>NC_040027.1:3463495-3770424 GCF_000972845.2 Larimichthys crocea | reverse complement strand
TAAATTGAATGTTGAAAGATGTTAACGGTAAGCATCAGTATGAGAGAATTGTTAAGATGTTTAAGGTAGCATTAGCAAGAGAATGTTTAAAGTGTTTAGGTTGCATCCGTATCTGAGATAAATGTTAAATCTACAGAAAGGGGGATGTGCTGATATGCAGTTATCAGCAGCAGTTAAAAATGACCACTAGAGGGACCTACCTAAAAAGAGTAAAAGGTCGCCCACCTCAGGTTAGCGGTGGGGGTCGGTGTTAGAAGATGCTATGATGAACATGTACACTGTGAGTTCTACATTAAAGTTGAGCACAAGCTCATTGTTACTTTCACAACGTTATGTTTGAATTCATAAACAAACAAATGCAACCTCGACATACCACATTTAACCTGGAGGTCCCCTGGCCGGTTGCAGTAGCAGAGCCCACCCGGTCCCACTACGAAGGCAAGCGGCTCCCCCTGGGCCGTAGTATGGTAAAACAGCTTCTCCCTGTCTTCCCCGAGTTGCTGGCCAAGCCGTCCAAAACTGCCCGTACAGCAAGAGGAGCCCCATCCCGGGCGCAGCATCCCTCGACTGCGAGGCGATGGAAGCCCAGGGTCTCCTCTCGATGCCTCCGGTGGAAGCCCCCGTAGCTGCGCATCTCTGCCCGGGCAGCACGAGCCAGCTATCTGCGGCCTCCTCCAGGCGTCCAATGCTGCCAACCAAGCCCGAGCGGTTCCAGTCTGCACTGGCCGAGAGGGCGTATAAGGCAGCCGCCCTTTCGGCCAGGGCTCTCAGCGCTCTCTCCATCCTCATTGCCTATCAGGCAGAACTGTTTGGGGCATCCGCTGACGAGCAGGACCCCTGTTATGGAATTTTCTATCCTTAGGTTACTTGAGGTCACGTGTGAGCCTTGTGGTCCTCGGCAGTATTAATTGTTTTCTTTGACTAGGTGCCGGCTAGCCAGCTGAGCCGGCTGGCACAGAAAATCTCCCGCCCCGACTGCAGTCCCGCCACCGCCCCCGGCCGCCGTGGCCTCGGTCCCCCAAGGGAGGAAAAAGAAGAGAGCGGCCTGACAGCCTTCCTCTCTCTGAGTACAGCATCCATTCTGGCTTTTTTGTGTGCGTCCCACGCCGCCGCTGCCCACCCCAGAGCCGGTCCGTGGGAGGAGAGACATCACCTTGGAGGTTTGCGCTGTTGCGCCCAGAGCAAAATGTCCACAAGCACACACATACACACATGTCCCCAAACGTGTGAAAATAAAAAGAAATCTGTCACAGCCAGGCCACGAGCCGAGGGTGCAGATAGCAAAAAAAGCCAAAATGAACAAAAATACCATGTCTATAAGCAGTGTGGCCACCGAGCCCTCGGCGGCTCTGCCCCCGGGGGTTATTTCCCCGGTCTACCGCAAGGGGGCGCCACAGCTCCACTGTCGGGACATCCCGTGATAGAGCAGGGGCTGCAATGCGCTTTTCCTCTTTCTCTCAAGTGGGAGAATTGGAAAACAACCGCAGCTTCACCATGGGTGTTACGCAATTCGCCGCTGTCCCTCCCCGTTTCTCCGGCGTAATACAGTCACAAGCACAGGGAGAATTAGCTTGAATCTTACAGGAGGAAATCCTCTCTCTGTTAGAAAGAAGACCCACTTCTGTCGTATCTCCCGAACAGCGTCTGTCAGGTTTTTACTCCAGATATTTCCTCGTTCCCAAATGGGGGGGAAGAGGAATCCGCCCTATTCTGGACCTGGTCCTGCTGGCGCAGTCAGAACAGGAGGCCAGGGTTCACACGCATATTGTCACGGAACACCTAATAAATTTGGGTTTTGTGATAAATATGGAGAAGAGCCAACTCTCTCCGATGCAGGAGATATGCTTTCTAGGATTATCCCTGCGGTCCGTGCCATTCACTGCTCACCTCTCGGAGGAGAGAGTGAAAGCTTTCAAAGCTTGCCTCGCACGCCTCCGTCGGACTGCGTGACGTCTCTGCGCCACTGGCGGGCCCCATCTTTCCTGACTCAAGGGGTGTCCATGGGCACTGTCTCGTCCAGAAAGGTGGTCACCACGGATGCCAGCCTATCCGGCTAGGGTGGCATTTACGAGGGCAGGTCTGTGAGAGGACGCTGAAGCCAGGCTCTCCAACGTCTTCATATAAACCTTCTCGACCTCTCAGCTGTGTTTCTGTCTCTGAAACACTTCCTCCCGTTCCTCTCGGGCCGCCACATCCTGGTAAGGACGGACAACACAACGACAGTGGCGTATATAAACCGTCATGGGGGTTTGCGCTCTCGTGTGTTGCACACTTTGGCACGCAAACTGATCCTCTAGAGCGACTCATGTCCCGGGGATCCTGAACACAGGTGCCGACCTGCTGTCCAGGGGCGCACCGATGTATGGGGAATGGATGCTGCACCCGCAGGTCATGGAGCAGATATGGGTGCGCTACAGCCACACCAGAGTAGATCTGTTCGCGTCCAGAGAAACACTCAGTGCAAGCTGTTCTTGTGTGGTGTTCCACGCAACTGCAACTGTGGGCCTGACCCATGAGTAGCTCAATTTCACGACTGCTGGGCTTCCGCAGAGTGTGGTTAACACTATACAAAACGCCAGAGCTCCATCCACTAGGTCTCTGTACAACTCTAAGTGGGGAGTGTTTGAGCGGTGGTGTCTCAAACGAGGCCACATCCTTTTTCAGTGTTCTGTGCCAGCGATACTGTCGTTTTTACAGGACCTGATTGATAAAGGAAAAGCCTTTTCCACGGTTAAGGTTTATCTGGCAGCTATAGCAGCCTGCCATATAGGATTTGGGGACAAAACAGCGGGCCACCCTTTGGTGTGCCGGTTTATGAGGGGCGCGCGTAGGCTTCTCCGTCTCCAGACCACTAATACCTCCGTGGGATTTAGCTGTGGTTCTGGAGGGGCTTAAAGGCCCCCCATTTGAGCCATTGCTGGGAGCGAGTCTCAAACACCTGTCCCTTAAGACGGTGCGGTGAGTGATATCCATGCACTCTCTGTGAGCCCTGCGTGCGCTCAGTTCGCCCCGGGGAACACACGTATGGTTCTGAAGCCCAACCCGGTCTTTGTACCTAAGGTGGTGGGTTCATGTTCCCTGATTGAGCAGCGTTCGCTGCTTCTCCTGGAGAGCAGTGAACGCACATGCTATGTCCGGTTCGAGCTGTGTGCTCTTATATGGACAGAACATAGAACATCAGGAGGAGCGATCAGCTGTTTGTCTCCTGGGCTGAACCCCGAAAGGGACAGCCAGTCACAAAGCAGCGCCTCGCCCACTGTGTGGTGGAGGCTATAGCTTTGGCGTATACGAGCAGGGGACTGCAGCCGCCGGCGGGTGTGCGTGCGCACTCTACCTGCGGGATGGCCGCATCCTGGGCTTTATTTAGGGGAGTGTCTGTTCAGGACATTTGTTCAGCAGCGAGTTGGTCCTCGCCTCTGACTTTTGTCCGGTTCTACATGCTTGACATGTCAGGGCCATGTGTGGCAAGCGCGGTCCTGGAGTCCTAACTGGAACACATGGACCCTCTCCATTGGCCGGTACTTGTTCGATAAGCTGTCTGGCAATACGGGAGCTACCATATCCCATAGCGAGACACCGAGTGAATATTATGAAGAAGAACGTTTGGTTATCTAACATAACCTCAGTTTTTAGAATAATATGAGCGAGGTGTCTCACCAGACGACCCTTCTTACTGGGCGGTGAAAAGAGGTTTGCTTATTGAATTAGGAGAATGTTATTATGTCGGATTGAGATAAATGCTTCTATCAGGGCTGCAGGAGGCTGCATCCCATAGCGAGATATGAGGGGCCATCAGGGACATTATTCAGAAATACCTCTCACACACACTACTGAAATATTACGCTCTTACACACACTAGTGAAACGCTCTTACACACACAGTGAAATGCTCCTCACACACACTACTGACAATACGCTCTTACACACACTAGTGAAACGCTCTTACACACACATAGTGAAATGCTCTCACACACACTACTGAAATATACGCTCTACACACACTAGTGAAACGCTCTTACACACACTACTGAAGCTCTCACCAACACTGAATGCTCTCACACACACTACGGAAGCTGCTCACACACACACTACTGAATGCCTCACACACTACTGAACGCTCTCAACACACTACTGAAATTCTCTCATTTCACTTAACCGGAAGGCGGGTTGTAAGAGGGAGCGCAGCATCGTTGGGTTGCAGATGTTGCGCCAGGAGGAGCTTTTCCATGGACTTACAGAAGCTGCCGCGCTACTCAAACACATTTGTCATCAGCGGAGACAATTCGAACAAATGCCTTCCGGTTACACTGAAAGGCCTTCCGGTTATACTGAAATCTCAGTGTGTGTGTAGAGCATTTCAAGTAGTGGGTGTGAGAGCGTTCAGTAGTGTGTGTGAGAGCGTGGTGTCAGTGTGTGTGTGAGAGCTTTCACTAGTGTGTGTGTAGAGGCATTTCACTAGTGGTGTGAGAGGCATTTCACTAGTGTGTGTCGAGAGCATTTCAATAGTGTTGTGAGAGCAAGTAAATTTAGGTGAGGAGCATTACTAGGGTTAAGAAGCGTTTCACTAGTGTGTGTAAGAGCGTAATATTTCAGTAGTTGTGTGAGAGCATTTCAACTAGGGTGGGTTGTGTGTAAGAGCGTTTCACTAGTGTGTGTAAGAGCGTAATATTTCAGTAGTGTGGTGGTGAGACATTTCACTAGTGTGTGTGAGACATTTCACTAGTTGTGTAAGAGCGTTTCACTACTATGTGTGTAAGAGCGATATTTCATGTAGGATGTGTGAGAGGTATTTCTGAATAATGTCCCTGACGGCCCCTCATAGCGAGACACCTCGCTTATATTATTCTAAGAACTGAGGTTATGTTAGATAACCAAACGTTGTCTGTGTTGCATACATATTTACTAGGGTGAGGGAGATATTCTGAATCTCTCCAATCACTATAACGTAGCGACCCTCTCTGTCGGATATTGTTTTTTTCTGCAAAAAAGGTACACCCTTTCTAATTAAGATTGCCACGCCTCTTGCTTTAGAAGAAAATGCAGAGTGATAGATCTCTCCTATCCACTTTGGCCTGAGCCTGCCATGTGATTTATTATTCAGATGGGTCTCTTGTAAAAACATAATATCCGAGGCCAGTGCCTTAAGATGGGACAAAACCTTCCCTCTTTTGACTGGATTATTCACACACTGGAGAAAGTGAGATTTTTTCTTTTCTTTCACGCTATCATTCATAGTATCCCACGTAGTGGTAATCAGCTTTTGTAAGGTCTCCTTTCCCCAACCCAGATCTCCCTCCCCAAGTCAACCTGAACCACATATTAACAAGAAACAAAATGCATTACTCTAGCCACTTCAAAGTGAATGGCTCGAGCCTTCTTAGGGAAGCTGAAAAAAACAACAACTAATAACTAAAGTTACTTCCACACCTACTGGTGGCCTGTTATTAACTTCAAAATTGGTCCGTTTAGCTCTGAAACATAATAATAAAGATAAATATGAGAAAGGGAACGAGCGCAGGGGTATACATGCGCACACGCACCCCCATCCATACAAGCGCATCTATCATCGTATCACATGTGCTTAGGAGACGCAGATTAAAATACAAATGCACTCCTCAAACCTGAACGTCAGTTCTACATTTCAACATTTCAAAGAGTTTTCAGAAATTTCAAAAATTTGTCTTGAGTCCTAAAAATAAACATATAGCTGCTCAAACATAGCTGTAGTTTTAGAAACAGGAGGCAAGAGTAGGTCATACTGGGCAACACTCTTAGACATAAAGCTTAATCTAATCACAGAACTAAATAAATGGATAAATGAATAGCACTTATACTGAGAAAGAGAGAGTCTTGTCGGATAATAACTATACAGTATCTGGGGGGTTTGCCCAGGGTGCAAATGTGGCCAGGACCGGCGCTGAGCCCACGACTTCCACACCTTTGTCTTCCTCCTTTGGCAGGTAGCAGTTGTTGTGTTAATGTTAGCCGCCGAGGCTATCTAGCCAGCCACAGATAGGGAAAGAGAAAAACAGTTCCTGAGATCCATGATTTATCAGTCCGCCGCAGCTGTAGGTGAGCCTGGACCAGAGAGTTGCTTCGCATATTCTTCGGCTTTTTTCGGGTCTGTGAAGGATGTCTGTGTGCCGTTGTGTGTGACCAGGAGCCTTGCAAGGTAAAGTAGACCATACCTGACGCCGGGCTTGTTGCGCAATAGCTCCCTGGCACGGTTGAATAGAGTTCTTCGCTTAGCCACTCTTGTCTCCGAAGTACAGTTGCTTCGCCTATCTGGCTTTCCGTAGGATGTCCTCAAGCACATGATAATAGTGTAGCCTCAGGATGAAGGGCCTGGGGGGCCCTTGAGGACCGGGGCTTCTCTGGAGGGTTCCGATGCATTCGGTCAATAAGCGGCTTCTCATCCAGAGATAGCACATCTTTTAGCAGGTCAGCTACGAAGTCGCGCGGTGTGGATCCTTCCACCCCCTCGGGAACTCCCATGATTCTAATGTTGTGCCTCCTTGATCTGCTTTCTAAATCCTCACATTTTTCAGTCAGTTTCCCCACCTCAGAGGTCAGTCGCTTTACCTGGCATTGAAGATCAGTAACGTCGTCGGAGTCAAGTGTTTTAATGGATGACTGAATCTCCTTTTTAGTTCTAGCCAGCTCCTCTCGCAACTCAGTGCAAACAGTTTGTAAGCGTGCTTCAGTGGAGGCACATATATCGTTCTTGCTCTAAATGTGACTTCATTTTGCAGGTTAGTGATAGCAGCTAGTATGGCACGGGCAGGTGGGTCCACCTCGTCTCATCAGGTAGCGGTATGTCACCTGGGTCCGAGGACTGGTCGGGGCCTGCTTCTTGTTGGTCGGTTTTTCTAGTTTTCCCCCTTTTTGACATAGTTCCTTTACATTTGGTCTTTAAATTGCACTTTTGTATATCTTCTTGCGTCGTTCCGAAGATCTCCATCGCTCAACAGCGCCCCCTGTGACCCATATTTTGACAAGAACAAGATCCAAAGGTGAGGCCCATTTCCTATGCCAGTCTAAGCGTGAACCCTTCTGAGAAAATGTATCCTCGGCCTGCTGTGAGAATTTGTGGGGACAACGCTGTATTGTGTGGACTGACAACAATCTACTAAGTCATTTGAACACAGCTAAGTTGGGTACCACTGATCAGCAGTGGGTAGCAGAATTGTCAGCCTTCAATTATACTGTAAAATGTTGCTCTGGCAGAACAAATAAAATGCTGATGCCCTTTCCAAACAGTGCAATGATGTCCTTGAGTGTACTCTGCCCAGAACTGTAGTTCTTTCTGCAGCAGGCTCCCAAGACAGCAGCATCAGCAAGTCATTCAAGCTGCCGTCTGAGTCTTTCCATCTCGTACCACAACTGAACCAAAGGTCTAGTAATAGACCCAGGCAGGGACGGACTGGCAATCTGGCACACCGTGCATTTGCCCGGTGGGCCGACGTGCTATTTGGGCCGACAAGTCCCGATATACATACTTAACGAGTAGATCACACACTCGTAGGTGTGGGTCGTGGGTGCTTGTAGGCTGCTCTGGTCCAAAATGCCAGGGCCGATTTTTTGTCCCAGTCCGCCCATGGACCCAGGTAAAGGTCAAGTAAACAACCCAGCACCATCCCTTTTGGCAATAATGGAGGATGCCTAGCCAAGCTGACAAGGAAGCTTTGCTAATGCCTATAGCAAGGGACATTGCAGCAGTGCAGTGGGATCATACTCATGTTGCGGATGGTCTAGAGAGATGGTCCAGCAGCTAACATTGCCTGATTGCCTAAAGGGAACAATTCAACAGGACTATGCATGACCTGCTGTACACTCTTCCCCCTGAACTCAAGAGCAACTGGCTGGATTGACCTCCTAAACTTCCATTGGACTTCCTCCGATTTCAATGTTGAGAAATATGATGGAGCAGGAGTCAACTGCTGGATCCAAGAGCACCAGAGACACCCCCAGGTAGCATCCAGCTGTGCCAGGGAGAGGACGTAGACAGCCATACAAATACAGAAGGAAAAACATGATTCCAAGGTGATAGATAACCACTTGGAAGAACACCAGCTGGTCTACCTTCAGGATCACTCCCACCAAGGCCCCTGTGTTACACAAAAACAGACTGCAAGCCGTGTATATACCCTGCCAGAAGTGGAGTAGTGTATTCAGTTGCACTATTGCATGAGACCAACCAGTGGCAGCAGGTTTATTGGACCATGCTAAAGACTTTTAAACATAGCACCACATACTGTATATCCACACACAGTCCATCTCAACAGACCCCGAGACATCACCCATCACTCATCACTGTTAGTTCTGGGGCCTCTCTTGAAATGAATTTAATTCAAGTGAATCCATCCATATATGACAGATAATTCTGGTTTTATTTAACTTATGTTTGTGGTAGTTGTTTCACTGCTGATAATTCCCTGTTACTTTTGTCTCTGGTGCTTATTCACTGTACAGGTCGTATCTACTTTTAGTGCAACAGTTCTTAAATTATGCTTTGTACCCTATAGGTCTTAATTTCTTTCTTATTTGTTTCATTGTTGGAGCTTTATGCGTTTTACTCTTCTTCTAATCTCTAGTTTTTCATGCAACTGCTCAGTTGCCTTAAGAACTGTTAGTTGTTGTCTATTTCTGTTTTTACTCTGCTCTGTGAAGCACTTTGAGCTACAATTCTGTATGAAAGGTGCTATATAAATAAATAAAGTTGAGTTGAGTTGTTTCTGAGAGTTTTGTCTCCACACCAAAACAGTGGAGGTGAATTAAAAACTTTATGTTCTCACAGCACTGAAATATTACATTTAAAATACTCAAAAGCAAGAGGGGTGATAAAAATGGAGTGAATGATGAAACGTAAGGGTTGATGAGGAGCTGGGGGAAAAAACAAGCTCATGGGAGGGTGTGTGGAGAGGGTGAAGAGGAGGAGGAAGGGGGAGGGCAAGAGGAAAGATGATGGAAATGGAGAAAATAAGAAAATAAATCTCATCTTCTAAAGAAAGATGAATAGATGGCAACTGGATCTCTGTAGCTCTCAGATCTGCAACCACTATCTGTGATGGTGTTAGAGAAGCGGGAAGCAGCCGATCACTGCATCCCTCCACTCAACAACACCTGCAGTTCAAAGTCTGGTACTCCCACGGTCATACTCATCAAAACACTGCTGTACTGCATCACTGTGCTCACTGTGATGCTCAACTTGTTGGTCATCATCTCCATCTCTCACTTCAGGCACAGACATTTTTCTTTAATAACAAACAGTTATAGTGTGTATGAGTTTGTACATATGTTTGTTCTTTGCTATTTTATGCAAAAACAATAGCAGTATCATGATGACACTGTAGTGTGGATGTAATTGATTGAGTTTTATTTGGTTAATGTTTCTTTCCATGTGTGTATTCTCACATAATTGCTGTTATTGGTACTCATTTGTACTGAATATGTGGTGCTGATCAATTCTCCCCCTCCAGGAAACTTCACACCCAACAAATCTATCCTCCTCTCCCTGGCTGTGTTCAGACTTGCTCGTGGGCCTCACAGGATGCCATTTCAAGGTTTTGCCTTTTTTTTCTGCAGACTGGGAGTAAAATCACATGTGCTCTTTCATACCTGCTGAGCTTCATCCTCACCTCTGCCTCTGTTGGGAACATGGTGCTCATATCAGTGGACGCTATGTGGCTATTTTTACCCTCTGCACTATTCCACCATGAACACCAAACAGAGTTAAAGTCTGTGTGTCTCTCTGCTGGTTCTGTTCTGTGTCTACAACTTTATAATACTGAAAGATAACTTGTCTAACATAGATTTGTCTAATTCCTGCCATCAAGACTGTTCTATCTTCATAACTACATTTCAGGGGCCGTAGATTTGGTTCTACCTTTTTGGACCTGTTACTGTGATTCATCTATGTATGAGAGTGTTTGTGGTGGCTGTTCACAGGCACGTGTCACACGTCTCAAATTTCAGCTGTCAAATTAAATATTATGTATTGTAAGAAATCTGAGTTAAGGGCTGCTAGAACTCTTGGATTATCCTTCTTGATTTATACTTTGTCTCTGTCCCTACTACAGTTTTCTTTGCAGGACAGGACACCTAAGTGAAAGTTCACAGCTCAAATTTGGCTGTTCTATTGTAACTCCAGTTTTAATCCTCTGATCTATGCTTTTTTTTATCCCTGGTTTAGAAAAGCGATTAAACTCATTGTCACCTTTCAGATACTGCAGCCAGGTTCCCATGAGGCCAACATAATGTCAAAATAAGGAGTATACTATACATAGACTTCTTTTATGGAGGTAAATTCAGTCTTATCGATGGTGAAGTACATTTATTTGTTTTTGTCAACTGTACCCTGTTTAATAAAGACAATTAAGGACATGTAATGTGTAAAATATATTATATTACGTTTGTGAAACACTATACTGATTATACTTCAATAACTTTAGTTATTGAATCTGCACTTTCACAGGGGCATCCTTTTTGTATGTAAAAACGAATGTTGTCTCATCTGCAATAATGTTGTCATAAAATTATAACATTTCTTATTTGTTCTCAGTGGTCAAGCATATGTGTAAAGATGTGTGTTGTTGTTGTAAAGGCCAAATGAATACTTATCACAAGAATAGGGTAAAACTATAAGGCCGAGAGGTGTAATGGAGAAAGAAAAATGATTGTGCACACAGCTTAAGAATTCGTACTCAGCTTTATTTCGGGTTCTCCATGTCAGTGTCCCTTCATCAATAATAATATAAACGAAACAGAAGAGATCAGTTTTGTTTTTTATATTTTTGACATGCTTACAATTCTTGAGTTAGGATTTTAAAAAAATTGTTTTACTATAATTTAATGTATTGAGTGTAATAAAACATTTTCACTGTGACTTTCTGTTCATAATGATATTGTTACTCTTGTTTATGTCTGAGAACATTTTTCCGTTTGTGCATGGTAATTACAGCTAAAGAGTATAATTAAAACATAAAACCAATTATCTGATGATCTTAATTAAGACTTAGTCTAACAAAGGGAGAGCTGTAACAGCTGAAACAACTAAATCAAATTGTGATGTTAAAATCGGAAGTCAAATCGACTCCTATATTTGAAGAATCACGACACCCCAGATAAACACACACATGCTGATTTTAAAAAATGCTAATGTTTACACAGAGGGGTGTTTTAATGTTTCACAGATTTGTTTTATTCCTTCTTTCCTGGGATTGTTAAAAAATCTGCCAGTGTTCACCAAATGAGAAGTCACATAGTACATCATAAAGATGTGCTGGTTTTAAAAAATATTGCTTGATGAATTATCAGTTTATTTGTTTACACTACATTTTGAGTCAAACAATCATCCAGAGAATCTAATAATCTATCTAAAAATAAAACTATTTTTTTTTTAGCAAACATCAGCTCAAATTTGGCTGTTCTATTGTAACTCCAGTTTTAATCCTTTGATCTATGCTTTTTTATTTTCCTGGTTTAGAACAGCGATGAAATTCATTGTTTTACTGGCTTACCTTTGAAATTTATTTTGCCAGTAATTTTTTCCATATTCAATAAGTTATTGAATATGGAAAAAATTACTGGCACTTTCACAGAGGCATCCTTTTTGTGTGTAAAACAGAAATGTTTGTCCATTCACATTTTTTGTCCATCCACATATTTTTAACATTTCTATTTTGTTCTCCGTGGCTTTATTTAATACAGCTCAAAGTATATTTTTTGGGTGCTGTGAGCTTGTATATGTGGTGGATTCTATTACTTCAACTAGTACAAAAAAGTAAAATTTAAAGCAAGAACAAGACATACATCCATTATCCGTAGCCTCATGAGGTGAAGATGGTGCTGGAGCCTATCACAGCTGACATAGGGCGAGGGGGGGGATACAGCCTGGACAAGTCACCAGCTCATCATAGCACCACCGTACCATCCCAGAACAAAAAATTCAGGAACTATATAGTCTCACATATAAAGACTATGAGTCATGTACTATAACACCTTTACTGTTATCCAAACAGGGGCTGCTGTAGGTAATTTCCTCTGAATAAAGAGAATTCAGTAACATACATTTGACTTGTGTCTTTCATGGCCTGGCTAAAAATCAAAACACATGGATAAGTTGACAAGTTACATGCTTGAATTAGTTCACCCACAAATATTGTTTTTACTTGCAGTGCAGAGATGTTGGGAAAAAAAAGGGACTTGTGGAAAAGACAATATAGACTTGTTGAGTGAGGTAGCTCAGATACACAACAGACCACAAGGATCAAAGTGATCCCTTCAGTGCTTCAGCCGTAGTGAGCCACATATTCACATTCACCTCTTTGGCCCCATTTATACGGACTGTTGACAGTTCCACATCCAGAAAAGTTAAAACCCATTGTCTGATGGTCAAAGTGTGAAGGGGCTTCCAGCGTACTGCGATCATTTTCTTAGCAGCTGTTAAACCTGCCAACAATACACATTTCTGACATTCAGGAACTCGAAATATCGAAAGATCATTTAGTAATATCACTGGTATGGTCACAGGTACTGTCTTCGATATGAGTGCCATGTGGAGGAAATTGCTAGGGGTTTTTAATTGACACAGGGTGCATGAGGGATCATTGATAACTTTCATAAGATGTAGCTTACGAGAGATGAGGTAGGTCCTGTGCATGAAATTATAATGGATCTTCTGGTGGTCAAGGTTTCGAGAGGTGAGTTTGATATTGACCCACACCTTGTCCCAATCAAAATCCTGATCCAGCACGGGGACGTCCTCCATATCCTGTCTACTGGGAGCGTTTTGTAGGTGGGCTCAAGCAAGTATAAGTACAGAGTTGATACCATTCCCCTTGCAGCTCTTTTAGTAACAATCAACTCATGAAGTGGAATGGTAAGGCAGTGGGTGCTGCCAAGGTACACCGTGTGCTTTAAGAGCTGCTCTCAGCTGTAAATAAAAAAAGAAGGAAGTGCTTGGCAGATTAAAGCTATTCTTAATGTCCTGAAAAGAGCGTAAACCATCTAAGCCGAAAATATCGCCCAAAAACTTTATCCTTCCCTTTTCCCATTGAGGGTAGGTGACAGGTCAGACCGATCAGCAAACCTTTATTATTAAAGATTAGAGATTGCAGGTGCAATCTGCAAGATATATCACAAATCCTTTCCCTTGAGTGCCAGACCTGTATCAGATGGGTCACGATGGGGCCGCAACGTATTTGACTCTGCCGGGGAGAGATATTTGCAAATAAAACGTCTGCCAAAGACCACGGGTGCACCATTCTTTCTTCCATTGTATGCTAAGAAACTGCCGTCTGAGAGTCAAACCATGTGACAAGGGGTCAAAGCGTGACGACCAGTGGTAAAGTTTAAAGTTGGGCACCGCTAATCCCCCATCTAATCTCCTGCACTGGACAGTGGTAGATCTAAGGCCGGGTCTCTTCCCATTCCATATGAAAACGCTACATGAAGCTTACCCCAGTATCCAGCAGGGGGAGAGAGGGGGACCATGGAGCTGACAAAATTTATTCTAGGCACTACGTTCATTTTGACCATGGAAATACGTGCCTTGAGTAAGTTGGACAGGCTGGCCCATCTTTCTAAATCACCCAAGCCTTTGTCCAGTGTCTCAGCATAATTGTGCTTCACAATACGAGGTGGAGAAGAAAAAATTTCAATGCCTAGGTGTTTAAAATGTTAAACTGAGAGAATATTGGAAGGCAAAGCAGAGGTCTTGGCCGCTTCATTCAATGGCAGCAAAGCTGATTCCAACCAATTGATTTTGAACCCTGATAGTGCGCCAAACTCATCCAACATTGATAAAAGGTGGGGGCAGACTGCAACGGGTCTCCAAGAAAGACTAAAATGTCATCGGCCTAAAGTGCCAGGTGGTGGTATGTGTTATGAACAGTTATAGGTTTAATAACTGACGATGACCGGATCATCTGCGCCAAGGGTTCAAGCGACAGAGCGAACAGCGTCGGACTCAAGGGGCAGCCTTGGCGAGATGATCTAGATACTGGGAACAGAGTGGAGCAAATGTTACCTGTAAGAACCATTGCAGAGGGGTTTGAATATAACAACTTGTATCATTTTTATAAAGCCTTCTCCATAACCTGGGTGGGGCCAGACTAAGCACAGCTTTTAAATTCTTCAAGAGAAATCAGTTTTGCTAAATCATTTGCCTCCTCCACTGTAAGACGAGGTAACTTTAATTGAGCTAAAAAATGGTCACATCTGTCTTTGTCGAGAGATATGTTTAATTTATACAGGTCAGAGTAAAAACTACGAAAAGTGATGTTGATCTGCATCAGTTCCGTGCTGATAGCCCCTGACTGTAATTTGACTGAGTAGATATCTGAGAACTGCTCATTCAACCTAATCTTCATCGCCAAAAGGTGGCTGGGCCTGGACCCTTGAAAATAATACCGCTGCCTGGTCCTGTGGATTAAAAACTCTGACTAGCGTCTAAGGATGATAATATCTTTTTTGATTACCTCCTGCTGTGAGACTATCTGCTCCGAGAAATTAGCAGACACTGCAGATTCTACTTCTTTGCTAGTTTATATTCCAATTCATGTAATTTAGAAATTTGGGCCTTGCGCTGGTTAGAGGCAAACAGTGTGGCGTTACTCCTGATAAAACCTTTGATTGAGTCCCAAAGTACTCTAGGATCATTGACCGGTTTCAACAGTGTTGTGTTGAAGCACCATTTCAGGGCGTGACGGGAAGTGCTGTTGAGCACAGCACTCTATGGGTGGCAAAGATACATTGTGAATATTAAAGAGTTTAGGGGATGCAAATATATAGTCGATTCTTCAACAAGATTTGTGTCGAGCAGAGAAAAAGGAGTAGTCACAAACTGATGGATTCGACGAACGCCACAAATCTGTGAGACCCAGACTGTTGGCCCAAGCCTGAAAAGCTGCAGATGCCTGTTTCTGATCCCTTGTCTCAGATTTGCCTGTCCTGTCATTAGCTGCTCTCCAAACCGCGTTAAAGTCTCCCCCCACAATGAACGAATAATCACTCAGCTCCAGCATCCTATCTGTCAAATTGTCGTAAAAAGCTCTATCAAAAGAGTTATACAGCATACAGCAATATGAAGGCTATTTTCCTATTACTAATTTTTGTCAACAATTGTCAGCCTGCCCTCTTCATCAGACCACATGTCATAGATTTTAATTCTAAAGCGTCTGGCTACGACAGCCACACCCTTGGTCTTTGTACCAGATGTGGAGAAAGCTATCACATGATAATGTTTATCCGCAAGGCGTTTAATATCAGCAGCCAAGAGATGTCTCCTGTACTAATGCAACGTCAATTCTCCTCGTGCGTAATAAACACAGAGTACTGATCCTTTTGTGAGGGCTATTCAGACCACCTGCGTTCCAGCTCAAAATATTAAGTTCGGACATAACATACGGTGTTGTACTCAACAATGAATGCCAACAGGGACATCGTGCACCCGATGTGCACCACAGCACCCGTGACGATCTGAAAAAATTAGATAGACATGTATACAACTTAATACAGTCAAGTCCCTCTCCCTCCATACAAAAAGAAAATAAACACATAATCCACAAATCACAGTGAAACTGTACAACACTCAAGTAGATCGAAGCAGTTAACGTAGCACAGTCCGCAAGATAACCGCAACTCGTAGAGACTGCGGATTATCTAGAAATGAAATGAGCAAAACAAAATAAAAAGGCCAACTCAGGCTGCCAATGAAAAACAACATAAGATCCCTGGTGTGACTGTATTATAACAAGGGATTAAACCTGCATCTAGGAAGATACCCAGACCTGAGAGTAAACAGTACGTTTAAGGCAAGGTAAAAAAAAAGGGCAGTAAAGTGTTATGTGCACGTTACCTTGTTTCAGCGTTCATTATAACGCCCACAACTGGAGCAGGCAATTAAAGTCAGAAACAATAATTGAGTGTGAAAGAGAAAGAAAAGACCATCCACTGTAGTCCATCGTAGCATACACTGCGTCAAAAGGGGAAAGCTGTTACTGGTACTTCACAAAAGGTAGGATTCAGAAGCACGACTCGAAAACAGTTCAGGGTTGAAACTCAATCCGTTTACTGGTCAGAAGGAAGATTTGGTACACGGTAAAGACACCAGGACAGAAACACAAAAAGGAAGTGAGGGAAACCAAAATAAAACAGGAAGTCTACCCACAAAACTAAAAGCCTGACAGTACCCCCCCCCCTCAATGGCCGGCTCCAGAAGGCCCAGGATCATGCGGGTGGACACGTTCGAAATCCCGTATGAGGTCAGGGTCCAAGATGTTCCGGGAGGAGACCCAAGACCTCTCCTCCGGTCCGTAACCCTCCCAGTCCACGAGGTACTGAAGACCCCTTCCCCAGGGGCGAACAGCCAACAGCTTCCGAACCGTGTAGACTGGACCCCCGTCGACGATCCGGGTGTGAGGAGGGGGCCTGGTAGGTGGGACCAATGGGCTGGTCCTGACAGGTTGGACCTCACTGACATGAAATGTGGGGTTCACACGAAGAGACCTGGGAAGTTTGAGTCTCACAGACACAGGGTTAATAACCTTTGACACAGGGAATGGTCAGACAAAACGAGGGGCCAACTTACGGGACTCCACCTTAAGCGGTAAATGTTTAGTGGACAACCACACCCGTTGTCCGGCTTGATAGAGTGGTGCACATCTCCTCCTCCTGTCCGCAAACTTTTTGTGGCTCTGGGAAGCTCGGAGGAGGTTCAGACGAGCCCGAGCCCAAATCCGACGGCAACGGCGGACCAAGGCAAGAGCGGAAGGAACAGAGACCTCCCTCTCAAGTGCAGGAAACAGAGGCGGCTGGTACCAAAAAACACACTGGAAGGGAGACATGCCCACGGAAGTGCTGGGGAGTGTGTTGTGAGCATACTCCACCCACATGACGTACTTGCTCCAAGATGCAGGATTCTGGGACAGCTCCTGGTTTAACCGCTCCGTCTGCCCATTAGTTTGAGGATGGTGGCCTGAGGTCAGACTAACTGTGGTACCCATGAGTTGGCAGAATGCCCTCCAGAACTGAGCCACAAACTGCGGACCCCGGTCAGACAGGACATTCCTAGGAAATCCAAAAACTCGACAAACATGAGACATTAGCACCTCTGCCGTTTCTTTGGCAGAAGGAATGCTAGGTAAAGGTATGAACCGAACCATCTTGGAGAAACGGTCAACCACTGTGAGTACAACAGTGTTACCCTCTGAGGGTTGTACCCGGTCAACAAAGTCAAGGGAAATGTCCGACCAGGGCCGTGAGGTACAGGAAGGGGCTGGAGAAATCCAGCACTGGGGACGTTCTTGCTCTTGTTCTGCTCAGTTGTGCAGGCTGCCACATACTCTCCGGACATCATTTCCTCATACCAGGCCACCAAAAACCTCTCCCCGACCGGGTTGAGAGTTCTGCGGAAAACCAGGATGAAAGAGATCAGAGAAGTATGAGCCCAGTAACCACAGGGCCCGCAGCTCGGGGGGTGACAAATAATTTGTGGGGTGGTACCTCCGGAGGAACCTGAATCCCTTGGTTGGCCCGTTGACCCGCTCTTCTATCTCCCAGGTGAACAACCTACCACCGCGTCTCACGGATTATTGTCTCTGTCTCCTTGGGAACGCTTTCCACCCTTACAATGTCTGGACAGGGCATCGGGTTTAATGTTCTTTGAGCCGGGGCGATATGAGATGGAGAAATTGAATCGGGAGAAGAAAAGGGCCACCTGGCTTGTCGAGGGTTTAGTCTTTTGGCTTCCTGAGTACTCAATGTTCTGTTGGTCCGTCCAGACAGGAAGGATGCTCAGCCCCTCCAGCCAATGCCTCCACTCCTCCAAAAGCAAGCTTAATGGCCAGCCGTTCACGGTCTCCGACATCATAGTTCCTCTCCGAAGCCGAAAAACCTGCGGGACAAAAAGCACAAGGTGGAGCTTGTTGTCCTTGGGAACGCTGAGAGAGCACCACCCGCACCCAAATCAGAGGCGTCCACCCTCCACCACGAACTGCCGTTTAGGGTCGGAAGAATCAACACCGGGGCGATGATGAGCTGCTCTTGAGTCTTTGAAAAGCTGACTCCGCCTGGGGGGGGCCAGCGAAACTGCACCTTAGAGGAGGTTAAAGCATGCAGCGGGGGAACCCAAACGAGGACTGAAGTTGCGAAATAACTTCCTATAAAAGTTTGCAAAACCTAGAAACCGCTGGACTCTCTTCTGGATGTGGGTGTGGGCAATCTTGCCTGCCTTACCTTCACGGATCCATGCCGACCCCCCCTCAGACACCACAAACCCCAAAAAGGACACTGTAGGCACATGAAATTCCACATTTCTCAGCTTTGACAAACAGTTGATTACAAATAACTGTTGCAGTACCTGCGGACATGTTCTCTCGTGAGGTCTCCATATCGGGAGAGAAGATCAGAATGTCATCTAAATAGACAAAGACAAAATTATTCAAAGTACTCACGAAGAACATCATTCACCAGGCCTGAACCACAGCAGGGGGCATTGGTGAGCCCAAAAGCCATTACCAGATACTCATAATGTCCTGTGGGGTGTTAAAGCAGTCTTCCACTCATCCCCCTCCTTGATGCGGACCAGGTGGTAAGATTGCGTAAAATCCAATTTAGTAAATACCTTGGCCCCCTGAAGGAGTTCAAATCCAGAGGAAACGAGTGGGAAGCGGATCCCTGTTCTTTACAGTATGTCGTTGAGGTCACGATAGTCGATGCAGGGTCGGAGGGTCTCTGTCCTTCTTCCCCACAAGAAAACCCTGCTCCAGCAGGAGACGAAGAAGGACGATAATCCCGGCCTTAAGAGCAGCCCCGATGTACTCCTCCATGGCTTTACGCTCTGGTCCCGCAGTGAGTACAACGGCCACGGGGGGGCGAGGTACCAGGAAGTAAGTCTATGGAAAACAATCATAAGGTCGGTGAGGGGAAGTGTAGTTGCTTTGGTCTTGTTTAAATACCTGCTTAAGGTCCAGGTTGCAGGATGGAACTGAGGACAGATCAGGAAACTCCTCTTCGTCCACCTCCTCGGCGAGGGTGAAAACCCCCTCCAGGCCGGAAATGGGAGGGGACCTGAAACACCACGTCTTACAGTTGCCCCCCCATGACAGAACCTCGCCAGAGGCCCCGTCTAAGTGAGGGTTGTGCCGAGTTAGCCAAGGAAAGCCTAACACAAGTGGATGTTCAGTGCCTCAAAAAGGTGGAAAGTTATCCGTTCGGTTGTGAGAGTCGCGGAAAAATCAGGATTACAGGAGAGGTACAGTGGTAACCAGATACATCACATGGCCATCTAGGCAGTGGCGGGCCCGGGGGTGTCTAGGGAACCGACGAGAGGTTAAGTTTCTTGGCCAGGTCTACATCCATGAAACTCGATCAGCACCAGAGTCAATGAGAACAGTATGGTGGGGAGAGACAGAGATTCTGAGAGAGTTGGACGTGAGAAAAAAAACTGCCGGCAGGATCTGTTCTTACTAGGAGAGGCACATACCAGCACAGATGTGGACGGGGGGGAGTAGCTCCGGCGAATGGGACAATTCTTCAGGAAGTGGACCCATTGGCGCCGTAGATGCATCGACCTCCGTGCGTCTTCGTGGCGTTCTTCGGGAGTAGCCGAGTGCGTCCAATCTGCATAGGTTCCTCGTGTCAGTTCTGGTGTTGGTCGTGTGATCTGGAGCCGGAATGCGTCTGGGCGAGGACTCCAAGAAGGGTAGGTGCCTGATTGCTGACCTGAAGGAGTTCCTGGTTCGGTCACGCTCCCGCAATCTCTTGTCGATCTTGGAAGCTAGGGCACTAGCGCATCAAGCTCCGAAGGCAGGTCAAGACGAGTCAGAAAGTCCTTTACCTGCTCCGAGAAAGCCCATTAAAAAAGGCATCCACCAACCTGGTTGGTTCCGTCCACTCTCTGCTGCTAATGTCCTGAAAGATGGCATAGTCCATAACACTCCGTCTGCCTTGACGCCATAGAAACCAAGGCCTTCGGCCTCTCGACCCGGAGCAACAGTTCTGAAAAATCTGTGTAAGAGTCTTTAAAAATAGGTAGAGAATTACAGATGGCCGAATGGCGGTTCCTTCCGCTGTAGCCCAGGCCTTGGCTCGATCAGACATGAAACGAATCATGTAGGCAATCTTGCTGCGTCATGGGAAGGCTGCTGCATGAAACTCAAAATGTAGCTCGCACTGGGTAATGAACGCCTGCAGTCACCAGATCCACAGAAAACCTTCAGGTCTAGACAGCTGTAAATGAATCATTCCAGGAGTGCAGCCGCCAGTCGCTGGAGGGTGTTGAAGATTCTCCTTGACGCTGGCCGACCTTCAGCTGGCTTAGCTGGGAAGCTAACATGTAAATGCCCCCTCCGGCGCCTTGCTTGACTCGGCTACTTCCCGTTTCAAAGAAGCCATTTGTTCTTCCTGCACACGAGCCACTGGCCCTGAGTCTTCAGTGCTTCGCGGGACAGCCTCTGAATCTGCGGGGGTCCATGGTCTGGTTAGATTGTTACGTCAGGTTCAGACAGACAACTGGACCCACAGAGCAGTCAGAGACTGACAGGTGTAGTAAGGCGGTTTATTGACAGTCCGGATTCGGTACACAAAGGCAGTCGCGGGGCAGAGTACAACAATCACGAGGCAGGAAGAAAGTCCGAGAACAGGCACGGGTCAAAATCCAGAACACGGAGCAGACAGGCAGAGGTACAGGACGCTAGCAAAAACGGGTCGAAGAAACAAACAGGGTTTGTACATGAGGAATCTATGATGAAAAAGCCAGAGAGCTACTCCCAAGGATGAAGACATCTAACAGAAACACACAGGGAGAGGCAGGCTTAAATCACATGAGGGGAGGAGCAAACGACACACAGGTGAAAACAATGGGCAATCCACGGAGTAAAGACACCAGGACAGAAACACAAAAAGGAAGTGAGGGAAACCAAAATAAAACAGGAAGTCTACCCACAAAACTAAAAGCCTGACAGTAAGTTTCACAATAAAACAGAAATCATAAAGTTTCACAATAAAACAGAAAACAAACAAACCATGACCTTAAGAGGATTGACGAGATGTGTCACGTACCCCTCCCTCTAGTGCGGCACCTGACGTCCCAGGCTGATCTGGGTTATCGACATTGAAGTTTCGTGAGGTCTGGATCCATAATGTTACTAGCGGAAACCCATTATCTCTCCGGTCCATAACCCTCCCAGTCAACCAGATACTGACGCCCACGACCCCGATGTCGCATCGCCAGAAGTCTTTGACGGAATACACAGGACCTCATCGATGAACCGGGGGGGTGGTGGGGGTCTGGAGGCAGGGACCAAGGAAACTCTCCTTAGCAGGCTTGAGGCGGGCTACTGGACGCAGGATGGTCCGCATGGACCAGGGAAGTCGAGACGCACACCACCGGATTAACCACCTTGGAGACAGGAATGGGCCTACAAAACGAGGGCTAGCTGCGAAATTCAACATGCAATGGAAGGTTCCGTGTTGAACAACCCCCTACAGCCTGACCTGGCCTGTAAGAAGGAGCTGGAATCCGCCGGCGGTCTGCCATCCTTTTAGACTTCACAGAAGCATCTGACGGACCCACTCCACACACAACGACAACGGCGAACGAGAGCTTGGGCTGGGAACGCTGACCTCCGTCTCCAGGTCAGGAAACAATGGTGGCTGTAGCCATAAGCACACGGAAAGGTGAGAGCCCAGAGGAAGAACAAGGCAAGGTGTTGTGTGCGTACTCAACCCAAATAAGTGCTTGCTCTAAGTGGCAGGTTCTGGGAAAACAAGGCAGCGAAGACCGGTTTCCAACTCCTATTGAGCGCTCAGTCTGACACGCTCAGTGACAGCTGGAGCGTTGTGAGACCAAAAGGCTAAACAAGGTTTCATCGTGGCCACTGGGGGTGTTAAACGCCGTCTTCCATCATCCCCTCCCTAATCCTCACACGTGGTATGCTTCCTAAGATCTAACTTAGTAAAGATCTTTGCATCCTTCAACAGTCAAATGCAGAAGAATAAGTGGGAGGGGGTACTTGTTCTTGTTATGATGTTGTTCGACCTTCATAGTTCGATGCAGGCGAAGGTCTTGTCCTTTTTGTCACACAGAACAAAACCCGCTCCACGCATGGGGCGGACGGATGGTCTGATGATGCCAGCGCAACGGAGGAGTCCCTGTTCTTCCCTCGCTGACCCGTGGGGGTGGTGGGGGTCTGGCGGCCGGGCCCCCGGCACCTCTTCCTTCGGCCGGCTTGAGGCGGGCTCCGTGGACCGCCGGCTGGATCCGCATGGCCCCGGGACGTCGCCGACGCACAGCCCACCGGATAACCACCTTGGAGTCCGGGAATGGGCCTACAAACCGAGGAGCTAGCTTGCGAAATTCAACATGCAATGGAAGGTTCCGTGTTGACAACCACCCCCTACAGCCTGACCTGGCCTGTAAGAAGGAGCTGGAATCCATCGGCGGTCTGCCATCCTTTTAGAACTTCACAGAAGCATCTGACGGACTCCACTCCACACACAACGACAACGGCGAACGAGAGCTTGGGCTGAGGGAACGCTGACCTCCGTCTCCAGGTCAGGAAACAATAGTGGCTGGTAGCCATAAGCACACTGGAAAGGTGAGAGCCCAGAGGAAGAACAAGGCAAGGTGTTGTGTGCGTACTCAACCCAAATAAGATGCTTGCTCTAAGTGGCAGGATTCTGGGAAACAAGTCAGCGAAGACCGGTTTCCAACTCCTGATTGAGCCGCTCAGTCTGACCGTTAGATTCAGGATGATAGCCAGAAGAAAGACTGACAGTGGTTCCAAGCAGGGAATAAAACTCTTTCCAAAACCGGGACACAAACTGGGGACCTCGGTCAGACACCACATCCCTGGAGAAACCATGCAGGCGAAACACATGGGACAGCATAATCTCCGCCATCTTCTTGGCGGAGGGCAACTTGGGCAGAGGAATGAAATGAACCATCTTGGAAAATCTGTCAACAACTGTGAGAACTGTGGTGTTACCTTCTGATGGGGGTAAGCCTGTGACAAAGTCCAGTGAAATGTCTGACCAAGGACGATGAGGGACAGGACGTGGATGCAAGAGACCCGGTGGAGGACGACTGGAAACCTTGCATCGGGCACAAACTGGACGAGGCTGCTACATATTCCCCCACCTTCTTTTCCATAGACGGCCACCAGAAGCGCTGTTTGATGACAAAAATGGTCCGCCGAACACCAGAATGGCAAGAGAATTGGGAAGTGTGGGCCCAATGGATGACCTGGGAGCGGAGAAAAACAGGAACAAACAGCCGATTGGGGGGACACCCATCTGGCTTCTGGATGTCAGCATTAGCCTCCTGGACCTTTTTTTCCCACACTCCACGTAACAGCCCCAACCACACAGGAAGGAGGCAGGATGCAAGAGGGAGACTTAGGAGATGAGACAGGGTCAAACAGACGAGACAGAGCATCGGGTTTGGCGTTCTTAGACCCAGGCCAATAGGACAGGATGAAGTTGAAACGGTTAAAAAATAGTGCCCACCTGGCCTGTGTGGCGTTGAGTCGCTTAGCGGTCCGGATGTACTCCAGGTTCTTGTGATCAGTACATACCAGAAACGGATGCTCGGCTCCCTCCAGCCAATGACGCCACTCTTCCAATGCCTCCTTGACCACCAGAAGCTCTGTTGCCCACATCATAATTCCTCTCAGCAGGGGAAAGCTTCCTAGAGAGGAAGGCACAGGGATGGAGCTTGTTGCCCACTGGAGAGCGCTGTGAGAGAATAGCGCCAATGCCTTTTTCAGAGGCATCAACCTCTACTACAAACTGCAGGCGTGGGTCAGGGAGAGAGAGGATGGGGGCTGTGGTGAAACACTCTTTAAGCTTGCAAAAAGCCAGATCCACCTGGGGTGTCAACTGAAACTTGACATGGGGGTAGGTTAAAGCATGCAAAGGAGCTGCCACAGAACTAAAGTTACGGATGAACCGTCTGTAAAAATTAGCAAACCCCAAAAAACGCTGTACCAACTTGCGACTGGTAGGTGTGGGCTACTCAGCCACAGCACTAACCTTGGTGGGATCCATCTGAATGGTGTTGGCAGAGACAACAAAACCCAGGAATGAGACAGTGGAAACGTGAAACTCGCACTTCTCTGCCTTAAAGAGCTGGTGGTCGAGAAGGCACTGCATAACCTGGCGAACATGCTGAATATGGGAGTCTTCATCCGGGGAGAAGAGAAGGATATCGTCCAAGTAGACAAAAACAAACTGGTTCAACATATCCTGAAGGACATCATTAACCAAGGCCTGCAAGACAGCTGGAGCGTTTGTGAGACCAAAAGGCATAACAAGGTATTCATAGTGGCCACTGGGGGTGTTAAACGCCGTCTTCCACTCATCCCCCTCCCTAATCCTCACCAAGTGGTATGCATTCCTAAGATCTAACTTAGTAAAGATCTTTGCATCCTTCAACAGTTCAAATGCAGAAGAAATAAGTGGGAGGGGGTACCTGTTCTTGATTATGATGTTGTTCAGACCTCTATAGTCGATGCAAGGGCGAAGTGTCTTGTCCTTTTTGTCCACAAAGAAAAACCCCGCTCCAGCAGGGGAGGAGGATGGTCGGATGATGCCAGCAGCAAGGGAGGAGTCAATGTATTTCTGCATGGCCTCCTTTTTAAGGAGCTGACAATGAGTAGAGGTGGCCTCTGGGGGGAGATGTTCCAGGCAGAAGGTCAATGCAGCAGTCGTAAGGCCGGTGTGGAGGTAAAGACGTAGCCTGATCCTTATTGAAAATCTCCCTAAGGTTGAGGTAACAGGAGGGAACACTGGACAGGTCCGGAAATTCAGAATCTGGAGAAGCTGAGGGAGAATCCTTTGGGATGGGAGCAGACACAGCAACCTCTGCAGTAGCAGGAAGGGAGGCTTGAGGAGCCTCCGGAGAGAAAACAGAAGAGCAGCAGGTTAACATGCATCCCTCACTCCAGCCTATAACCTCACCAGTGGCCCAGTTCATGTGGGGATTATGTTCAGAAAGCCAAGGTAACCCCAGTATGAGAGGATGTAGTGAAGACTCAAACAGGTGGAAGTTTAGGAGTTCAGAGAGTCGAACCGGTTGAGTGCGATGAGTGACTTTGCACAGCAATCAACCATCCAAGGCGCTAGCCTCCAAAGTTTTAGGCAAGGAAATAATACCGAGACCAAGCCTCTTGGCCAATTCCCAGTCCATAAAACTCTCATCAGCCCCAGAATCCACCAACAAAGGATGAGAGAGAGTCTGGGAAGGGGTTATGAGTTGAGCTTGAGTGAGAGGGCGAGAGGAATATTTAGAGAAAGTGGTTCGGCTCACCAGCGCCCTCTTCTTCACTGGCGAGCCCTGTCTTTTACCGGACAGGAAGACAGGAAATGACCCAGCTGTGAGCAGTAGATGCATCGGCCCTCTTGTAGGCGGCGCTGTCTCTCCTCTGGCTCTTCCCAGCTGCATGGGTTCCTCTGGAACAACAGGGGGCGAGCTGGTAACAGAAGGTGCATGAGGGGGAAATCGCCATGTGTGAAGATTTCCGTGAGACTGCCCCCTCTGGACGGGTGGAGGCGCTGCAGATCTGAGTCTGTCCTTTTCTCTCTCCATCAAACAAGTATCAATGCGAATTTCCAGAGCAATAGCAGTGTCCAAATCTGAGGGAACGTCTAGGGGAGCCAACTGGTCCTTTATGGGGTCAGCCAGCCCATGGAGGAAGGTGTCAAGCTGGGAAGAAGCATTCCAGCCACTGTCTGCAGCCAGGGTGCGAAACTCTATGGCGTAATCGATGACGCCGCTTGCCTTGTCGTAGACCCACAAGCGCACGTGCCGCCTCACGACCAGGGGTGGTGTGGTCGAAAATTTTACTCAGAGTACTAGAGAAGAGTTCCAACGATTGACAAACAGGAGACCCTCTAGCCCACTCTGCCATAGCCCAGGTTTCAGCTCTGCCGGTGAGATGGGTTATGATGAACGCCACCTTGGAGCGCTCAGTGGGAAACGCCGGTGCCTGCAGCTCAAAGTGGAGTCCGCACTGGACCAGAAATGACCGGCAATTCCCAGAATCTCCAGAAAAATGCTCAGGCTTGGCAAGGTGGAGATTAGGGACAGGAGAGCAGGCTGGAGCAGGAGTGTGGGCCAGTGGAGGAGTGGTGACCGGGGCTGACACGGTAGCTGAGGGAAAAGCTATGAAAGAATCTAGACAGCTCATCAGGTGTTGGTACTGATTACCCAGCTGGTTCATTTGGTTTCCAATGGAGGCCTGAAACCCTTCCTGCATCTGGGTAAGATCCCTCATTCCCCTACAGACTGCAGAGAGTTCCTGCTCTTGACGAGAAATCCATTCCTCCTGCGCTCGAATGGAGGAGAGTAAGGCGTTTGAGTCGGCTGAGTCTATGGTTGGCCAGTTCGTACTGTTATGACTGGTACTTCACAAAAGGTAGGACTCAGAAGCAGGACTCGAAAACAGTTCAGGAAAATCCGATCACTAGTAAACTCACAGGGCTGGGACGTAAGGCACTGGGGTACAAAACGAACTGGCACAGAGAGGAGGAGAAACACAGACTAAATACACAAGAGAGGGGAGTGGTAACAAGACACAGGTGAATCTAATGAGGGTGGGGCAGACAATCAAAACTGAAGGGAAAAACACAGGGGCAGGAAGTGAGGCGGTCTGAAACGAGAGGAAGGGTAAGTTTCACAATAAAACAAATCATAAAGTTTCACAATAAAACAGAAAACAAAACACACCTTAAGAGGATTGACGAGATGTGTCAAAAGTGGCTAAATGCCAGGTGTAAGGACAGTCTGTGGCGACTCCAAGAATAACGAGGAGAATGACATCCCAACCAGTCCATGGAGTAACTTACTCCGGAAAGATTATGCGTTGATGAGTCTCATATCCATCTATTAGCTGTGGGTTAGTACCAGGGCGACAATCAGGGGCCATTATTTGACCTCCGCAGCCGCCTGTGTGGTGTTGGGCCTGGTGTGTCAGCTGAATGCCTCGCCAGCCAGAGCCCGGGGGGATCACTCCGGTGTCATCATCGGTCGGGAATTGAGGAAATCCTCTGCTTCTCTGGGGTTTTGTTGAAAACACGATACTCTGGCCCATCTTTGACTTTCAGAATCGCTGTTAAAGGCCCCTCCTGTCTGTTGCAAGTATTGCCCCCCCGCTATACTTTAAACCTGAAGTATCCTGCAGGATCTTGTATTCAAGTGCAAGGTTGAGTCTAGGCGTCACAATTTACAGAGACAAAAGGAGCTGGTGACCATATGAAGAAGGGGGGAGGTTGTACGTCTCCAGTGATTGAAACAAAGACATTAAATTTACTATTACAGTATGCAGGGCTGTCTCGTGGTTAGTGACAAGCAGAGCCAAGATATCTGCTTTCACCACACCAATGCTCGCCGAGAGTGAGGCCAGATCAGACTGAATCGAGCTCAATTAATCGTCTGTGCTTTTACCCATTTCATGAAGTTAAGCGAACCGAGGCTCTAGATATTCACGTTGTCTCTCAATTAGCGTGCCTGCAATAGCATCCAGCTTGGTAGCACAAGTTCCATTGTTCAACTTCACAGAGGCTCCACCTGCACTGTTCTTTTTCCCAGATTCAGTCATTTTTTACCTAAAAAATTTAAGGCGGCACAAATATCAGCACAAAAATAACCTTGAAGGGATAAACTAATAAAAAAATGGGGAGGTTAGAGGAAGCGCAAAGAGCCTAAGCCGCCATCTTGTCCAGCCGGTCACATGACTCGTGTAATTTTTCAAGGTAAGCTGACAAATATAGCAGACTGGGTTAGGGATGTAACAGTCACCTCTATAGCAGGTAAGGAATGAACCAGAGTGCGGGAGCTGGAGCAGTGCCAACTAGATAAAGTTGGATTCACCTGTATGCATGGTACTAGGTTGAGAAGCAAAATCGTGGAGAGGAGTAGGACTCACTCCTTTTCTAGAGTTGTCCATGGTGAGAGGTGTTGGGTTGTTGCCATTGCTCCCCCCCAAAAATTAGATGATTTCCCTCATGTGACTATGAAACCTGAGTGGTGCTTTGTTATTAGACCTTTGTCACCTGATGACTAGGAGTTGTAGTAAGAAGGTCTTCGGTACCTGTCATGTCAACAACCGAAGAACCCGCTGGTGGACAGCAACCTATTTGGCTTGGTTTGCCCACGGGGCTGCTGAAGCAGCAAACAGGCAGCAGGGGAGGCCAGGGGGGCCTGAGCTTCAGTGTTACCAAAGCTAAAAAATAGTGCCATGTGACCCATATTGTCACAAGAACAAGATCCAAAGGTGAGGCCCATTTCCTATGCCAGTCAAAGCTGGAACCTTTCTGAGAAAATGTGATCTTGACCTGCTGTGAGAATTTGTGGGGACAACGCTGTATTGTGTGGACTGACAACAATCCACTAAGTCATTTGGACACAGCTAAGTTGGGTACCACTGATCAGCAGTGGGTAGCAGAGTTGTCAGCCTTCAATTATACTGTAAAATGTTGCCCTGGCAGAACAAATAAAATGCTGATGCCCTTTCCAAACAGTGCAATGATGTCCTTGAGTGTGCTCTGCCCAGAACTGTAGTTCTTTCTGCAGCAGGCTCCCAAGACAGCAGCATCAGCAAGTCATTCAAGCTGCCGTCTGAGTCTTTCCATCTCGTACCACAACTGAACCAAAGGTCTAGTAGTAGACCCAGGTAAAGGTCAAGTAAACAACCCAGCACCATCCCTTTTGGCAATAATGGAGGATTCCTAGCCAAGCTGACAAGGAACCTTTGCTAATGCCTATAGGCAAGGGACATTGCAGCAGTGCAGTGGGATCATATTCATGTTGCGGATGGTCTAGAGAGATGGTCCAGCAGCTAACATTGCCCGATTGCCTAAAGGGAACAATTCAACAGGACTATGCATGACCTGCTGTACTCTCTTTACCCTGAACTCAAGAGCAACTGGCTGGATTGACTTCCTAAACTTTCCATCAATGATAATACCACCATCCATCTCTCAACTGGTGAGTCTCTGTATAAGCAGAGCCCCAGCTTCCATTGGACTTCCTCCGATTTCAATGTTGAGAAATATGATGGAGCAGGAGTCAACTGGTGGATCCAAGAGCACCAGAGACACCCCCAGGTAGCATCCAGCTGTGCCAGGGAGAGGACGTAGACAGCCATACAAAGACAGAAGGAGAAACATGATTCCAAGGTGATAGATAACCACTTGGAAGAACACCAGCTGGTCTACCTTCAGGATCACTCCCACCAAGGCCCCTGTGTTACACACACACACACACACTGCAAGCCGTGTATATACCCTGCCAGAAGTGGAGTAGTGTATTCAGTTGCACTATTGCATGAGACCAACCAGTGACAGCAGGTTCATTGGACCATGCTAAAGCCTTTTAAGCATAGCACCACATACTGTATATCCACACACAGTCCATCTCAACAGACCCCGAGACATCACCCATCACTCATCACTGTTAGTTCTGGGGCCTCTCTTGAAGTGCCAATTTTTTGTTTACATAAAAATATTGATTGAAACTGCTTTAATTCAAGTGAATCCATCCATATATGACAGATAATTCTGGTTTTATTTAACTTATGTTTGTGGTAGTTGTTTCACTGCTGATCATTCCCTGTTACTTTTATCTCTGGTGCTTATTTACTGTACAGGTCGTATCTACTTTTAGTGCAACAGTTCTTAAATTATGCTTTGTACCCTATAGGTCCTAATTTACTTATTTGTTTCATTGTTGTAGTTTTATGCGTTTTACTCTTCTTCTAATCTCTAGTTTTTCATGCAACTGCTCAGTTGCCTTAAGAACTGTTAGTTGTTGTCTATTTCTGTTTTTACTCTGCTCTGTGAAGCACTTTGAGCTACAATTCTGTATGAAAGGTGCTATATAAATAAATAAAGTTGAGTTGAGTTGTTTCTGAGAGTTTTGTCTCCACACCAAAACAGTGGAGGTGAATTAAAAACTTTATGTTCTCACAGCACTGAAATATTACATTTAAAATACTCAAAAGCAAGAGGGGTGATAAAAATGGAGTGAATGATGAAACGTAAGGGTTGGGGGAAAAACAAGCTCATGGGAGGGTGTGTGGAGAGGGTCAAGAGGAGGAGGAAGGGGGAGAGCAAGAGGAAAGATGATGGAAATGGAGAAGATAAGAAATAAATCTCATCTTCTAAAGAAAGATGAATAGATGGCAACTGGATCTCTGTAGCTCTCAGATCTGCAACCGCTATCTGTGATGGTGTTAGAGAAGCGGGAAGCAGCCGATCACTGCATCCCTCCACTCAACAACACCTGCAGTTCAAAGTCTGGTACTCCCACGGTCATACTCATCAAAACACTGCTGTACTGCATCACTGTGCTCACTGTGATGCTCAACTTGTTGGTCATCATCTCCATCTCTCACTTCAGGCACAGACATTTTTTTTTTATAACAAACAGTTAATAGTGTGTATGAGTTTGATACATGTATGTTTGTTCTTTGCTATTTTATGCAAAAACAATAGCAGTAGTCATGATGACACTGTAGTGTGGATGTAATTGATTGAGTTTTATTTGGTAAATGTTTCTTTCCATGTTGTGTATTCTCACAATAATTGCTGTTATTGGTACTCATTTGTACTGAATATGTGGTGCTGATCATATTCTCCCCCTCCAGGAAACTTCACACCCCAACAAATCTGATCCTCCTCTCCCTGGCTGTGTCAGACTTGCTCGTGGGCCTCACAGTGATGCCATTTCCAGGTTTTGCTGTTTATTTCTGCAGACCGTGGAGTAAAATCACATGTGCTCTTTCATACCTGCTGAGCTTCATCCTCACCTCTGCCTCTGTTGGGAACATGGTGCTCATATCAGTGGACCGCTATGTGGCTATATGTTACCCTCTACACTATTCGACCATGATAACACCAAACAGAGTTAACGTCTGTGTGTCTCTCTGCTGGTTCTGTTCTGTTGTCTACAACTTTATAATACTGAAAAATAACTTGTCTAACATAGATTTGTCTAATTCCTGCCATCAAGACTGTACAGTTATCATAAACTACATTTCAGGGGCCGTAGATTTGGTTCTAACCTTTTTTGGACCTGTTACTGTGATCATACTTATGTATATGAGAGTGTTTGTGGTGGCTGTGTCACAGGCACGTGTCACACGGTCTCAAATTTCAGCTGTCGAATCAAATATTACTGTAAAAAAATCTGAGTTAAGGGCTGCTAGAACTCTTGGTATTATCCTTTTTGTGTTTATACTTTGTCTCTGTCCATACTACAGTTTTTCTTTAGTAGGACAGGACAACTTAAGTGAAAGTTCATCAGCTCAAATTTGGCTGTTCTATTGTAACTCCAGTTTTAATCCTCTGATTTATGCTTTTTTTTATCCCTGGTTTAGAAAAGCAGTGAAACTCATTGTCACCCTTCAGATACTGCAGCCAGGTTCCCATGTGGCCAACATAATGTCAAGATAATTAGCATCTGTACTGTACAGATGTACTGACTTTTATGGAGGTAAATTCAGTCGAATCGATGATGAAGTACATTTATTTGTTTTCATGAACTGTACTTTCTCTCAGTTCACAATATTTCATGAAGACTGTGAAAGTACAATTTTGTGACATACATGTTGAAAGAAAAGAAACATTCTAAAGATGTAAACCACTCTACATTTGAAACAACCTTTGCCAGTGAACATGTTGGAACATCCTTAGTTTAGAAAAGCTCCCCAAAGGTACCTTGGCATCCCATTGATTTGGAACAGACTTGTTGTCAGAACAATCAACATTTAATTTCTAGTCCTAGTCTTGGAGGAGTCATGGAGAAAGAATTGTAATTTGTATAATTTATTTTTGTGTCGTGCTTGTTTTAATGCTTTTACTGTTTGTATGTTACTGTGGTTTGCATACAACAAGGTACTCCAAACAAATTGCACATAGTGAGAAAAGGGACATCAATGACATATATGTGAATGATCTCTTTAGTGGTGTTAATAAAAGTCAAACCTTATGAAATTGTACAGAAACTCACACTGGTCTGCACTGTCTTTTGTGTCCATTCATCAAATTAAAAGAAGAAAAGATCATTCACAGCAAATTAAAAAACTAGGCGGCTATAATATGTATTTATTTGCTTAATAATTTTTCAGAGAAAACTAATTTTTCATTCAGAATTTATAGACCAAATGATTAATCTGAGTGTCACTTGACAATTTCACAGAGTTTTTGCTGGGAGCTGCTGTTGTAAAGTACGCTTCTGTCATCTAGTGACTCTTCTAAATTGGTCGTTTCGACATAGTGCGGTAAGCTGTGTAGCTTATCTTTTTAAAGAAGAATTTGTCACTGTTAATGTTGTCCAAGTATAAAACCAATTATGTGTTGATCTTAATTAAGACTTGATAGTCTAACAAAGGGAGAGCTGTGATGAATTGTGATGTTAAAATCGGAAGTCAAATCGACTCCTATATTCGAGAATCACGACACCCCAGATAAACACACACATGCTGATTTTAAAAAATGCTAATGTTTACACAAAGGGGTGTTTTAATGTTTCACAGATTTGTTTTATTCCTTCTTTCCTGGGATGGTTAAAAGGTCTGCCAGTGTTCACAAAATGAGAAGTCACATAGTACATCATAAAGAAAATATACTGCATGGTTTTAAAAATATTGCTTGATAAATTATCAGTTTATTTGTTTACACTACGTTTTGAGTCAAACAATCATCCAGAGAATCTAATAATCTATCTAAAAATAAAACTATTTTTGATAAATATAATTTTAGCAATACTTTTTAGCTAGACAGCCACGACTATGAATATGTGAATATATGGAGAAGTATATATGCTACTCCTAACAAAGATTCATAAGCATTCAAATCTTAAGCTTCTCTTTAAGTCTGATCGTCATTTATTTGTGACATGTAAGATGTAAAGACATACCCCCAAAGAAAAGAATTTTGTTATAGCTTTATAATTATAATTACTTTATTTTTACATTTTTACTCCTAACCTTCTTAGAGATTGAACCAATAAAAAATCTGTTATGGATGCTACAGAGTGAAAAAGACAAACATATAACCAATATGTTGGTATTTCTGCTGAGTCCAGTGTCTATTTAAGGGGATCTGTTGTGCTTTATTAGGAAGCACCAGTGGTTCTGCACATCAGCTGAGAGTAGTTGCTTTGGTTCATGGTGTTTCTGGCTGCCAGCCTGATGCAGTAGGTGGTCCAGGGCTTGAGGTCAGTCTCTATGTAAAAATCACCTTCCACAATTCTCAAAATCGGTTTCTGTTCGGCCTGCTGCTCTTTCCGTCCCTCCTCAATCACGAGTGAGTACTCAGTTGCATCCTTCACCATCTTCCACTTCACGTACAAGGAAACTCCACTTCCTGTTACATTCAGCACTGTGGGGATTTCAAGACCTGAGAGACAGACAGAGATAGAGAGAGTGACAAACAGAGAGATGGGTGAGAAATTAACAGTTGTTTTATAGCACAGGTCTATGACCTATGATAATTTCAGATTACTATTATTATTATAACACTATCTCTCAGTTAGATATTTTATACTTACCACTGTCTAACTGGGAAAAGATTTCAGGGCCTCGCAAATCTCTTCTTCTGCGTCTTCCAACTGGACCTGAGAAAGATGAAAAATACTAATAAGTACAAACAAACTGTTTTTTAAAATGGCAAAATATAGAGAAAAAGGTGATTAAATGAAACTGAACACTGGTTAGATTTGGCAGCAGGGAATAACTGTAGTTGTTAAATACTTAATGCACTGCAATGTTGCCTGTGAGGGTCAAATATATTTTCTCTGATTCATCTCCATTCGTTTCTCAGTTTAAGCTGCATTCCACAACAGGCCTAATATTGCTGCTAAACAGCTTTTGTATATTTCAAGCTGTATCATGACTGCACTGGTACTCTGACTTACAACTGAATGTTTGTTCATCCTGATTAGGATTAGAACTTCTTTGACACCTGTAGTTTAGTTTAGTTGATCTGGAACAAAATAATTATATAATTACATGTTTCTTCTGGTTCATTTCATATTGATCACTGATGTTGGATTTGCCCTAAATAGTAGTTTAGCTTTTGAATTCATGCGAAAATCATACACACAGTTGTTGGTTGCTTTCACACGCAGTATGTGTATTAAGCCTCTTGTTACCAGGCGGCCTTAGTTTGGTTGTTTTGTCCACGCTAGAGTTAGATAAAGAGCTTTGACACCAGCCCAAACAAACCAAAGCGAACAGGAAAATGCACCAAAGTTTGCTTGAACCAGGTCAACTAGATTAGGTGTGAAAGCACCCTTACGAACTTATACACCATGGGACAATGAAGAATTAGAGTCCTGTGTAACACAACAGATGTTTTCACCATGTGTCTAACCTGTGATTTTTCTGGTAGGGATGCTCTCTCCCACTGCATTGCTGGCTGTCATTTCAGTGGTGTCAGGATCGAAGTTGGTCACCTGGCAGGTGAGCATTGAGGTGCTGCAAAGAATGTTACGCACTGATCCAGACACATTGTAGACAGTGTACCTTGTGGCAAACACCGACATATCCCAGGAAAATGTAGCAGACTGAACAGTACCAATGTATCTCACATTCTGTGGAGCACAGGGGACTGGGAAAGAAAAGGTGAAAATGATTTTAACAGAAAAACTGGGCGATAAAACATGTATTAGGAGTGAATAACACACTCAATAATATAGGACATTTTAAATATTTTCATTAATACACAGTTCTCTATTCTCATAGTATTCATATTATTTCAACTCTGCTTTACTTACTATTTTCCAAACCTAAAAAGGGTTTAGCTCTACAGTATGTGAAGATTTACTCATCTCTGACTTTTGTAAAGAGTGCAGTGTAAAGTTACCTGTTATTTCATTTAATGCAACAGATGGCTCACTTTCCCCGGCTGAGTTTCTGGCCCTTACAGTAAAGGTATAAGATGTACTGCAAGGCATTGGAAACTCAAAGTATGGCCTGGGCAGCCAGTAAGAAGAGATATTCATCAGGGACATTGGGTTGTTTTGAATTTGACCAGTTACCAGTGCAAGGTATTCAACATTAGTACAATTGACCCTGTCCCATGACATCATGGCCCAGTGATTTTGATCTATCCTCTGCATTCGGACTTTTAGGCCAGTTGGAGGGCATGGAGCTGAGGAAGAAAGAGACAAGAGATTAAAAGAGTATTTTACCACTGGAAATAGTGCAGTTACATTCTCTTCTCTTGTGCTTCAGGGTATTAGCAAACCACTTGTGAAGTTTTGTCTTAACACATTTTCAAAGAATAAAATAACTGCTCACTGGTCTTCTTGGTAGGATATACAGAATATATTTATCTGTAGAGTAGTTGCACTTCATTTCAGGTATTAAACCAAATGACAGGGAAGTAAAAGCCAACTAACTAAGTACCTGATTATTCTATTATATCTGAGCGAAACTATGAAACAATTTGAATATTTACATACTATATTTAACAAAATTTTGTTGATATGCACCATTCGAGTCCTGAAGCCCATATAATGTTTTAACATTTTGCAAATACGTAGGACAAGAAATAACACTAGAAGGTAAATAGATGGTATGTGTGGGTTCCACCGTAAAGCATGGAGGAGGAGGTGTGATGGTGTGGGGGTGCTTTGCTTATTCAAAATTTAAAGCACATTTTACCAATATGGGTACCACAGTATTCTATAGCAACATACCATCTTGTTTGTGCTTAGTGGGACCATTATTTGTTTTTGAACAAGACAAAACACACCTCCAGACTATGTAAGGTCTATTATTATATCTATGACCAAGAAGTAGAGTAACTTCTACAATTACCTGACCTAAACCTAATTGAGATGGTTTTGCATTAGGCTAGACTGCAGAGTGAAGGAAAAATAGCTAAGTTCAGTTTATATGGGAACTCATGACCTGATGACCTCATCAAGCTGAGAAAATGCCAAAAGTAAGGATGCAAATGCAAGGTTGGTACTGTATGTAATTTATGTAAGTAAATGTATGTAATTTTTGTATGTAAAGTTGAATTTTCAGCTTCCAATATTTACCTGCTCCCATCTCCACAGGTGGACTAAATGAGCTGTTGCAGGCGCCGTTAGAGGCTTCAACTGAGAAATTGTAAATGTCACCACATTCCAGGCCTTCGATGGTGCAGGAGTTGACAGTGCTGCTACAGTAAAGCGCATCTCCATCAAGAGATTGGGCGCAGGCGAAATACTCCACAGCGCCCTGACTGGCATCCCAAGACAGACTGGCAGAATTGGTATTACAATCCAGAGTCACCGTGAGACCGGCGGGATCACAGGGTACTGTGAGGACAGAGAAAAGACCACAGTCACCAAAAATTTGATTATTAATGAGTTGGCGTCCATCTTGCCTTTGTTCTGAAAAACTCCAAATACATTTCTTGAAAATTACAAAAAGATTAAGAACTGTTTTTGTCTGATTGAATTTTCTGTCAAACAATGAATTCAATTTAAAACATTTCAACTTTAACATACACACTTGTTAATTTAATGATAAAAAACTGTCCAGAACATGGACAGTTTTGGTTTCTTTAAAGCTCTTGAAATTCCACTCAAGAGAAATCTGACCATTGCACTTAACAGACTGTTAATTATCCTATTATTATGCCCACGTATGTAAGGCAGCATTGATACCGAGTGGATAATCCTGGTGAAATGAACTAAAATAAACTAGAAATGCCTTATCATGTCTACCTGCTTGGAAGAACAAAGTACTGGGCTCGCTCGTGCAGTTCTCTCCTCTGGCGACGATGGATAAGAGGTACATCTGTCCGCAGTGCAGGTCTGACAGGGTGCAGTTGTTCACTGTGGTGTTGCAGCTCGTACTATGTCCATCACTTGCGGTGGCTACCAGCTCGTAAGATATAGCCACATGGGACTGTACCCACGATACTGTGACTCCATTCTCCTCACATGATGGCTCTACTGTCACGTTTTGTGGGGGACAGGGCGCTAAAGAGAGCAGAATAACCATAAATACTTCTATCACATCTGTATCCTGTATCCTGGGATCCACATATCAACCCATATGTGGATCAACTCAACATCAACCCATTCCTACTTTTTGTCCCTTCCCCCTAAATAGATACAGTTGCCTTCCTTGCCTGTGTGGTATTGACTTTTGCCTGTTTCTAACCATGATTAAAACTGAACTTTACCAACTTTAAACATTAACTGTCCGGTCTCCAGTCATGCTTTTTCCAAACCTGGTAATATTGATTACTAACTAAGCCAAAGTTCCTCTACTCAGTATAGTCTGTTTCAATTATGACAATGAATACATGATTCTCGTTAGTGATATGTCTGGAGTGATATACTGAATGACTGTACGTTGTCGTTGTAGTTTCTACAGATTACCTGCAGTATTGACCATACTGCTGGCCAATAATCAAGATGGGATAAAACCAATGTTTGAACCAATGAATGAATCGTTTCAGAGTATCTTTTGTAAAAAATCTCAGATGTCTATAGATTACAGCATTTCCCATTCTCATGTCCATTTTATCAACCATGATAACTTTGATGATTTGATACAGCGTGGATTCTGACCCTAATGAAAAATACCTGTAGTATGCTTCCTTGCTTTGCTTCTGAGGCTGCTGCACTTATCAGAAGAAGCTATTACTATGATGCTGTAATGCATGTCACAGCGGACGTCCGAGAGTTCACATGAAGTGGTGGTGCTGTTACAGGAGATGACGGTGTTGTCATGGCCGTCAGCATTCACCAGGTAGATGGGCGTGTCGTGTGTTGGTTCCCATTCAACAAGGATTGTGTCACTGTTGCATTCTGTTGTTGCATTAACGGCTGTTAGAGCGCAAGGACCTACGGGACAGGAAACATATGAAAAAACAATTAGCTTCAGAAAAGCAGTATGTAATCCATCAAAATGCTGTTGATCTGTTGTCACCCCAATATATTGAATGCAGCTTAATGCTTCATTTTAAGGGGTCACAAGCACAAAGCATAGCCTAAGATTGAGAACCATTGACTTAATGCATTAATATGGGAAAGTGCTTGTAACTTTGACAAGAAAAAGAAAAGCATAGCTTTCTGTTGAATACCTGTCTCAATCTGAAGGGTAGTACTGTTACTCTCGCTACTCTCACAGTAATTGTTGACAGCATAGACTCTGAGGGTGTAATTCGTTGCACATTTCAGATCTGACACTTGGCAGTGAGAGCTGGTGGCGGTGCAGCTGGAGTTGTGACCTCCAGCCTCCATGGCCCGCACAATGTAGTTGACGGCTCCTTGTGAGACGTCCCATGTCACCCAAACACCATCTGTTTTGCACTCCAGACGGACGTTAGCGTTCCTGGGTGGACATGGAGCTGTGGAATGTGAAGCAGAAAAAGAATGATCATGTAGACTGTAAGAATGTTTTTTTTTTACACTTGAGTAGTCACAAATACATAAAAGACATTAGGTGATATTGCAACAAGTGGTTGGCAGTTCCCTGATGAAATGTCTAAAATGTGAATTCATTATACAGAAAGCAGGGAATACCGGTTGACATATTGCTACACATAACTTTTGCATTTTAAGAACTTAAAGTTTACCTGAGGAAGTCTCTACAACAGCGCTCGGCTTACTCTCACAGCCATCTCTTACAGACAGCACAGTAATGTTGTAGCTTTGTCCACATGGTAGATTACTTAAAGTGCATGAGTTGTCACTGGAGTTACAGGGGAGTCTTGCACCGGTGTTGCTCACTGCCAGCACATAGAAATATTGGGCATCGGGGTTGGGGGACCAGGACACAGACATGGCGTCAGCATCACACTCTGATTCGACAGCCACATTTTGGGGTGCACAGGGGCCTGTGGAGGATAAAGAGAGGGCAGGGGTAGTGAGAACAAAAGTGGCAGGTTAATATGGTATAGTTTAATCTACTCCAACAAAAGCTGGCAGTCAAATAAAAGTCCGGCAGGCAGTAGCTACTTTTGAAGTACTGCAATGGAACAGTGCAAATGACAAGAAATAAAGGCCCGTCTCTAATATAGGCCTGCTTAAAATAAAGGTCTGGTATAGTCTGCAGTTGAGGTAAATAAAAGCCTTGTCCATATTTTTACTACACAGATGATTTCAAACTTGAGGGACATTGTACACTGGAGAAAAGTATTTTTGAAACCAGCCAATCCACCCATTTCACTATAACAACAAATAATACTGTCATCACTATTTCTATTGAGTTTGGTCCCCCATGGTTTACAATACCTGTTCGCACGTAGGCTTTGTCACTCTCCACACTGGTACAGGAGTCATCCATGCTGAACACGCTTACAGTGTAGGTCTGTCCACATTGCACATCACTCAGATCACAATAGGTTTCAGTGTTTTCACATTCAATAGTGTGGCTTCCGTCTGCTGTAACACCCACTGCGCGATAGGAGAGCGCTCCACTGGCTCGCTCCCAAGTCACTGCAATAATGTTTGAGTGGCACTGTAGGGAAGCCTTAACATTGGTGGGCTTGCAAGGCACTGAGAGACAAAAGAGGACAGATGTGAGCAGTGAGATAATAGAGTTCCTGTGGCAATAAGACATTTCACATGTCAACATCACGCTTAAAAAAGTGATAACAGACAGATTCTTTTACAAGGCTAACTAAATTAAAAAGGTCAGAGCAAATATAATATAGGTTTTGAACCACTGGGACGAGTGTGTTTTACGGAAGAGCAATGTCAGTGTTGTGGAATTGTTCACATAAATGGGCTCAGACTAAGTAATATCAGCTGGCTGCCATGTGTTGTGTTGTGTTTTTAAAATTCTGAATTCATTGTTATAACTCATGTATATTGTTCTGTTCTGACAATAAAAGAATAATACTGTATCATATTGTAATCATGAATTAGCAGAAATCCTAGCTGAGTTTATTATGAGTGTATTATTCTTTCGACTGACTTTACTTCACTTCACATTAATAACACCCCACATGAACACTCACAGTGAAATCATTGCTTTGTTTTAACACTTACCTGACTGCAGGTTGAGAAAAGCATCTTTGCTGCCACACTGTTGATCCTTAGCTGTCACTGTCAGGTTGTAAAGCTGGCCGCAATGCATGTCAGGTAGCTGGCAACTGTTTGATGTGCTGCTACATGTTGGCCTGTGACCATCGGGCCCAAAAGCTTGCACCATGTAGGAGGAAACACCATCCTCTACTTCCCACGACACAACGCCGGTGTCATTACTGCATATCATCTCGGCTGTCACATTTAGTGGTACACATGGCACTACAGACAGACAGACAGACAGACAGGTATGTCTGAGGTCAGATATAAATAGCGCTTTAATATAACAGCAGAGCTGCACTGAATATTACAGTTTAAGATAAAGGTCCAATGAAGGCACCACATTATTAAAACAAATGAAATCTTGACTCTACCTGTGTTGATCTCCACAGCCGAGCTTTCAGCACTGCTACATGTCCCATCTGAAGCGCTAACAGTGACAGAGTAGCTCAGGCCACACAGTAAGTCATCGAAATCGCATGTTGTTTGACTGCTGTTGCACATTGATGCATAGCCACCGTTACCCTGTGCAACTGTGGTGTATGATGTAGCCCCTTTGCTGGGCTCCCAAGAGACTGCCACAACTCCAGACTCACAAACCACCCGGGCCTCCACCTGCTGCGGTACACAGGGCACTGCACAGACACAGCGGGAGAAATATTAATCTTGAATTATGATTTAGGATATTAATAATAAACAAATGGCGAACCATTACTGATAGTTAATCAGCACTGATGCTAAACAGCTTAATAAAAGTATTTTTATAACACATGCATAATCTTCTCCTACTCTGACTCTGATAACAGAAACATCCAGATATATCCAAAATATTTTCCAAAGGTCATCCTTACCTGCTTGCAGCTGTTTTATTTCACTGCTGGAGACATTGCACACACTGTTAACGGCACGCACACTGATATTGTAGGTAAAACCACACATGAGGTCCGGGAGGATGCAGGACAGTGAGCTTGTCTCACAACCAGTTTCATCTTCTTCCACACCAAAGGCTTGGACAATGTAGTAGTCAGCTCCTCTGCTGGCCTCCCACTGCACAGAGGCTTTGTTGGTGGAGCAGGTCAGTTCAAATGCAAGACCTTCAGGAGCACAAGGCACTGGAGGAGAAAAGGGGAAGTGAGAGGAGAAAGGTAGCTTTTGATCAATGTCAGTTGTGTCATGAACCAGATGCTAGATTTGGTCCATTTTTGTGTTATCAGTTATCATATAGTAGTAGCTGTTTTGCACTTGTAACCATCAGTGTGGTCAAGCATCTGCTGAACACACCCTTGCATTGTCAGAAGCCTCTACAGGTCAGAAAATAAGATTTTCAGAAGGTGTTAAATTAACAAAAACAAACAAACAAACAGACAGACAGACAAACAAGCAAACAAACAAACCTAAAAGTGACACACAATCACATTTAATTTTAATTTCTTGATTCATGGTGCTCTTTTGAGTGCTCACCTGACTCCACCTGCAAACTAGCACTTGAAGGGCTGCTGCAGTCCTCATTTGAGGCCACAGTCCTCACATTATAGATCTCGCCACACTGCAGAGCCTGTAGCTCGCAGTTGGTGAGGTTGGTGGTGCAGGTGGAAACATGGCCTCTGGAGGACTGGGCTGTTGCGGTGTAGGTCACAGCACCCTCAGCAAAGGCCCATTCAAAGAGGGCAGAGTTGGTATAGCAGTCCAGAACCACTGAGCCAGGGATAGGTGTGCAGGGAGCTGGAAGATGCAAGAAACAGTGGACTGGAGTAACACTTAACACACATTAAGAGCGAGTCCAAATATTAGGACATCCAAGAGAGATTAATGTCTGTGCAGATGTTCTACCTGTTTTGAAATGTGTTGCTGGGCTGGGTAAACTTGAACAAATATTATCCGATGCCACCACCTGGACAGAGTAGGACTGTCCACAGACTAGTTTGGTCAAGGTACACAGTTGGTTGGACGTCTCACAGTGGGATATTTCTCCCTGTGTGCTCAAAGCCGTCACGTTGTAGAGCAGAGCCCCTTTACTGGCACTCCAGGACACGACAGCCTGATCTGTAGAGCAGTCCAACTTCACAGCCACGTCAGTAGGAATACAAGGCACTGGAAAAAGGCATGGGGAGAAGATTGTAGTTAGTTTAATTTTGTAACTGTGTAGTGACAAGATGTTTGAGATCATCTAAACAAGCCTGAGAAATACAGAGTCTTCATTTTAAAGAAGTATTAAATGGATCCAAGAAGTCTCTAGAATAAAATAAAACTATTGTCCAGAATTTCTCACCTGACTGCAGCATGTCGGGCTCACTTGGGTCCGACTGACAGTCCCCGCGTGTGGCGACAACAGTTACAGTGTAGTTCTGTCCGCATTGTACATTGGGAATGCCACACTGTTCCTCGTCAGAGTAGCAGCTTAGTGATTGACCATCCCTCTGCGTCACTGTGGCGGTGTAGAAATCCGCCCCAGCCGAGCCAGTCCATGATACCGCGGCAATGTTAAAGATGCAGTTCATCTTACTGGAGACGCTAGTGGGAGAGCAGGGCTCTGAGGGAAGGAGAAGGAATAGATTACAAGGAGTATATGCACTCTTAATGTAGGCAACCTCAAGGTCCCCTTATCAGAGGTCATAAAAGGCTTCTAAAACTTGTGCTTTAAGGTGCATGGAATAGGAATGTACCTGAATAGAGCCTTGAGGGCTGACTGGGTTGGCTTGTGCACTCAGAGTCTGATGCCTGAACAGACAGGAAGTACTCCTGGCCACACTGGAGCTCAGAAAAGAAGGTCCAGGTCACATCGGTGGATACCTCCATTTTGTGGCCACTGTTCGTCTGCGCTGTCGCAATGTAAGACGTGGCAGTTTCACTGGCGTTCCAGGACATCGTCGCCACCTTAGAAACAGATAACAATATAATATTTTAATCTTTACATACAAATATGTATTAAATTAGGCTAAAAAAATAGATTAAAAAAAAGTTAAAAAAGGTAAATGTTTACCTTTATAGTACAGTTCATATGTGATACCACCATCTGAGGAATACAGGGTGCTAAAAAAAAAGACAAAACTTTTGTTGTGAGTAGAGCAACAACAGGTTGGCCTATAAAGTGTCAGAAAACAGTATAAAATGCTCATCATGATTTTCCAGAGCCTCAAACAGCTCAGAATCGATAGATATAAATAGATAAATAGCAAATCATTGCGATGGAAATGCTAGAACATGGAAACGTTTAACATTTTTGCTTAAAAAAATGACAAACAAATAATCGATTATCAAAATTGTTGTAGATTCACTTATTTCTTCATTCTTGTTGGACTTCTGTCTGAGCTTTAATTTCTGTGGCATTCTGTGTTCATTGTCATGTTTGATCAATAAAATTCACCATACAAACTTCCAAGTTTTCATCTAATGTTCGAGGGTACTTTGATTTCTCTCTGGCTTACCCATTCGTATCCGTGCCGTGCTGTTGCTTGGCATGCTGGTGCAATATTGATCTAGAGCAATGACGTGAACGCTGTAATGGTCACCACAGTGCAGGTCATCCCAGGTGCAGTTGGTGGTGTTTGTGACGCACACATGGGTGTGGCTGTCCTCTCCCACTGCTATAGCCATGTAGGTTTCCGCCCCATCGCTCATGGCCCAGCTGGCCATACCCAGGTTGTTCTCACAGTGTGTAAAGGTCTGTACATCCTGAGGCACGCAGGGACCTGAGGAGGAAGTGCGTTGCTGTTGCATTATAACGAATTTACTATAATGTACACCACATCAGTCAAAAATATAAATAGGATGCATACCTGTCTTGAGTTCTCCAAATGTGCTTACAGCACTGTCACAGCGATCATCTTGAGCCATTACAGTGAAGGTATATTCTTGTCCACAGGGCAAGTCAAACATGGCTGTTGTCTCGTTGGTTTGGAGAGAGTCAACGTATCCCAAGTTTCCTGTGGCTGTAACCACGTAGCGTAATGCCCCATCAGCCGCCAACCAATCTAACACCACCGTATCATTGTCACATGACCCACTCGCTGTCAAACCAGTTGGCTGACAGGGTCCTGGAAGAAAAGGAGTTAGAAATTAACGTCACACAATGTCCTTCAGACAGTGATGACCTGAAACAGATATATTGGTATGGGCATGTATTTGTCTGATATGCAGTATGGTGTAATATGACTGCTAAGACTTTTTCACAACATAAAAGAGAAAAAGATGATAAACTATAAATATACCAAAAATGAATATCGTGGCAGATGAATTGTAAATTATATTACTGATTAACTGACAAATGATTTCAGCTATGGTTTTTGGTATTTTGGCTGGTTTTGACTGAGTAGAAACTATTTATTAATTAGAAAAACTTAATGAGATAAATTGATCAGTAACTTTTTTGTTTGCAACTAAAAACCCAATCCCTTGATAAATGAATCAGTTAGATATTAAGTTGATAAAAATGAGCCCTACCTGTCTGAATCTCCACAGTGTCACTGGTTTCACTGTAGCACATGCTACCATATGCAGTTACAGAGAACTCATAGGTTTCCCCACACTCTAAGTTGGGGAACTGGCAGGTGGGGTTGGTCGAGTTGCACTGCAAAAACATTCCCATGTAGTGGTGGGCAGTAGCCATGTATAACTCCACCCCCTCTGCTTCGTCCCAGTACATGCTGGCTGTACTTGTTCCACACGCCATGACCACTCCAACACGCAAAGGTTTACAGGGCCCTGGACAACATGTTTAGGTAAGTGTCAACATATCTGAGAAAAATTCACCCTGAATGAGGATCAAGGGTGAATGTTCTTGAACACATTTCAAAAATCATAAATAAATTTACAATCAATGATCCATTTAATTGACTCCAACTACTTCAGTACAAGATGCTGCTCAACTCACGTGTGCTGAAGGTAACATTAGTGTGTGTCTCAATCTGGCAGTTTGCGTCAATGGTTGTGAGGCTGACCATATACGCCTCACCACACTGCAGATTATTCAAATCACAATGGTCCTCCTCGGTCTGACATGTAGCCCGGTGGCCATTTGTCGCTAAAGCTGTCACCATGTAGGTGTCCGCTCCGCTGGCGAAGCTCCAGGTGATTTCGGCCGTGTTGTTGTCGCAGTCCACATGAGCTGCCACATTTCCAGCTCTACAGGGTGCTAAAGACAGAAGAGATGGACATGGATGCAATTTCATGAATCACACTTTGAATCTGCAATGATCTTCACACATTCAGTTACACTGCTCCAAATCTTAGATCCCATTCGAGAAAAACTCAAGTTGTTGAACTTATGCTACAGTACCAGTGTCGCCTACTATTTTGGAAAGTCGATTGCATCATTTTGAGTTCCATATAAAAATTTACGTTGAAGTAACATTTTCTGTGAATACATCTTGTACACCCTGGTAAATAAGATGGGAAATCAAGCGAAAAATCTACTTAATGAAGGGTGATAAATGTGTGTGACAATCATTTTCACAGTCAATCCATAAAATGTTAAAAATGTCTAATCCCTTTAAAAAAGTTGGCTCTGTTGGCAACATTGCATGTCACACGATGTCATGTAAACTGTGCTTAGATTAACACCAGCACTGATTCTTTATGAGTTACTTAAAAGGAATACATGCCAATGCACGAGAGAGGCAAATCACAAGTTTTCTGGCATGAACTTTTTTTAGACAGAGCATGCTCTCTGTCTGATTATATTTATGTCTTGAGGGTCATTTTCTAACTTAGGGCCAGTATATAGTATGCCATACCTGCAGTCAGCAATACAGTATTGGAGGCGCTACTGTTGAGCGTCTCTCCGATGGCGATGACATTGACGTAGTAGATGACTCCACAGTGGAGGCTGTTTACGTTGCAGAAAGTGTTGTTAGTGTTGCAGGACAGAGTGTGGCCATCACGGCCGGTAAGACTTGTCTCATAGGCCACTGCCCCTGTACTGGTCTCCCACGACACAGTTCCTACATCATTCTGACACTGCACGTTGGTCTCCACATTTTGGGGTGGGCAAGGCTCTGACGGCAGAAAAAGAGGCAGGACAGGTTGGTAGATGCAAAATGGACACTGATCATATTTTTTCATCTATGTTGCATAATAAAAAAAACACATCTTCCCACCTGTCTTCAACGAATCTGGTTGGGTCGAGGTGGATCCTTTGCACGCTTCATTGTTTGCAGTGACACTGATGTTGTACATCTGGCCACAGCCCATATTGTACAAAGCACAGAAGGTGTCGGTGGTGTTACAGGAGACCCTCCGGCCCTGAGAAGTTAACCCTTCAACTGTGTAGTAGTCAGCACCAGCCGTCTCGCCCCACTGCACCTGTCCGATCGTCATGCTGTATTGACTGGTGATATGTTCGGGGATGCATGACTCTGACAGAGAGGATAGAGGGAAAGTGCTGATGAGTAAATGAGTTAACTTTTCATGCTGTTAATAACATTCAAATCAATCATGCAAAAATTCTAGTCTTTTTTTAAAGATATTTTTGGGGCTTTTTCAAGCTTTATTAGATAGAGACAGCTGAAGATTGATAGGAAGGTGGAGAGAGAGGCCTGACAGGGAATAGCATGGAAGAGTGCCTGGTCAGATTTGAACCCTGGGCTGTTGCGGCAAGGACTGAGCCTTTGTACACGGGGCACATGCTCTACCTACTGAGCTCAACAGCCCCCCAATACTTGTAAATTCTACTTGATTTCTATTGGAAACCGTTTGTATTTTTCTAAATGTGATGTGCAAATTTTTAGATATTGTTAAAGAAAACAAGATGTCTTTTCAGTAACTAACATAGTTTGACACCACATTTTACATTTTAAATACCACAGGATTGATGGTTATGTTTCGTAACATATACATTTAAAGATTCCCTCCAGACATTTTTAAGACATACTCTGCTCTGAATAGGAATATTTACAAAACGCCAGATGTCTTTTACTTTACTTGAAAAGTCCATTCTCAATGCATATGAACTGGAGGTTTCCACATCACATAAGTTGCATATGGCTCACCATGACTGGCTTCCAGACTAGTTGTGATGTCACAAAATCATAATCACACATTCACACATTAAACACAGATTTATGGTGAGCAAAGAGAAACACTTCTTCAGAAGAAGATGCCTGTGACAACAGTTGTTTAATGACAAACTGCACAAATCTTTCTGTGCTGTGAGGTGACAATAAGCACACAATACTAAGTTTAGAGAGGTGATAAACGTGCATGCAGTTTGTTAAGCCTGCACACTGTTGCTCACCGGTAACCAGTACTCCTTGCATGTGACCGATGCTGCTGCATGTCCCTCCCAGAGCTTCGACAGAGATAGAGTAGCTCTGGCCACAAAGCACTCCATGGAGTTCACAGTTGGTGTGGACGGTCTCACAGGTGTCATTGTGACCTGATGCAGAGATTGCCGTGACCACATACTTCTCAGCTCCACCGGTTGAGAACCACGCCACCAGGGCTGTCCGCGAGTTGCAGTCCATCACTGCCTTGATATGTCTCGGTTTACAGGGAACTGAAAGGACAATTAAGTTAATTATGAAGGTTAGGAGTTCAGCTGTCTTTAATTATGTAAGTACATCTTCCTGAAAAGATCTAGAGAAGAAGGACAAGCTTATTAATGATGACAAATATACAGTGTATCGTCTACAGGATTAACATGAAAACAGTGCAAATGCAATATAGAGAGACAAAACATTTGACTAAAATCTAATTTAATAAATAATTTTACATAATTACACAACAAAATGTAGCAGAGAGTTTTAGCGAGAACAAAACTACAAAGAGGTTTCACTCAACACTTTTTATCTCAAGTATAAAATATGAAAACAAAGACAAAAATAGGTTGTCTACCCACCTGAAGATATGTCAATCACCGAAGTGGGCTGGCTGTTGCAGTAACCATCCGAGGAGACCACGGATACATGGTAGATCAGCCCGCAGCCGAGTCCTGTCACATTGCAGGAGCCCTCAGTTGTACCCTGGCAGGTTGTGACCTGATTGTTACTGTCCTCCACTGTGGCGATATAGGAGTCAGCTCCTAGGCTCTCAGACCAGGACACAATCAGAGCGTTGGCCTCACAGTCCACCACAGAGCTGATGCTTGCAGGGGTGCATGGCACTGTTGAGAAGAAATAGCTTAGCTTAGCATAAAGAGTGAAAACAGAGTGAAATAGCTAGCCTGGGTATGTCTAAAGGCTCTTGATAACTTATGTTCTTATAAAAACTTGTATTTCAGTATTACAAAGTGAAAGTCTGCACATACCAGTCTTGATTCTCACACTGTCGCTTGGTTTGCTCGTGCAGTCTCTGTCCTCTGCCTGTACAGTGACTGTGTAATACTCTCCACAGTGCAGGTCTGTCAGGTCACAACGGTTCTCGGGGGAGCTGCATTCATGTATGTGGCCATCATCGGCCACAGCCTTCACTCTGTAAAAATTTCCTAGTCCTTTGTTGTAGCTCCACGTTGCTGAGGCCACATTGTTGCTGCAGCTCAGACTCACTGAGAGGTTCTGAGGAATACAAGGCGCTGAGGGGGAGAGGTCAATTTAGAAATGTCTTTATAAATTTTTCCATTGTAATCCGCACTGTAACAGTGACTGTATTTTATTCTGTGCTCCTAATTCTTGTATATACCATACCTGTCCTGACGATGTCTCCAGCGCTCTGGGAGCTGTTGCACGTTCGCCCCTCAGCCATTACAAGTAGAATGTACATTTCTCCACATGGCAGATCGGTGATGTCACAGCTGGTGTCCGATGTGGTACAGCAGGAAGTTCCTTCATTTATGTGCTCCAGGGTCGCAGTGTAGGTTACTGCACCAGGAACTGGTGACCAGGAGACACTAACTGTGCTATTGTCGCAGATCACTATATTCTGTACGTCCACAGGAGGACAAGGAGCTGTGAAAAGAGAAGAAATGTGAAGTCAATTTAAAATTTACTTCCTGACTATCACCCTTGTATGGCTCTGATCGGTACTTATATTACAAAAATACATTCAGATCAAAACAAAAGGCAGTCATAATGCTTAAAATTCAAGTCACTTTACACCAACAATGTAGTTGGACATCCGGAAAATTATGAATACTAAAATTATTTTTTATTTACCTGTCTCAGTTGTGAAAGCATTGCTGTGTGCACTGGAGCACTGACTGTTGACGGCCTGGATGGTGAAGGTGTAGTTGTTACTGCAATTGAGTGGAGGCACACTACACGTGTTTTCACTCGTGGAGTTGCATTCAAATGATATGATGACAGGGCTCTCGCCATATGGATAATAAGAGACGACATAGCTCTCGGCCCCAGCAGATTCCTCATATAGCACAAAGCCCGAGTTTGTTAGGCAGTCAATCTCCACCTCATTCAGGAAAGGTACACAGGGAACTGGAGGTTAACAAGGAACAAGAATATTAGCTCGGCGTAGTCATAGATTTTTCTTGAGAGAGGTGGCTGGCTGTTTTGGAACCTAAAAAAGAGTTTTTGATAACTGAGCACTGCATTAACTATGAAATTGAAATGCAAATTTAAAAATTGTACTTGTCGGACACATTAGTAAATATGGTTATTTGCTTTAAATAAGTTAAATAAAAATATTGATACCACTGTCACACCCAGCAGCCAGTTATCTTACTTGACTGGAAACCAAAGAAAAAGCAAGCCTGGCTTTGTCCAAAATCCACCAACTACAACCACCTTGTATTGTGGATTTATGGGGAATTATGTACCAGACTATTTCTTGGCTGGGAACAATGACTTCCTGGTTACCTGCAAACCTCATGACGACACCAAGACTCAAGGAAGTCACTGTGCCTGGCCAAGAAATAATTCTGTTTATAATCTCCATTAAATTTGTTATTTATCGCTTTAGCGCCATGGTTTTTGTTTAGATTAAAGAAAGGAGATATATCATGTTAGTTAATGACCTTTAGAGATTCTGGTACGTGGATTTTTGCTATTTTTAGACAGAGCCAGGCTAGCTGTTTCCCCAAAGCTAAACTAACCTAAGCTAGAGGGAGAGCCAATGTGTGTTTCCTGAGCAAAAATAATTACACGAAATATGAAACTTGAAATGTGAAATATTGCATGAGAAAAATAGAGAAATAGAAATTAGTGCTACCTGCAGAAAATCAAACTTAAAAGGATTGGAACAATTGTTATAAAAATTTGAAATGAAAAAAGTTGTAAGTGCATATTACTGCTGTGTTAAATGCGTTAAAATGTTAAAAACAAGACAAGACATAAACCATAAGAGGAAAGATAAAGTGACAGTATTTGTGCACAGGAGAGTTTACATCTGCCTCTTTAGTGAACTGAAACTAAAATATTATTGATCCTTGCCTGTAGTGACTACTTGCACGGGGCTGTCTCTGCCCACACATCCGTCCATGGATGGTGTGATGGTGACGTTGTACCTGGTCCCGCACTCCAGTGTGCTGATACTACAGCCGCTGGTTGTGCCACTGCAGGTGTAATTGTGACCTGCAGTGTCAACTGCAGACACCGTGTACACGACTCCTGGTACACTGTTGCTCCAGGTTACAGATAGAACGCCGGTGGTACAGTCGACAGTGGGAACGAAGGTCGGGAGAGGGCAGGGAGCTGAGAGGAAAAGTGGAAGAAAAATAAGTTAATTCAAGGATTTCACAAAGCAACAACATTCAAACAAGCTCTGAAGCTTTACCTACCTGTAAGGACCTGCTTTGCGGGACTGGTGGAGCTGTTGCAGGCTTCATCTTCAGCCAACACTGTGACATCGTAGGTCAGACCGCACTGCAAATTGGGTACTACACAGTAATTCTCATCGGTGTTGCAACTGCTTGCGTGTCCTTGGCTGCTCACCACGGAGGCATGGAACTGAACAACGTGACCTGTTGACTCCCAGGTAATATTGAGGACACCAGACAGACAGGCCAATTCGGTTTGTACGTTCTGTGGCACACAAGGAGCTGGAGAGAGTGGTTAGAGAAAACAAGCATGTGAGATACTGAACCTCAAGTTGCTGCTTGGGTATGATTTGATAAAATGATTGCAGCAACAGGTAACAGGAAATGACATGTCAAGTTCTTGCAGTTTCATGAGAGGCAAATATGTCTTTGGTTTAAATATACCTGTGCGAAATATTTCAATGTTACTCTTGGATCCAAAGCAATTTTGATCAACACCAACAGCATAGACATGGTACTGCTGTCCACACGGTAGATCAAATATCTGGCAGGTGGTGCTAGTGGTGTTACAGGACCATCGGTGTTGCTCTGCATCCACGGCCATGACCATGTATGAGGCCGAGCCCTGCGAGGCTTGCCACGACACTGAGATGTCATTTGATTCACAGGAAGAGTCGACTGTGAGGTGGGTTGGAGGGCAGGGAGCTAGAGGAGTGACAAAAGTGAGTCTGATCATTCACATGCATCCTTTCATACATTAAAATAAATACAACATAATAAATATAATATAATAAATAAAAATAGTATATAATACATTTTATGATACATATTTCAATGATTGCTGGTTCTGTATAAAACTTTAGTTCAGTAACTGTAACTGAAAGTAACAGGCAGCAGGCAAACTCTAAAATATATGGAAGTTACCCGAGACGATTCTCTGCCATTCTTGAGGAGGACTTGGGCAGTTCTGTCCCTGTCCACTGACTTTCACAGTGTAGGTCTCTCCGCAGTGCAGAGAGGTAATGTTGCATGACGAGCCGTTGGTGGAGCAGCTCTGCACAGGTGTGATTGCAGAGTTCTCAGCCGTGGCGTTGTAGTCGAGGATCCCGCGACCGGGTGTCCAAGACACCAATGCTGTGTTGGTGTCGCAGTCCAAATTAACCTGTAGGCCACTGAGAGGGCAAGGAACTATGCAGAGAAGGATGTAGAGAGGTAAAAGGCTCTTTAGCAACACTGAGTGGCAGCCCTAAGGAACAACATCTTTCTGCACAACCCCTAATGTTTCAAGCTTACTTTTGCTCATCAAATCATATGGCCTAAAGCAGTACTTTCTAAACAGATACTGTTTCTTTTGTTACCTGTGGTGATGTTGACGGACTCACTGACCAGACTGACACAGGAGTCATGGCGAGCCACTACTGTAATGGTGTAGACCTGCCCACATTCCAGGTTAGGGAAATTACAGTTGGTGTCTATGTTGATACATTCCCTAACATCGTCAGGACTGCTCCGAGCATAAACGACATAAGATGTGGCACCACTGGATGGATCCCATGTAACCGTAGTGATACCAGTCATGCAGTCCACTTGTGCTGTGACGTGGGTGGGAACACATGGAGCTGGTGTAGAGAGACAGAGAGAGAGAGAGAGAGAGAGTTCAGTTTGTTATTTATTGCAGTTTTCTTTAGTACAAGTGGTGGAAAGCAACTAAGTACACTTACTGTACTTAAGTACAGGAGGCCATTTTCACAGCACCATGTTCTTTGCTTTTATTAGTTATTAGTACCTGTGTTGACCCTCTGTGCAAAAGCTGGTTGACTGCTGCATGTGTCTGTGTGACCGACCACATTGATGGAGTAGGTCTTTCCGCAGGATAGATTCTCGAAGGTGCAGTTGGAGGTGGTGGAGTTGCAGGTGGTGGTAGCTCCTCTGCTGTTCACTGCTGACACCACATCATTCTGGTCTGGGCCAGAGTTTTCCCAGGTCACTGTGAGTATATCAGTGCTGCACTCCAGAATTGTCTGCACGTTTTCTAGTTTACAGGGAGCTGAGGATAAAGAGGTGGAGAATGATGAAGATGACAAGTGTTAGTTTGACACAGAGGCATTATGGGTATACAGGCATATGGCACACAGGCATGCAGCAGTAATTTAGTGCCCACTCAGTAACTATTCAGTTAAATACACTGTAATTCAAGAAGAAACTTGAACTTTTGCTACCTGATAGTATTGTGTAATCGGAGCCGTTGATGATGCCACAGTTGATTGATGACGTAGTGACGGCAATGCTGTAGTTGAGGCCACATTTTAGGTTCTGGATGGTGCATTGTGTGGTAGTGGAGTCACAGGTAACGCGGCTGCCATCACTGCCAATGGCGATTGCAGTGTAAGAGTCGAAATTGCCAGCGTTCCCGTCCCACTGTACGGCAAAGGTGTTAGCATTGCAATCCAGCACTGCCATCACATTTTCAGGCAGACAGGGAGCTGTGGGAAGGAGCAAGAGCACAAAACTGATTGATTGATGATCGAATCATTCATGCATTGGTTTTGAGCTTCAAAACAAAAAGAAACACTGACAGTGCAATCCAAACATCTGCAGGGAGAAGCAGGTGTCATTTACCCGAGTCAAAAGTTAAGACTGCTCCTGTGCTGCTGTTGCATGTTGCACTGGAAGCGATCACAATTGCCCTGTACTGGTGTCCACAGTCCAGCTTCACTGAGCATGTCGTTGTGTTGGTAGAACAGGTAACTACGTGGCCGTGGTTGCCAGTCATTGTAGCTACGTAGGAAATAGCATTGATGCTCGGCGACCAATTCAGTGTTCCCAAGTTGGTGCCACAGTCAGCTCTGGCAGTCAGGTTAGTTGGGGGACATGGAGCTGGCGGGAAAGAGATTTAGGAACAAATGAGTCTGCGTTCAACAGAGAAATCCAGCAAATCAACTGCATTTGCAGACCAAAAAGGGAGTGAAAGTTATAAAAAAAAAAATTTTTGTTATCCTTGGGTAGATTTTTTCAGATGTAGACACAAATAAACTAACCACTGATAGCTGGTACTCAGGTACTTTTTCTCACTATAACAGCTCTGCATTGCTGTAGGTGATATAGCCATGTATTAACCTGTTTCAGTTTGTATAGGCTCGCTGAAGTTGCTGGTGCACTGACTGTCATTGACAGCGACCGCCAGCATATACAACTCGCCACACTGCAGCCCGGTGAGTAGATAGGACGTTTGGGTTGTGGTGTAGTCGGCACTGGCCCCATCTTCGTAAGAATGGATTAAGTAGGTAGTATGACTTTCTGGACTTTGGTCCCAGCTAACTGTGATGTCATTGTTCGCGCAAGTTGTCACTCCGGTCAAACCAGATGGTGGGCACGGAACTAAGCACAAGACATGGAAGAGAGCGAGAGAGAGAGAGTAGCAAATGAACAGATTTAAATACAGATGTTCGCAAATTAAAGCCAATATCAACATTCAATTCATTCTAACATTAGTTGTTAATTGTAATATAATTGTTCAATACTAATAAATATGTAGGATAACAGTAATGAAATGCTTATTCTTTGGAGCTGGAGTGATTAGCGTAGCTTAGCATAAAGGCTGGAAGAAAGGGGGACTGGTTAGTCTGGCTCTGTCCAAAGTTCAGAAATACAAGCACCTCTAAAACTCACAAATTACCACATTATATATGTATATGTATATATGCTGTTTCTTTGAGCCTTAGAGATGTTGGCAGAAATACTCTGAAGTCTGGAATGAGACAGGCTAGCTGGTTCTCCTGCTTCCAGTCTTCCTATGGTAAGTTAGACTAACCTCCTCCTGACTCCAGTCTTGTACTTAATGCAGACTTGAGGTTGGTATTAATCTTCTCATGTTCTCATGAAACTGCATAACACAAAGGAGTCAGAAAAGAAAATGTTGAATACATCCTCTGACCTGTTCGGAAATTAAAAGGCTGGCTAGGTTCACTCGTGCAACCCCTCTCTATGGTGACCACCGTGACTTCAGCCTCCTCGCTGCAGTGGAGGTCTGTGAAGGTGCAGCCTGTTCCGCTAGACGTGCAGGTGTGGTTGTGATCATCTGTGGGATGTACTGCAGTGGCCACATAGAGATCTGCTTGAAGGGCATCAACCCAGGTCACATGGCCCAAGTTTCCAGCACACTGCAGGGACACATGAACGTTGGTAGGGGGACAGGGGCCTGAAAGACAAATAATGACAGGGGACTGATATTTAATATGTCTTAATATAACAACAAGTTATGACAAGTCTGGCATGTAGCAAACTAACAATTTTATATAACCGTCAAGAGGCAGCATCTAGTGGTATTGAAAGGAACTGCAACATTCACTATGAATGATCAACACAGCAAAACAAAAGTTACTTTTCTTAATATTCTATTACTTGTATAATATTTTTATATAAAATAATATTGGGTAATCCCAAACCAAAACCTAACTGTGTTATATTCCAGTTTCACCTCACCTGCAATGTAAGTGTGTGGGTAGCTGGTGAAGCCCTTGCAGGTTCTAGAAAAAGGGGTGACAGTGATCACGTAGGTCTGGGCGCAGTGCATGCTGGGTATGGAGCAACTTGTGTTGGTTGTGGTGCATTGTTTGGCGTCGCCGTCTCTGCCGTTCGCCATAACTTGGTAAGAAACTGCACCAGGACTTGGATTCCAGCTCACCACCCCTGTGTTGTTGTTGCACACTAGGGAGGTACTGAGATTCATGGGAGCACAGGGGGCTGATGGGAAACAAAGGGAGAAACACAATTTAGTCTTTATGTGAAAGTGCAAATATTCACTCACATACAATTCCATCTTTTGGGAACATTTCGCCCTGAATTTGAATTTCTTTTGATTTCCACTGAGAGGGTTTCAGATTCAAGCGTATGTGTTGGAAACATACCAAAATCCAGTCTTATCCAACTAATGATATCATTAAACAGTCAAATTATGGGAAATGTGTATATTTTTGTATATGTAAGCACTGCTTATCCTGTGATTAGGTAGCTAGTTCTTCATTTACATGACCTGGATAAACAGAGTCTATGTGTATATTTTATTTGCAATGGATGAATCATAACCCCCTTTTTAATGGACAATAACACAGCTAACACAGAACTGCCAAAAAATGCAGTTCATCAAAAGGCCACTTGAGGGGGCTACAAAATAAGTTAATCTCCATAGGCCCCCATGTTAAACTTCACAGCAGAAAAAAAACTGAATGCTTAGAGCCTGGTACAAAAATTTACAAGGTTTTAGTCTCTAGAGCTAATTTCCCCGTTCATGACAACTGTACTGAGTATGAACTCATCCATTTAAACTATATAGAGTCTTGAAGTTGTATAATTGAGTGCATAATTATGAGTATGGTCGTCTTGATTGACATGTGGCTGCTGTCACAGGTGGCTTGTTTAAGTAACCTGGCTTCTTTCAGTCCACCTCAGCTCCCCCCACAGTCCATGTATTTACCCATGTTTGGATTAGCCGGGAGAATTAAAAAAAAAAAAGTCACCCTTGACTTCCATATATTTTGTGTACAGTATAAAAATCATCTAGAAATCTTTTGAACCTCTTTGAATTTACCGTGCCACAAATCTGAAATCTAACATTTTTTTACGTTAAAGTAACATTACAGTTCAGACTTTTCATATCAATCTGATGTCTTACCTGTCTGTATTTCTGTTTCACCAGGCACAATGCTGTTGCAGTGGTCAGCCACGCTTATCACTTTCACTATGTATAATTGACCACAGAGCAGTGAGGGCACGGAGCAGTCGGTCTGGGTGGTGTTGCAGGTGGCTACGTTGTCTCCAGAAGTGAGTGTGACATAGAAACTTTTTCTTCCCAAACTGTCATCCCAGTTCACTAAGGCGATGCCAGTTTCACAGGAGTATGTGTAACCCACATTTGCAGGGGTACAGGGTGCTGGATGACAGAGGAGTACAGTCAGTTCCTTGGTGAGGACCTCCTTGATATCTCACAACATCAAGAGGCCCCAAATGCTTATAATACCATACAAGCCAAATGCTTAGCATCTCACACAACACAAAGAAACACACACTTTAAACAACATAAAATATAAACTACACAAATTATAGTGCACCAAGAAGAATCAATAACACTCTGCCTTTTGCACACAACAGCCTTACCACAAAGATAATGTAAAATTATGACTTACCTGTGACAATCTCAAAAGGAGAGCTCTGTTTGCCCCAACACTTGTCTCCTCTTGCGATAAGGTAGACGGTGTAGGTATTTCCACATTGCAGGTCATTCAGGACACAGCTGTTGACGGTGGAGGAGCTGCAGGACGCCAAGTTTCCAAAATTGGAGGTTGCATTGACCATGACCACCTCAGCATCTTCGTCCTCAACCCATGTGAACACGACGTGGTTGGTGGCACAATCCAAAGAGTAGTCCTGGATCACTGGAGCACAGGGGGCTGGACAAAAGATTGCCATACATTAAAAATTTGACTTTTGTCACAATGCAAAACCTCCTCTCCTAAACACACATGCATTGCAGAATTTGGCTAAGTCTGCCAGATTTTTACAATGTATGAACACCATTAGACCACACTCACTTATGACAATCTGCTCTGTTTCTTTACCTGTTGTAACGTTGGTTTTGGTGAGTATGGAGCTGTTGCATTTTCCATCCCCTGCCAGGACGGTCACAGTATAGTCCTCCCCACAGTGCATCTGGGTCAGGTCACAAGAAGTGGTGGTGGAGCGACAGGAGTCAAAGCGTCCATTGGCCTCAGCGAGGACTGTGTAGTAATTAGCTCCAGCGCTGGCCTCCCAAGTCACGGTCACTACACCAGTGAGGCAGTTGAGGTCGGCCATCACATTTGTAGGGTCACAGGGTGCTAATGCAGAGAGGGGAAGATGAGCATTACGACTATATTTAGGTTAGGACTGGATGGAAAGTATTATTATCATCTTATGGAAGTCATCGAAGAGTATACTTTGACATTTTACAGCACAAATTTCACTTTTTCAGCTGTACTGAGACTAAATGAATGCTAACAATGTTTTCAAGCCTGGATGTACTTGCTATAAATATATAGCAAGTACATCCAGGCTTGAAAAAGTTTGCTCAAAACTCACCTTTAAAAGTGCAGTGCAGATAATATTAGAGTGATAGGTAAATCTGACTAGAATATGGAAGAAGTAATGTCATACAAGGGGAATAATAGCTGTTAATAGGTATATATTCATATAGGTATATACTCAATATTCAGTATTTGTTTTGCTGTGTAATGGATAAAATAAGGCTGTCCTTACTTTATATTTTGAATATTGTCAACAAATCCCATGAAAAGACTAAAACAACAATGTTCGTACTTTCAGGCTTTCTTTCCCTATCTGTGTACCAAACCCCATGATCCCTACTTAACATGCAAATCTCGTAAAATTGATTGATATGTAAATAAATTGTTAATAATGACATTAATAAAAATAATAATGGTCCTGAAATAGCTGTGGTTTTCAGGAAACATTACTCAAACAGAAGTAAATAGTGAATTTGTTGGTCATTATTCTTGATTAATACGCTAGTACGATATGCTAATGAATATTTACAGCAGCAGGATGATGCATGTTCATTAAAACAAGGAACCATGTCACCCAGGCAACAGTGTGTCTGACTGATTTGTTTTGGATATCTATATTAAAAGAAATATTTGGTTAAATAGAAGATACTTGTGAATAGAAGCATTTATTGTTGGTTTCTGGTCATTTCATGGGCTCCATTGATAATAAGAAAAGGTATAGGCTGCATAGGATATCACCAACATTATCCTTTAATGTGCTTACATACCTGTTATTGCTGAGATTACGGCACTCTCGGAGCTGTTACACCTATCGTTTACAGCCACCACACTGAGCATATACATCTGAGCACACTGCAACTGCACAGAGAATATGCAACTTGGCTCATCTGTAAAGCAGAAAGAAGAGAAACCTCCTTCTCCTTTCAATGTAGAAATGTAGTATGCCGCCCCAGCAGCTGCATCCCAGGTAGCCACCAACTTGTTAGTGGAACACTCCACAAAGCCCTGAAGGTTTGCAGGAACACAAGGAACTGAAAATAAATGATGTTTGTGGTACAAAGGCACATGAGGAGAATGGAAAAAGCAGAAAAACATGTTAGTGAGAAAATTTCCTTTACTTTGCTGCATTTTCTGTATTACGCATAACATACTGCTCTGTTGCGTCAGCCGACAAACTTACCGGAATTAACAACTTGCTGAACACTGCTTTCTCCTTCACATGTGCTGCTGATGGCTTTGACTGTCACAGTGTACTGCTGCCCACACTGTAAATTAGGCAGCGTACAACTTAAATCCTCTGTTTGGCACTGAAGTTCAGTTCCGGCACTAGATACGGCGATGGCGCTGTAGTTGACTGGAAGGGATGCAGGTGCCCAGCTGACAATCAGGGCGTTGGTGCTACAGTTCACGGTGTTCATCACATTCTGAACCGCACATGGGGCTATCACAGGTGGCAAAGAGTGAGAGTCAGTAGTAGTTTGATATTAACAAATAATAAGGAAAAAAATGTTGCGGAATTAATGTATTTATAAATTTCGTTTTTTGTCCACCTAGGGGAAAAAGAGCTCCACAGCATACTCATAGATATGCAGTACAACTCAATCTCTGGTACATAAAGTAATGGCATTGCACTATGCTCACATAATAAAACAATACTGTCAGGTTTTGAGGAAGTAAGCAAGATGCTATTTCTTCTCACCAGTTGTACCCATAACTGGATCGCTGTCAGGACTTTCACAGTCATCGCCTGAAGCTGACACAGTGAAGGTGTACTCCTTGCCACACTGCAGATCATTAAATTGACAACTAAGGTTTATTCCTGCGTCACAGGTCACAATGTGTCCATCTGAGTTCACTGCCTTGCCGGTATAGGACACTGCATTGGGGCTGCTGTTCCACGTTAACGTGGCAGAGTTGGAGGCACAGTGCATTATGACGTTAACCTGAGAGGGAGGGCAGGGCACTGCAAAGAAAGGACACAGAATAGATGGGTGGTATGAACTAGACTTGAAGAGGATGAGTTGGAAAACACTTCATTACCAACAGATTCCTGCTTATTTTTACCTGTCCGTAGTATCACCGGAGAGCTCTCATTGCTAGAGCAGGTGTTATCCACGGCAGTCACTCTGACATTGTAAACTTGGCTACATGCAAGGCCTTCCAACCTGCATGACGGCTCGTCAGAAAAGCACACTTGCTGGTCATCACTGTCCATTGCAGTTACTCTGTAGGATAGGGCGCCACGGCTTGCTTGCCAAGTCACTTCCACAAAATCCTGGCTACAGTTTTTCGTCACGGTCACGTTAGTGGGCACACATGGTGCTGCAGGAGAGAAAACCTCAGATCAACTCAGTACATTTTTTACACCCTAACTGTCTACACATCTGGGCAGATTATGTTTTCAGAAAATGATATAGACACAAAAGAAAAAGAAAAGAAAAGGGGGATAAAAACAAAACTAAGTCATAAGTCTATTTTTATTATGCTCTCTCTTACTCTGCTTGTCATGTAGTACTGTGGCTTCACTGGTACAGGTGCCGTTGAAGGACATCACTTTCACTGTGTAATTATATCCACAGTCCAGTGTGCTGATGCTGAACGCAGGCCCTGAGGTGGTGTAGTTCATTTGCATGTCGCCGTTTGAGATTGCAGTTATGTAGCCTTCTGCGTTCATTGTCGGGGGCCAGTCAAGGGTCAGTGAATGACAGCCTGTGCTGCGGGTCACTTGAGGCCCACAAGGTACTGGACAGAGAGAAGACAGAAAGAAGAAAATAGTTTATTATTGCGGTTACTAATAAAAACCCCACTCAAATGTATAATTTTGGATTCACATTTGTGAATGTTTCTCTCAGACATTCTACATGCATGTCAAGGAAAAAGAAATATTTGAGTCTAAATTCTGGGTCTTCAACAGGAGGTTGGCTCCCCCTAGTGTGTTCTCAGAGTTACTACAGGAGGGAGCAAATTATAGTTTGGTCGTGTTTGTTTGTTTTTTTCTTCCAAAAATTAAAATGTCATATGTAAAATAGACACAATAATAATATTTTACACAAAACTGATGATAGGCTATGCTGGTGCAATCATTTGAGCTACCACTATAGTTATTATAGGCCCAGTTTAATATGCAACACAATTTTATACAATATACAGTTTGTAGTAGGTCGCCCTGCTCCAACACTAAATCAGGTACAGTCCTTTGCAGGGAAAAATGAAGACCCCAGGTATAGATGCTAATACAGGCAATTAAGATGAGGCCAAGACTACACGTCAGGCAGTAATGTATATAACACCAAAAATACAACTGTAGGATGGATAAAATATGACCATCTTCTTGTGCACTTACTAGTAGCAGGGGGGAAATGATGCCAAGTTTGGCCTGAGGGTGTCACCAAATCCATGTTTGTAGAGTGATAATATATATCTATAGATATCTCTATCTATATGATCTATATATTAATATTATATATATATATATATATATATATATCGTCTCTATATAATATAATAAGCTCTTTTTTGGACTCTGTGCGGCACACAGACAGCAGGCTATATTTTAAACAATTTGTACTGTTGACAGCACCTCAACATTTTCACAGTTTTTACAGTGACATGCATGGAAGAATCAGCAAGCAGAGGATGCGCCTACCAGACTCCATTAAGATGGGCTGAGAAATTATGTTTTGACAAATGCCATCATGGAGGTTGACAGTGGCAGTGTAGAGCTGTCCACACTTCAGGTTGGGTACCCTGCAGCTGGGAGTAGTGGAGCTGCAGCTGAGAAGTCCTCCATCTTCATCCTTGATGGTGGCGGTGTAGGAGTTGACATTGGCCTCATCGCGCCATGAAATCAGAGCCTCACTGGCTGCACAGTCAAGAGAGGTGGTGACTTCATCCGGTGGGCAAGCAACTGAAATAAGACAAAGAGAAAGTTAACAAGTAGAATGAAAAAAAACATTATTAAACTTTTGAAATGAGACACTGGTACAGAATTTAATAATAAAAATCAGCAGAGCAGTTTTTCAATAAAACACCCAGAAGAAGAAAAAACAAGCAACTTCATAGTACCTGTCGCTACGGTCAACATCTCACTCTCAGTGCTGTTGCATTGGAAGTTGGAGGCAATGGCGTACACTGTGTAGTTGGTTCCACACATTAAGTCCTTGATCGTACAGGTCAAAGTCATGGAGTTGCAGATGTGAATGACGCCATTACTGTCCTCCGCCATGACGACGTAGAATAATGCACTGCTGCTGCCCCAAGTCATTGTGATGGAGTTATTGCCACAATGCTTCACTGCCGATACATTGTGAGGAACGCATGGGACTAGAGGAGAGGGGAGCAATCAAAATTTAAATAAATTATGCCTTCAAAGCATTTTACATTTGCAGGCGATCAGAATCTAAAGCTGCCAGTCCATCCCAAGGTAATACCTGATTGATGCTAAACTTTCCTTTGTCTTTGATAGTAATTTTGTTTTTTTGACTACTGGATTACACTATGTTTATTCTGTAAAACACCAGGGAGTAAGTGTAGGAAGTAAGGAAGTATTTTTAGGAGTAAGTAAATGATCTAAATACATCTTTCACCTTTGCTAATATTAAATGGGCACTAACAGGTTTTCCTCACCTGTCTCAGCAACAGGCCCCAGTGACCTCGGGCTGGCACATTCGTCGTCAAAAGCTGTGATGTAAATACTCAAGTACTCTCCACAGTGAAGACCAGCTATAGCACAGCTGTTGGATGTTGTGGTGCAATTGTAGTAGCTGTTGTTTCCCCTGTTGCCATAGGCCTCCACAACGTAGCGAAGAGCCCCTGCAGCGTTGTCCCATGTGTTGTGGAGTATATCTGAGCTGCAGTCAGCTGAGGTTTGCAGATTCTGGGGAATACAGGGTGCTGGAGGCAAGAAAATGAATCCAGTTATTTAATAATACAGTTAATTGACTTAGATTTTTTTTAGACTTTGTAATTTATTAAAGAGTGACTTAAAATTGCAAGCTGAAATAATGTCACTGTCAATGAACGTCATTGTTAGTTGGATCAGACTTTATCAACGAGATGGTGCTCACAGAAGGATGGATAACTGTCAAGAGCTCAGTTATGTTGTACCTAAGTTAGAGTTGTCAAAAAAATATCATATTATGTCATATTTCTGTCTCAGCTTGTTTTATTTATGTACTTTTTAGTGGTCCAAGCAGATAAAATGATCAAATAACTCACTAGAAAAAGCTAAAATAAAAATAAAGGTTACACAAAATAATGCTTTATGACATAACTGTGTTGTGTATTTATGTTTGTGTGACATCCTGCTGCTGTGGAGGCAAGGTCATCATACCTGTGCGGATGTCAACAGTAGAGCTAGTCTGGCTTCTGCACTGCCCTGAGATGGCGTAGACTGAGAAGTAATAGTGTTGTCCACACACTGTGTGTGTGAAATAACAAGAGTTGTCCTCAGTCATACAGTCCTGGACTCTTCCCTGAGTACAAAGGAATCACAAAATATTTCACATGTGCACTAAATTAGACTCCAGTAGTTGGCTTTTTAAAGGTTCATCATTTTGGGTTTAGATGAGAAGATCATTACCACTCTCTCATATGTATGCTCAATATGAATCCACAGCTAACGACTACTTATAAAGCTATAATTGACAAATTCTATATTCTAACCCATTATATCCTGTTTGTTTGAGCCGCAAACAAAAGCTGAAGTGTAAAAAAAAATTATGTGAAATACTTGTCATAATTAACCCCCTATAATCACACAACTTGTAATTTTTACACAGGTAACTGGCTGTAGCTTCATTTCTGTCTTCAACCTACAGACACTACAGGCTGTGGTAACAATCTCCTCATCTAAAACAGTTTTTTTTTTTTTCCTTTTAACTTGAGAGAATTTTCTTACAGATAAATGTAGATCATATTTTACATCCCAAAGTTTTTATCACAAATCATTAGAGCAGAATATGCACACCTGAGCGTCAATTGCCCTGGCAAAGTAGTGGTTTGTATTGTTTGTGTGCTCCCAGGAAAAGACGACAACTTCACTGGAACAATCGCGTAACAAATGCAGGTCCTTGGGAGCACAGGGAACTGAAAGAAATAGATATTTATACATTAATCAAGATAATAAAGATAGATAGATAGATAGATAGATAGATAGATAGATAGATAGATAGATAGATAGCCTACATACATATGTAGATAGCCTACATAGATACATAAATAGATAGCATAGACAAGAGAGGTTAAGAAGAAGAAGTAAATGGGGTTAAATGTCAACATCAAAGGCGAGCGTCTCAAATCCCTTTTCAGGTTAAAACGCCCTGATACTGAAGATTATGCAGGGTTGCTTTTCACTATGAGGTTTCAGGTTTTAAACAAACACAGGCTCATTCTTAGCAGACTGAACACAACACAATATGATATAGACAGGGGAGTTCAATAGAAGACCCAGTTTTCAAGGTAGCCACCTACTGACGCACTCAAATAAACGTGTGAATTTAGGCACCAAACAAAACAAGGGTGAAAGACATTGTAAACAGCTAATCCCAAATGTGTTCTGGCTGATATGACCTCCTAAATTCTCATGCCGCAGTAAAAACAAAGAGATGAACAGTGTATTATCCTAAAATAAGAATTCAAATGGCACAAAAGAAGTTGATGGTTATTATTAACATATATATATATATATATATTATATCATATTTATACTATATATATTATATATATATATATATAAAGTCTTCAAACTCACAAAACAATATGTACTCTTGAGGTCAAATTCCAAATGTAATCTTGTTTCTTTGCCAGTTTTGTGTGATTTTAATGTCATCAGTTAAATGTACCGTTGATGTTTGTCCTGTATTCTGTGAATAAAAATGTCTTCATGAAGTGCCATGAACGCCCAATATGAACTGTATGTACAGTGTGCTTCCTTCTGCTTATGCCTTTAGGCATTTGCTCAAAGGTTTTATATCACCTGATGGTGTGATTTTATGCTTTTCCTCAAGTATTAAATGGCTGACATATAACAATCGCTTGTCATAAAATCATATTCAGCATCATCCAAGTTACAACAGCTTATCAGTCTACAATATGGGCCCTAGGGGTAAGGTTGGGCAGAAAATCTCGACCAGTCTCTCTAACAGAATAGAGTGATACGTGAGATGATAGGATTAGCTGTCTGCACAAAATAGGCGGCAGGGTGGAGTGGTAAAAATTATTTATTACAATAAATAGACACTAAGAGTTTAAGTCATTCGACTGGCATTGATAAGTTGGTGACTGGTTGGTTGTCTTCTCTAATAACCAAAACCAGAGTAAGTGTAATCTGCTGTTTTTAGAACTTTTTAATGAAGAGCTTTGACCATATTTTCCTACCATTTAGCTATTTTTTCAAACCTTTGTAAAGTGGGGTAAATCCAAAAATATATACCATAAATTAACTGTTTTAAAATCACTTTGGAATATTGTTTGGAGCGTACCAAAGTCATAAAATAACCCTGATAATTCCTGATATAAAGCAGTGAGGGTTTGAACAAAAATGCCATTGAGTTCCATTATGAAAATTGTTAAGAGCTGTAAAGATATCTCAGCCTCTGGTGCTTTGATTTTGACCATTCTTTTTTATTATTCTTATTCTTTTCACTCTTTTTAATGTGCTTCCTTCAAGGTTCACAGCATTGTGGAATTACTGAGGTACCTCTTGAGGTTTATATGTATTTTTGTCTTCCTGCTTCATTTTTCGCCTTTTGTTCTAATGTAGTTCCTTATGTGCTTTGACTCAATTAAAAAAGAAATGGAAGGTGATTTGGATACACTACTGCACAAACTTTTCAATACTTTTGAGATTTGAGAATGATTTGAAACCATGATGTGAAGAACATGGCGTCTCTAATGTATATAGACTTTGGACATGTCCAGCACTTAATGTTTGGTGGAATAATATCCAGCAGGTGATTTCTAAAGGTTTGGACTTAACTGAATGTCAGGGCTCTGATCTCTCCTTGTTTAAAATGAGAACAAGATACAGCTGAGTCACTGGAGGAAAAACCATCCACTCCCATTGAAAGATAGGCCTGCAACAATGTCTCAGCAGGATGGTTATGAGGGGGTCACATTCTTTTTTTTAAACTCAGCTTTGGAGAAGATGTCAGTGTGTCTTACCAGTGTGGAAAGTGGCCCAGGTGGTGTTTATCATGTTCTTGCAGCTCCCTGATATAGGTGTTACATTCACGATGTAGGTCCTTTCACAGCCCAGTCCGGTGATCACACAGCTGATGGCCTGGCTGGTGCATGACATTTGCGTGCCATCGTCGGCTGTTGCTGTGGCAAGGTACGACTCGGCCCCAGACACAGGTATCCACTGCACCATGGCACTGTCACTGGTGCAGACGTAGTCCACAGAAACTGATGGAATTGGTTTCAGCTCTGCAAGTAACACAGTGTTTTGAAGTAATGAGGAAACAACTTGGCCAAAACAGAAGATACAAAGTTGTAGACTGACATTTTATATACATTTTATATCAGACAATATATCGATTGGAATATTTGTGGGCTGTACTTAAGCTTTATATAATTCATGAACCATTTACTGTTGAATTTTTAGTAAAAATGTATTTGTTCCATTTAAAATCAAAACCACTAAATATGTTGTTGTATATCTTTTAATATACTGCAAAAAAATAGTTTTTTCTTGGGTTTATGTTTTCGTGACAGCAGCGACAACAAGTAGGTTGTTGAGGGATCTGAATCCTTTTTTCCCTAAGGATCATATTCTGCATGTCTGAAAAGAGCACCTCAGAGAGAAAAGCTGACCTAGATGCTAATCACCAAGTTATTGATATAGGTTTGGCTCTGCCGACTCACTGTTGGTGGTGAATGTGAAGTCTCTGGGCTCGCTGGGCCTCAAGAAAATGCTGTATGAGCTCACGGATATAAGATAGGTGGTACATGGTAAGATGCCATTAACATCCAGCATTGTGCTTGAGACATTTTTCACAAATGGCAGGCTGGTGGGTTCATCAACATTCCTGACGACGACCAGGTACATCAGCACGTCCGTTACCGGCGCCCACGTCACCCTCGCTATACCCTGGCCAATGTCTGTTGCGGTGACGAACGCTGGAGGCTGCACCACTACAAACAGACATAAGGGACTTCATTCAATCTGATTATTTATATAACTGAATTATTGTCATACACTAGTTTTCAAGAACCAAAGATAGTCACTGTAAGCATTCAGTTTATACATTCATATTACACTATTACACAGCCAACATGTGCAGCAAGGTAAAGGATCAGTTCACATAAATCAGAAATCAGTCATATATTCTAATTTACTCAAAGCATTGTCCTTAGGCTTTAAAGTATGCTAAGGTTTTAAGGTATGCCCCTGCCACCCAAACATAAATTCAGTCATTTCAGGTGGAAAAGATGGACACATTTGTTGCTGTTGGTTTTTTGAACACCACAAACAAAATTCCATTCAGCTTAACTGTATTTAAATGAAAAGTCTTGTAAAAGTAAACTCAAGACTCCCTGCAACTCAACAATTTGGGATTTGTGTTAAACCACAAATTCTTGTTAAAGGAACATAATACAATGTTTTCCCAGATTCTGATCTAAGAATCTATAAATAGAATTGTTATTTGATGAACAAATTAAAAGTCATTTCGATTTTGATCTAAGCATTGATACGACCAAATTTAGTCTGACCCTGAAAATCAAGAGCCATACTTTAAAGAACCTTTTATAAGAGCTACATTCATACATGAATTTTAGTTGCATAGTCACTGACCAAAAAAAACACAGTTAACTATTGTAACTCGACTCTCCTTGATCTAGCCACATGACTATGTGCAGTTTTCCCAGCCATAAATCCAAATTTACATAGAGGATTAATACTAATAAAATCATTTGAACATTTGGGCTGTATCAGGTTTTCTCTTGGCCATTGATTACCCATATGCATAAAAATGAACAATAAGCTATCAATATGCATCAGCATGTCTACAGCTGACCACTCTGTAAGTCATCCACACTTTCTTAAACGGTTTTGTAGGCTCCAGATGGACTGAAACTGATCACTCACAGGTCGTGATGGTCCTCACTTTACTTGGAGATCCGCGGCCGGCTTGGTTAATTGTGAACACATAGCAGTCGTAGTTGGTAGAGGGCTGCAGGTTTGTCATCACTGCGGACGTGTTGGTATAGGTTTTGTTGAACATCACCCCGGTGTCATGAGAGCGCACCATCAGGTAATAGTGGTCCGCCGAGGGTACTTCAGTCCATTGCACCATGATTGAAGTACTTGACATTGCCTGGCCAAATATGATCTGCGAGGTGTCGGGCACTATGGGAAGAGAGAGCAAGGGAGAAAGCATTGTTTAAGATGCTGCACAGCTGCCTTGTGTCTGTCTGTATATATATATATATATATATATATATATATATGGACGAATGTCACAATTTGTCCCCCCGTGGGGTAAATAGTAAATGGTGTTTAAATTGTCTTTACCTGTGGATGCATCATATGTATTCTTACATATCACATGATAGAACTGAAAGACTTTCAGAGTCACTCTATAATCAGTTCCTGGTGTCAAACCCTTGACATCCTTCTCTGTCGTGGACGCTGGCAGGTTCACCACAACCGGTGCAGTATGTGTATCATTTTTGTTCCGAAGGTCCAAAAAATAGTTTGATGCCCCAGTAAATTTTTCCCATTTCACCAGAAGCGATGAGGGGCCCGTGGCCTCTACTGACAGAATGTTGCAATCTGTAAGAGATAGAAATATTATATTATTTATTTATGGCAAACAGGAGTTACTGAAAAAATAGTACAGAAGAAATGTTTATTATTCCTTTAAAGAGAATGCAACAAACAGTGAATGTTTTGGTTCACTTACCTTGTGCATTAATGTGAGGTATCTATAAATAGCAAAACATAGTAATAAATTACATGCTAGGCTGGTTTTCAAACAAAATTATATCCATACTTTTTACTGACTTTTACAGGTTTTAACATAAAATGTGATATTTACCTGAGTTAGAGATACCAATGCTAAAGAAAAGCCTATGGCTCCCAACAATCCCATCTTTGACATTGAGTGCTGGATTACAATTAGTTTAGTATACAAGGGAGCCAAATACAAAAGGTGTTCTGGATTTTTTTGAGTTTCAACCCAGCATGCATGAGAACCAATCAGTATTGCCCAAATGGGGACAGGGTGTCCCTCCAACAGCCCCAGGCAGACAGGAGGGAGGGTTGGAGGCGGGATGGATTAGTGAAAGTTTGATGAATCCACCTGCAAGAATGTCCCTCTAATATTCCCTCTCTCTCTCTCTCTCTCTCTCTCTCTCTCTCTCTCTCTCTCGCTCTCTTTCTCTCACACACACTGGCTCTCAGGCATCTATAATTTTGCATAACCTCCATCAAGACTTTTTGTCTCATACCTGATCAGTCTGCTTGAAGTGTTTTATTGTAGAAGATTGCAGCAGTGTGTGTTTCTCCTTTGTGTATTTCTGAAATTTATAAACATATATATATATAATTAATCTATATAATATATATATAATATAGATATATATATATATAAATCTTGTCTTTGCTTGTTTTCAGACAGGTTTCATTACACATCTAATGAGACTTCAGAATACATTTATAACACGAGTAATACTTTGGGGTCCTTGAGACCCTGCGTCCTCTTTGATAGCTTATCAACGTATCATTGTTTTATTGGCACTGAAATTTAATTCCTCATAAACTGATGAATTACAAAATTGTTTTTGTCTGTGAATGACTTTTTGGCTAAAAATTGAATATGTTTATTTATGTGTACCCTTTAAACATGAAGCTAAGAAAAAAAACTTAATGGGTTCTTTCAGAACTAACAAATTTAATGTGACAAAAATATTTTTATTGAGCTTTTAACCTTGCTTTTCGCTTTTTCACTGTGTAAGTGGACCTTGAATTATTCCTCTTGTTGTTCTTTAAATTACAATTTCTAAATTCAACCAACGTTTATGTATTAGCCCCACAGAAAAAACAACACACACATGAAAATATGGCCTTTATAATGAGCATTGTTAGTATTCTTATGTGAAGAATCTTATCGTCATTTACTGGTCACAGTAATCCTATATCCAAACAAATAGACTCAACATGTGATATATTAATTCAGCCTCCAATCTGTGAGCTGCACTTTGCTATACTTATCAATAATGTAATACTGGTGACAGCAACAAAGGACTTAAGGGTAAAACACATGAGTTGATTTACTTTAAACTCCAGTCATTCAGGTCAAACTGACCACACTTAATCTTATCGCAGCAATCAGCAGTAACCTTTGTATCGCAGCTTCAACCTCTTTGACCTACTAATACAACCCAAATGGAAACAAGTCACTCATAGCGCCAAGAGTATGCAAGAGAATGCTGAATAAAAACTGTCAAGACATTACATATGTCATCCTCTCATTACCGCTTTCTCTCTGAGTATTTCTAGTCAGAGGTCCACATTTTGATTCTGTCCTTCCCATCATATATAAAAACTCTGAAGGCATGTCGTGAGTTCACACATGGGCATGACTCTGTTTTTCATCCCTGTAACAATACATGAGAACACAATGAATGAGCTGAACCAAAGAGATAAAGACTTGGGAGGGGTCATCTGAGAAAAGAAGACAAGCGCCACTGAAACCAAAGTCAAGAATGGAAACTTGGGAATGGGGACTCCATCTTAAATAGACTACTTACCAAACATATCAAGTTTTCTAAATAGAATGTTTCTTAAACAGTTTTTGTGGATTTGAGGATTTGTTCATTAATTTCGCTAAAAAATTAAGTTCCATTTTTCCGAGACTAGTCCCTAAGCTGCCTGTATGTAGGCTACTAGCTGGGCTGAAAGGGATCTTTTATCACAGGAGAATAAAGGGCTATCACCTCCTCGTACCTCATCGTGTATTAGAGAAAAGGAAGTCAACATGAAAGTGGATATGGGCCATAAACCTTCCAGGAAACCTTAGCTGCCCTGCATAAACAATAGAGCAATTTTGCAGGGCGGTGAATAAGGACAGGTGATGTGAACATCTTGATATTTCATTGTATTTTTATGTGGCTGTGATATTGAAGTAGGCACTGTTACAGGTCACAGGTACTGAGCATCTTATGATGCGTCTTCCCACAAACTGAAGTCACAGCACCGTCACAGGACCTGCTTCCTAAATCATATCAAGACAAAAAGGTTTGGTTGGGTTTTTTTTCTGCTGACTCACCTACAGCATCATCAGAATACAAATAGAGTAAGCCATGTCAATCAGTTTCACAATGAATTCAAGAACCTAAAAGTGCTCTTGTGGTTGGGATTGACTCTAGCTTAATAATATTTGAACAAGTGAGTTATATAGAAATTCATACTCAGTGCATTTATCATAAATGAGGAAATTAGCTATAGAGACCAAAACAGTTTTTTGTACCAGGCTGTAAACATGTTTATTTCTGCTGTGAAGTTGGACAATATAACATAGGGACTTATGGAGACTGACTTGTTTTGTAGCCAGCCTCAAGTGGCCACTCAAGGTACTGCAGTTTTCCACACTTCCGCAGTGGCTTTATTTCTTAAACATGGAATCCTGTTTTCTTCATTGCTTATATTTTGTTGTACTAATATTTGGAAACACTGTGGGTAGAAAATACTGTTAAAAGTAATTAGACACAAACCAAAGGGATGAATGTTTATTGAGATTGTTTAACTGTTTAATTGCATTAATGTGTTTAGAGATCTTGTCCTGCCTCTCAGCTAGGACTGACTGGAGGCTGAGCCTGTATGAGACACATTCATTTGGTTTGGTTAGTATGGTAGCCTGAACAAAATATGCTCATTACGGTAAAGTTCAACCAAAAGGATAGTGGTAAATGTGGTGTGACTTTGCAAAGATATCAAGTGAACTGTTTCTGTTTAAGTATACTCTCTTCAGTCAATCTCCTCTCTCTCTGGGGTGTTGGGGTTAAAAGAGTCCCCAGGGTACCTGAGCACTATTTTAAAATTCCATGGCATATGTTGTGCTGATTAGTGGGAAGTTTTTTGTCGTGTCCTTTTGTAATGTTTTGATGTCAGGTGAGGGGCAGATTTCATTATACTGTAGCAAAGGTCCAGATATTGCCAGTACCAGTGATTGCTGCGATCAAGAACATTTTTTGCTACCTACAACCAGCTGATACACAGCCGAAGTAGATTTGGGAGTGTTGGTCTGTTTCAAACCCGGATGATCAAACTAGCCAATCAGCTGTCATATTTGCCTGTTTTTGTTGAGTTGTGTTCCCAGAATTTACTCCTTAGAAATTAAACAAATTGGCCAAAATGGGAGGTACCATTACCACCCATCCTCTTTAGTTTTCCTAAGACCTGCCTAAAACCCTACACCACAGGGAGTATCTCAAAAATGATTGTTCTTATTATGATTTTCACAAGCAATATGTCAAAAATGATTGTTGTTATTATGATTTTCACAAGGAATATGTCAAAAATGATTGTTCTTATTATGATTTTCGCAAGGAATATGTAAAAAAAATTGCACAACACTGTGACTCACCATGACGTTTTGAAACCAAATCAGATACCCTCCATAATCATCAGGATACCATCACTTGTCAAAAGAAGGTTAAAAAAGATTTAGGGAAATAGAGCACAAATGTGTTTTCAGGGAAAATAGTGATTTCAGACAGTAAAAAGAATGATGGTCATGTCTATGGGATATCATGTTTATGGACTATGTGCATCTGACTTGTAAGGAAACTATGCAGTGAAGTGTCTGCATTCATAGCAAGAAACATTAGATTAACAATCCCACTGATGTTACGTAAACTGCTAAAAGATTTTCAGATTTGGGTGGGGAGATTTTCAAGATATATGTGTCTCATTTGGCTGAGTCATGTTGCATGTATTCCACAGAGAGCCACTAAACCGCAGTGTCTTTACTGATAACCTATCCTGTTGACAGTGCAGTGGGAATAATACCAGAGCTATTCCTTTTGTCTTTTAAGGGACTTAAGCCAACTGAAACTTGTGTTGTGAAAAGGAGGCTGGACAGCACATGCTTCTGGGATGGGTGCCCTGTAAAGCTGGAGCCTGGGTGTCCTTTAGAAAAAATGCACTGAAACATTTAGAGATATTTTCATCGACAGATGTAAAAAAATAAGTGACATTTTCTGGTGTAATTTGATACCTTGAGGTCACTTTGATGGTTAATGCTCGTCCTGAGGACTGTCATAACATTCAAATATTATCCTGTGTGTTCCAGTACACATAAGTGCACACAAGCTCTGGTAATACTGGGAAGCCACCGCCCATATTCAACCAATATGCTGATGACCTTCAACTAGTTGTTGTTGTTGTCACCAAATGGATTTAATTGCACAACTTGAATTTACGTGACTGACATAAATCTAGTTAACATGGTGGTGCAGTGGTTGTTATTGTCACCTCATAGCAACAAGGTTCCTGAGGCCCCCTATGCAACTAGAGCCATTTATTTTGTGAGTTTATGTGGAGTTTTTACCCTTGACGACTGCTCAACGGTGTACCCTGACTCTTGCCTAATGTTAGCTGGGATGGGCCTGATGAGGATAAGCGGTTAGGGGAAATGGATGGAGCCCATAACTTTCTGCAGGTGAAAAAGGACAAATACTGTATGTAGCCTGAAAACAAAACAAATAAACTACTTCACAGGGCCATGTTAGAAAATGATTTTCCTGTGTAGAAAATCTCCTCACATCATTTTATTTATTTATACACCTTTGTTTATGACTTTTCTTTCTACAGTATCTGTCTGCTTAAGGACTGTTTATATCCTTAGCTTTATATCCTTACACATGGACCGTACGACCTGACCTCACTGTCGGTTTTGTTCCGACTTTTGGGATTTATAAGTTAAAAGCAAATCTAATCAATATGTGGAGGAAGACTATTAAGAACTTCATGAACCAATAAAGTGATCTTAAAATTGATTCTGAAGCTGACAGGTAGCCAATGCAGGGACTTAAAAATGATGCTCATCTTCTAGTCCTAGTCCACACGTGCAGCTGCTATAACAGCAATTATCCTCAGTGTTTCCTTATAGCAGGTAGGCTTAACTCACTTGCCACAATAATGAAACTAGGACAAAACGTTTCACCAAAGTGTCTGAGCACAAAGAAAAGTTATGAAAGGCTCGAGCACACTGGCTGGACACAAAACACCTATTTTTCCCTTTGAAGCAGCATTCTTTAGTTAGTTAGATAGAAAGAAAGAAAGAAAGAAAGAAAGAAAGAAAGAAAGAAAGAAAGAACATTATTGTCAAATGAGATCTTTGTAATGACCCCATAAACGTCTTGTTGTCGGGAACAGCACACAAACAGACAATAAACATGATTTGGATGAGTACTGACAGCATACAGTATTATAACTTTATGGATTTACTCTTTTATTTTGTAGAGCACATTTATGTGCAAAACAAACCACAAAACACAGAAATAATGCTGGGAATTTTTTATTAACTGTAACATGCATCACGTTTACACAACTACAGTGACACAAACAGTTTAAAAACATCCTGAGAGCAAGCGGCAGCACGCTGTAGACATGGTATGCTACAGACTGACACATGATCAGATGATCATGAACAGATTAGTGACTGCCACTTATTAGGAGGCTTCCTACTTGGGGCCGGAGCTAGAAAACTTATTTCAATTTGGTCAATATTCCAATTAATAATTATTAAACAACAAAGGGGCATTTAAATATTGGTCGGGGCGCTGTTTTGCCAATTTATTTATTTAATTTATTTAATTTAATTATTTATATTTAACAACTTTTTACTACAAATTTATTTCTGTTACTTTGTGTAAGTGTTGTGTGAAATGTTTTATCATGAGAAACATTTTTACATTTACCAAATCCATGATTTTGTGACCTCACACATAACATGTGCTCTTGTTGTTCACTTGCCCCTATTTTTTAAAATCATATTTAAGTGCTTTACCATGATTGTTAAGGGTACAATGATGGTTTTGTTTGGCCATGATAGATGAACATAATTCAAAGGCAGGTTGACACATCTTTAGCATAGCATAGCATAGTATAGTATAGTATAGCGTATCATAGCATAGCATAGTTTATTTTTGGTTAATAGTTATTCTTCTATTTAGCTATGAGCACGGCTTCATTCCATCAGGGGTAGGGGTGATGCAGGTGGAGGAGGCGGAATAAGACGGAAGTGTTTGGTGTGTCTGTAGAGAAGAAGACAAAACATCAAAGATTCAATCACAATCAGTTTGCAGGGATTATATATTTATTGTAGGACACTGACTATTTTTTTTATGCAGAACAGTTTGTTTAAAATTCTACATTGTGTTTCATTGGCCAATAGATGAAGACACAACATACAGCAGCATGATGACTACGCTCTATCCCAGACTTGGAATTGAAACCATGGAAGAAGACGGAAGAAATGGTGTCATTGTGAAAATCAAACCTGAACTTGTGTAACAAATGGATTTATAGAGAGCATTATGTTATACCATCGGTGGTATCATTTATATATGGATTTAATGGATTTATTTAAATATTTGAAATTGTTCTTTTGAATGTTAGTCATAAGATGTAACATTTATGTAGTTATTAGTGTATAGACGTCTGCAATGTGTTTCTTGTTGTGTAGAGACACCTTCTGGCCAAAAGTCATATAGACCTACTGCTAACGGCTACCTGATCAGTGACACAAATTCATGGGCACAGATTATGATTAAACTCATCTGAGCCAAGGGGCTTTCAGTAGAATTACTGTCTGATGAAATGAATGTATGTTGGACCAATCTCTCTTTTTTTATTTAATGTTATTTTATATGATATGATGTGAATATGTAAATATTGGGAATATTTTTTTAAAAGATCATTCTGTTTTTTTAAGATAAGACAAGAAAATAAAATAAGAGTATGACTTCATGACCTTAAGGTAGTATGTATTCTCACTGACAACACCAAACTGTATACTCTCTTCAGTCAATCAGATTATCAGTTGCCAATAAATAAAGCTTCTATCACAGGCCACATGTAATACATTACTGTTTATTTATTGAATATATACTTACTGCTAGTCCAAACTTCTCTTGCTTCTGTAAAGCACTGGAAAAAAAACAGGTTGAGGTAGAAATATTAGAAAGATCATACATTTCAAATTTGATTAAATTTTACCAGTAAGTACTAGAACATGTTGGGTAGCTTCACTGATTTTTATTTCAAATAGCTTTATAGACTTTTTTTTTGCCAATTAAAGGTTCATTACAGTAACAGACTCACCTGTGCCAATGTTATTCCCTAAGCAGGTAACTGAGGGAACAGAAACAGAAAATTCATCCATATTTATTGTGTTTCAGCTGCATTATATTTTTGTTTGTTTTCTGTAATTCCTGATTATTTAAAATGTTTGAATTTGTCTCATCTTAAAACAGTATACTCAGAGTGTTTTACTATTAATTACAAACAAAGGTAGGAACATTTACCACCACACATTAAAGATCCCGCTGTCATACCTGAGTACTGTCTTTGGGAGCAGAAATTGACTCTGCTGCCCTCGGGTGTGAGTGGTGCAACCATCACATTATAGCTCTCCCCACACTGGACGTTTTCAATATCACAGCTGTTCTCTCCAGGAGATGCAGTACAGTTGTAGTTGTTGTTGGTGCCCACCATCTCTGCGATGTAGGTGTGGCTGCTGCTACCGCTGCGCCAGTACACCCGCATAGTGTTATTTTCCCTACTGTAGAGCCTGACACCTGACGGACAGCAGGCACCTGCAAAAAAAAAATATGATAAGTTATCTGAAATTAATATTTTTAAACTGCAGCATTGCTATTATTGCTATTTTTTACTTAAGTGATAAAGTAAGAGCGAGTCTCTTTTTTGATATAGTTTAATTTAATTTTAATTTTGTGTCACAAACATTCATTTTAATTTAATATAGTTTTGCTGCTGTAGAATTTCAATGGCTAATGTTATCTAATATTAGCAAGCTAAGTCATATCCACTTGTACTACTGTTACACAGTTTTAGAATTTAGTATTATCTTATGGTAACTCAAACAAATCTTTAATTTCTTCACTGTAACTTTTTGATCTATCTGTGAAAAGCTAATATATCATGACCACTTTATTGGTGTAATTCTAATACTTCCATAAAAGTTGTAGTCTGATATGACTAATTTGTTGGTTTGATATGGGACTTATAGTTAGTTTTAAAAATCTCACTTAATGGGAAGCTCTTAAATTACTAATATGTAAATAATTGCTGCTAAAATTAGTCTCTGGAACAGCATATAAAATTTAAGTTTCTTTCTCCAGGAAACATCATCACTCACTAGATGAAAAGCCGTGATAGGTGCAGTTGGACGAGCGCCCACTCTGGCTCAAGGCCTTCATGGTAACAGTGTAGTTGGTCCCACAGGTGATGCATCCCATGAGGCAGTGGTAGTCTTGGGTGTGGCAGCGGGCGTGACCATGAATTGATGTCAGAGAGGTGATAAACGAATGTGCCCCTTTGGCATGAGACCATGAGACGTTGGTTATCGCCTGAGTCACCTGTTCCACTGTTAGATTCACCGGGCAACAGGGCACTGTAAAAGAAGATGGTATCTGTGGAATCTAACAGAAAACTAATATCTGTATCTGCATCTGTTTCTGTTTATGTCACAAAAATCACAAAAAACCTTCAGTCTTCATTTGCCTTTGATGAAAAATGAGAAAACTGTTGACAAGAAACGGGGAATCATAGCAATATACGTATATAGACTTAGGTTTTTTCTCCTTTCTATGTCACCCATTTGCACAAACCTTAGACTACTCACCTGTTTCCAGCGATTGAGAGAAGCTGGGTAAACTCAAACCGGCTGCACTTTCTGCAAGTGCGGTGACTTCATAGGTTGAGCCACAGGGAAGGTTAGTGATGTCACAGCTGTTTCCACTGGTGGTGCAAGTACGTGTGCCGTCAGGTCCTGACGCCCTCACATTATAAGTAGCAGCCCTGTTGCTTGCTGTCCAGCTGACAGTGACACAGGTGACGTTTTTCTGATTCAGCATCAGATCCATTGGCTGGCAAGGAGCTGATGAGGACGAATGAAAGAAGGAATTAAAAGTGAAGTTTACATTATTCAAAGCTAATATGTTGGTAATTTAAGGAGGTACTATATATACAAGTATACAACTATATCTGTTTATTTTCCAGGGTCTTTACACACTCACTGGTCATGTTATCAGTAATAATCCCGACTAGAATTTTCACCTTTCTGATGAGGATTTACAAATTAAAAATTAGAATTCATGGCACGCCTACAGTGTATTAAAGTTCACAGGTGTACCTAGCAAATTAAGTGTATATCTAGATATTTGCATATGAATCTGTAGGCAAGGCCCCAACATTTTGGCACCAGAAGCAGTCTAGTTTCAGTTTGCAGTCCTAGTAGTACTAACCAATCTCGTTTGAGTCGCCACAGTCCTTGTGGAGACCAAAAGAGGTGTAACACATTAGCAGAAATGCAATCTTGGAACCCACTGTCATCTGATAATGATTTAGCTTTTTATTTGGGTTTTTATCTGCAGATAAATGCAGATATCTGTTTTTAGAGATTAGCAGAAATGCACCTTTCTTTACTTTCTCATTCTCACGTATCAATTACCTTTTATTGTAGTTGCATGCAAAAGGTGATGACCCCAGATTTTTGCCTCATAGAAGTAATAGTAGAAGTATTTTTTTTTTTTTTTTACAAACTACACATTTTTAGCTAGTAAAGATGAAACAAAAAGGTTTTTCTACATCCATATTGAACTTAAATGTAATATGTATTGAATGCTATATGGATTTTCAGTTGAAAGAGGTTTTTCACCTGTGTCTTTGGTGTGTGCTTGGCAAGTACGGTTGCAGCCCCTGTCATTGCATGGTGCCACGATCACGCTGTAGGGACTGTCGCAGGTGAGGTCAGAGAGGGCGCACACCGGTGCTGTGTCGTTACACAGGATGACCTCTGAACTGTCCACAGCCCGAGTCTCGTACAGCTCTGCCCCCCGTGAGGCCGTCCACATGATCTCCAAAGTGTCAGTGCCCACGCTTTTGACAGATACACCCTCCGGACAACAAGGTACTGAACGACACGGGTGATTCAAAGGTATACGGATATAAACATTATAGTGATTATACTCAAAATCTTAAAACATGTCACCTCAGCTGCTACTTACAGTTGGTATGATTGAGAACTGGTCCTTGAGGACTTCTGCCAGCCTGGTTGACCGCGAACACAGACATCAGGAAAGTGTAGCCACACAGGCACTGGAAGGTACAGCTGCTGCCGGTTGTGTTGCAGAGTATCTCGCTGCTGTCACTACGCTTGATGAAGGCTTCATAGCTTTCAGCATAAGGCATTGTGTCCCATGTCAGCGTGCAGTTATCTTCTGACTCCACAAGAGCCAAAGACTCTGGTGGGCAGGGGTCTAAAACGACAGGACAGTGGAGGGTTACTCACACTCATTTACCGACTGTACTTTCAGACATACGGTGTCATTTTGGATCTTTAACTACGACTGATGTGGAAGTGTAATATGCTTTTTCTCTCGAGTAATCACAATGTGATTAAAATAAATTGGTAGCTGTCTCAGAAACAAACAAAAATGCAGCAATATGATGCACATCTTAAGTTTACAGTTTAGATCTAATGTATGTGTCTGGTGATATACTAGAGATTTAATATCTGACATTCAAATACTTGAAATTGTGTTTAACTAAACCAGTTAATCGACTGGTCAAAACATTGCTCCATAGCACTACTGGTGGTCAAAAAAGCCACAATGCACCTTTAACTTTTGTGGTGTGGATTAACAGTAGCATAGTTATTGTCTCACACTAAATTAAGCTGTACAACACAGCAAAACTTAGCATAAAACGAAATAACTGTTGTTGAGGTATACATATTGTTTTTACAATTAAATGATAAATGTAATTTTCCAACAGTAATATATTGTATGTTGTGATATAATAAAATATCTGGTAATAATTTACAGAGAAAAAAACTAATGGTAATGGCTTCATGTTTAGTGTTTTATTTTGTAATACCGCCCTCTCCTTGTATCTGTGACTTTTCTTCCTGCCTTTTGTATTTACCACTTTTGATCATCTGTTCCACCCTGATTAGTTTTCACCTCTGTTCAGTCATCCAACCCTCACTGGTGTATTTAGTCTCAGTGTCAGTTTGTCTTCATACGTTGTTCAAGTGTTTTAGCTATTCCATGTTTTGTTCCCTGGTGTTTTTTGGGGGGGTGTTTTGCCCTTTGGTCCTGAACCTTGCCTGTCTTTTGAACTTGGATATTACCTACTTCTTTATGGATTTGTTTGCTTGTTTGGATTGCCTTTCCTGGTTTTGACCTGAGCCTGCCGGACTAACCGTAAGCTTCTGTACATTTACTTTTTTGTTCTTACATAATCTACATTTCATTGGTGCTGCCTCTTAGTCTGTGACAAATCCAGTAAATAAAATACCTGATAAATCAATTACATCATCATTCTAATGCAAAAATAGTAAATCTTCCAAAAGGTTTTGTTCGAGGGCGGCACAGGTTTGTTCATTTATTGTTCATAAGGTCCTATTTAGTTACCTTAGTAGAAACAGTCACCATCTATAAGCAAACTATATACAGGCGTCTGTGGCTCAGGAGGTAGAGCGGGCTGTCCACTAATCCAGTCTACATCTCGAAGTGTCCTTGGGCAAGATACTGAACCCCAAAATGCTCCCAAAGGCTGCGCCATCGGTGTGTGAATGCGTGTGAATGGTTAGTTCCTAAAACTGATGAGCAGTTGGCACCTTTCATGGCAGCCAATTCCATCAGTGTCCCTCAATGTGTGCAAATGCTGAATGAGATATGTAGTGTAAAAGTGCTTTGAGTGGTCGGAAAACTAGAAAGGCACTATATAAGTACAGTCCATTTACCATTTACCATAGTTCTGTGTCTAACATTTCTAAACTAAATTGATCCCACTGATATCTGTGCAGTATTAAATTCAAAATCAGTATCACAGGGTTAAAAAACAGTATTGGCTGTTAATAAATGCGTGGATTTGATTCCCCATCCAGTCTCTACCACTCACAGGTGATGAACACCACAGGGCTGGATGGGTAGCTGGGCCCAGCCTCGTTCCAAGCGGTGACCTGGATGGTGTACACGTGTCCACAGGCCACTGGTGACAGGATGCAGGAGGTGGATGGGGAGGCACACGTGAGGTTATTATTACTCTGTACAAGGTACTCGATGGATGCATTGACCTCGGGTTCCCAGGACACAGAGAGTCCGGGGACAGTTATCACCACAGAGACACTGACAGAAGATGGCGTTGGAGGTCCTGTGGAAACACACAAGAACAAAACACCCAGTGATGTACATATCAAGACACATTGGGACAGTCAAAAAGATGGGAACTTTTTAAATGTAAATCACCAATTATTTAATTATTTGATGGGGCTATTGAGTATTCACAAAGTGGCTGACTCAACTGACTGACTGAATCAAAACATCTTGGATATGGCTGCAACCACCTTGATCTGGTGACTGGCGAGTTTGCACACTAGTGATCAGGGTTGGAGTTGCAGTATTGGGGTTCTGCCCATAAACCCGACTGACTCAGTCGGAAGCAGGGCTCAGCTATTAATCGTGACATGTAATCCCCTTTTTATAGCATTGAATTACTGTCAGAAAAATTAACATTTAAACATAAATAGGCATGATAAGTACTATTTAAAATGTCTTAAAATGACTAAAACTATTTTTGGGAAAATGCATCAAACATGTATTTTGATTCCTTAGATTGGTCCATGTCCTATCTGCTGACCTTATGCTACAGCCAGCCACCAGAGGGTGATCAAGATGTTTTGGCTTCACTTTTGGGGATCTGTCATGTCTTCCATCTTTACATTTTACAAGTTCTAGTAACGCTTCCAATATTCCAAGTTGTCTGATTCATTAGATGTGAGTTTGTGCAAAATTTGTAGGGCTAGTTATTTAGGGTCTCTATTTCTTAAAGTATAATTGTTCTGAGTATTATAAAGGCACAGGGACTAATAATTATAAGAGCTGGTGTGTGTCTGTCTCCTGTTGTATAAGATTTGTTCACAGCACTTCACACAGTATAAGAACACAGAGAAATGCCTCAGCGTCCTCTTACGTGTTGTCTGGTTGACGTACGGACTGCTCTCTCCCTTTCGACCCTCAGGGTCCCAGCCGTAACACTTGATGAAATAGAGTGAGCCAGCATCCAGATCTGAGACGGTTAGACTGGTGTTGGTGGTGTTGTAGTGCATCTGGTGACTTGAGCCCAACTTGTATATGGACATGGTGTACTGGACAGCTTGAGCAACAGGTGTCCAGGATACCATGATGCTGTCATTGCTGGGAGAGGAAGTGGAAATGATCTCGGGAGGAGGCAAAACTGTGGAGGAAAGGAAAATTTAACGAGTAAGATGTTTTATACCAGTATTTACAAGCACAGTTAATCCATACTTTTTTTTAATAGTTCTTGCATGGTATGTAACTTCATTGGGTTGTGGTTAAAGTCCCTAAAGTTCCGTTTTATGAAATTATATGAAACAAAATGAACACAGACACATATGTCACTTTAGTGGTGGTGGATTTAGAGCTCTTGGTTTAGGGCAAGTCCAAACCAAGTCTCAAGTCCGTCAGAGCAAGTCTTACTTTAAGTTAGGCTTCGTGTTCTTAAGGGGCCAGTCAGGAAGCAGGGCCCTTATGAAGACTAGCCACTGTGTGGCTAGTCTTCATAAGGAAAATGCAAGTCAAGCTACAGGTCTTCCACCTCTCTGAATGCTAACTATTAAAACACTGATAATATAACCATGCTGTAGTCTGTTTATAGTCTAAGGTTACTTTTACTTTGTGTGATTGCATTTATGCTTACATATTATTTCACAGAATAGGCCTAATAATTAATGATGAAAACTGTGTGGCTATTCAAGGCTTGCCTGCATGGCCACACATGCATTAATTGTGGATTTACATGAGTCAAACCTTGATACTTGAGTGTTTTTACTTTCAGGAATCAATGCAAGTTAAAGCCCCTAAAAACTTTTGTCAATGAACCCCTTACTATGACTACTGTGATCCAATTTCCGATTATTAGTTAAGAAAGATTTCAGTATTAATTTTCTCCTTGTTCGTTCATGGTCAAAGGTGGCTATGGCTTAGTCTTGTTCATTTCCTGTGTGCCTGTGTCATAATTATTTTACTTGATCTTATAGACACTCAACAATTGAGCCTATGACCTAATATTGCTGTATATAACTTCAGACAACACCAATATAGGTTATCCTCATCAGAGTCACGGTGGGGCTGGCAGCCTATCCCAGCTGATTTTGTCGCCAACTTATCTGGAAAATGATTTTTGTGACTCAAGTACAGTTGTTTTCAGTAATCACAGATGGCACCAGTTATTTCAGAATTTGACCTAGAGTCCCCTGCTTCACATTAGTTATCTACTGTATGAAAATCAATATTTATGTTATTTTTTGATGACCAGTTAACCAAAGAAAATGTAAAAAAAAATGTGTAATTCGTTTGGATCAGATCATTTTCCCTGGGAGGGTGGGAGTGAAGGTGAGTCGATACAGCTATGTTCTCAAGATAAGACTAACTTATTGTGTTTAACATAGAGATGTCAGGTATAGTTACCATCGAACTAGGAAGCCCCCAAGGGGCCTTGAGGTATCTATTGGGTAAGACTGAGGCAGATCAAGTAACTTCTAAAGCTCAGGTTGTTGGTGAGTAAAGTACTTTGTTTCTTCTCTATACATAAACCAGCCTGTGGGTGTAATTTTTTTCCAGATTGAATTCCAACTGTGGACATGGAAACATGAGAATCTAACATACTGCACACAAAGATAATATAAGACAACAGTACCTGTCTTTGCTGTCACAGGAGATGACGGCTGGCTGCGGCCTGCACTGTTCACAGCAATAACGCTGAGTGTGTACTCAGTGTATGGCGTGAGTGACCTAATCTCAGCAGGTGACATAGACACTGTGTCTTCTCTGTAGAAGCCATTGGCATTCTGGATTCGTATGATGTAACTAGTTGCGTCGGCCTGCAAGCTGAAACTCGCCATCAAAGTTTTGCTATCCATTGCCTTCACATCCTGAATGGGATCCATCGTGTTAGGGGCTAAAAGAGTCAGAATCATTTGAGATCAGAGATAGCAAGTAAAGAACATATATTGTAAAATGTTATCCATGAAATTTATGGTAGTGAGATGTGAGAGATGGCCTCCACCTTCTCAGCATTAGCTGGCTTTGAAAGACACTTTTCTCATTGCATCCCATCCCATTTAAAGGATGAAGTAAGATATAAAAACATTATACTCCCTGTGAAAGCTTAAGAAAACCACACACTGAGTGTAACAATATAAAAGTGTCTGCTGAAGATATTCCTATCACAATTAAGGGGCACATCAATGGTCCTAAGTGTACAATAGCAACTGTGCATCATCAAAGTAAAATTGTAACATTGTAACATGAAACTGTACTGTACAGATTTCACAGCCTTTTCAGAAAAAAATACTTTTCAGAAGTATTTTCAGATTAAACACATACATCAGAATACCTAGTAAAACACAGTTGTTCTTAAAATGTAAAATTAAACAACAATGAAGCATTAAATAATATTGTGTTATTTACTGCTTAAACAGCACAGTTATGGACAGAAGTTCACCTTACCTGTGGCTGAGTCAAAAGATGCTGTGCTCAGAACATTTCCGGAATCACCCAGAGCATTAACTGTGAATTCATACAAGATCCCTGGGGACAATGAACTGATAGATCCCATCACTGTGTATTGACTGTATGTGGCAAAAGCAATGCGGTTGCTTGGTGAGCTTTTGAGTGTGACAGTGACCTCGTATGAGGTGGCTCCAGTGACCCCGGTCCATTGGAAAAACACCATATTAGATGTTGATGCGAACACGGTTGCTTGATGGTGAGAGAGATGAAAGAAGCGGATGTTGATCACTCTGAGACATGCATTATTTTACACATACATTTATCATATAGTCAAGATATTGTGCCCCTTCATTCTTATCAATGATGTGATATAAACATGGTAAAAGAGAACATACAGTACCTGTCATAGCTGTAGCCTGCAAATTTAGACAGAGAACATATTAACAACGTTTTAAGAAATTATATCAAAGTTATTCTTAACTATTAACTACTTTTAAAGTTTGTTTTTCGGTGGTTAAGTGTTCCATTTTCTATTGCTCTTCCCTTCTCTCAACAAAATGCTTGTGCTTGAATTTCAAAGAGACTATCTATTATAATATATATAAATAATATTAATCTGTTACTGTACCTGTGAGCTTATGCCCATCAAGACAAAGATCACCAGCCACTTCATAGTCCCCATTCTTGGCGTCCTTCTCTTAAAACACTCCTTTCACTGTTTCTGACTCTCTTCACTCTTTTTTGTTTTCTTTACATACCTGGTGGTCTATGCTGGTTGAAATACCTGAATCTGGCTCCTCCCACTGGAGGCAGATGTCCAGTCGCAGTGAATCAGCTTGAGGCAAGTGCAGGTTGGATAGCATGAGATTGAGACACCTTTGTAGCTGTAGGCAAGATATTCTATATTCAAGGATATAGTCCAGACAACAAAAAAAGGCATGTGTAGGGGTCTGACAAAGGAATTGGATTCCTATTCCTAGAGGCTTTAAACCAATCCCTTTTACTTACTGAGGCAACTGAGGTGTGAAAGGCATGAATACATTTTCAGTTGGAAAAGACTAAGTCTGCCAGGAAAGGAATAAAATAGATGAAATGGTCAAAATAAAGATACTCAAAACTCAGGGACAAATTTAGATACTAAGTCAAAAAAAGGATAAAGTCAGCTTTATGAGATTAAAACAAACTCATCACATTTGTGACTTAATATTAGTTAGGTTTTATTTTAATTTGTCTAAATTATGACTAAATCAACTAATATGAATCAAAATCCTGATTTATAATCCCATTGTTGTGTTTTTATTTATTTATTTATTTATTTATTTGTTTGTTTGTTTGTTTATTTGTTTGTTTATTTATTTTTTACTATTTTAGTATTGTGAAATAGTTTCTCATAATGTGACTTTGAAGTTTTGACTTTTAACTTTTTGCTTAATGGTAAAAGCTATTATTGCAAAGTTATTATTTATTTTAGTCTTTAACAAAGCCAGGTCGCAGCAGGAAGGCAACATGGAAGTCATCATAAAATTGCTAAGCAACCTAAAATGCTCCAACATCCATTATTGCAATGCAACTTAACTGTGAAAACTGTGATTGGCTTCTTTACATAATGTAATTGACACTTGACCAACCTGAACAACAACTCAACTTCAACTTCAACTTCAACATTATTTATTTATTAAGCACCTTTCATACTGAACTGTAGCCCAAAAACAGAAATAGACAACAGAGCAGTTGCATGAAAAACTAGAAATGAAAAGAAAAGTAAAAACATAAAACTACAACAATTAAACAAATAAGAAAAGAACCTATAGGGTAAAAAGCATAATTTAAGAACAGTTGCAGTAAAAGTAGATATGACCTGTACAGTAAATAAGAACCAGAGATAAAGGTAACAGGGGAGTAATCAGGACATACAAACTCAGCAGTGAATGGCCAGGCAGCTTAGGTAAAAGCCAGGCTAAAGAGGTATGTCTTAAGTTGTTTTTTAAAAATGTCTACAGAGGCGCAGTCCCTCAGATCTAAAGGCAGGCTGTTCCAGAGATGGGGGCCGTAGTATCTAAAGGCGGCCTCACCAAACTTCTTTGTGGAGGTTCTGGGGACAACTAGGAGTCCAGATGCCGAAGACCTGAGGGACCTGCTTGGTACATACTTCTGTAGCATGTCACAAATGTAGGTCGGTGCCAGGCCATTCAGTGATTCAAAACCCAATAAGAGAATCATAAAATCAATTCTAAAACTAACGGGTAACCAGTGCAAGGCTTTTAGAATGGGGGTTATGTGTGCCCTCTGTCTGGTCTTTGTCAGTAGAATGGGGGTTATGTGTGCCCTCTGTCTGGTCTTTGTCAGTATTTGGGCTGCAGAGTTCTGTATCAATTGTAAGCGGGCCTAGTGTCCTAGGGCATTACAGTAATCAAGTCTTGAGGTGATAAAAGCATGAATTAGGTTTTCTGTGTCAGCCTTGTTGATGAATGGTCTGGCTTTGGTGATATTTCTAAGGTGATAGAATGATGTTTTGGTTATGGTTTATTTATGGGTCTCAAAGTTGAGGTCGGAATCAAGGGTCACTCAAGGGTTTTTGACCTGATCTTTTGTCCTTAGGGCCAGGGATTGAAAATACTGGGAGAGGTGTTCTCTCTGGTCTTTGGGCCCGAATATTATTATTTCTGTCTTTTCCTGTGCAAGTTGTAGAAAGTTATTTCCCATCCAGACATTGATTTCATCTAGCAAGTTGTAGAAAGTTATTTCCCATCCAGACATTGATTTCATCTAGACATTGTACTAAGTTGTTGATTGGGATGAGGTTGTGTGGGGATACTGCGATGTACAGTTGTGTATTGTCTGCGTAGCTATAGAATTCAATGTTATGACTTATAATTCTGCCGAGTGGGAGCATGTAGATGTTAAAAAGAAGGGACCCTAAGATAGAACCTGGAGGGACTCCACAGGCAATAATATTTGCATCTGATGAGAAATTACCCAGTGTCACAGTGAAGTCCCGCCCAGTCAGATATGACCTGAACCAATTCAAAGCCACACCCGAGAGGCCAACCCAATTTTCAAGTCTGTTCAGTGAAATATTATGATCAACTGTATCAAAAGCTGCACTAAGATCAAGTAGGACCAAAACAGAGAGCTTGTTTGAGTCAGTATTAATTCTCATATCATTTAGTACTTAGACCAGTGCAGTTTCTGTGCTATGGTGCGCTTTAAAACAGACTGTAAAGATATTACTAATTGTAGTAAAATTATTAATTTGCTTAAAAACAAAAACTCAGTGAAAAGACACACTGTGTGCTCTATTGTGCACAACAAGTGTGAATTTCAACAACTTTATTTTAGTCTTGTGTGCACAAGGTAAACAATGTTACCTTTTGGGACTTTAGATAGATAGATAAGCTGTAAAATTGGTAACTAAGTTATATTTTGTCCCAAGGTTATTAAAAACTACAGTGGATCTCCGTCGCACACGTGTTGACGCGGATGACGTCAGAGTGCGAGGCGCTCACACGGGACAGGAAGAGGCAGAAGGAAGAAAAAAAAACAAGATGGCAGCGGGCTCAGAGCACGGGCTGAAGAGAATTGTTTGGAAAAGTAAGTTAACTCCACCTGTAGAGCTTTTATTGCACATGTAAAGCAGCGCGACGCTTTCATAAGGTGTTCACAGCTCAAAGGGACATGAACTATCTGCTGTTTTCACGAATTGCTCCTTCGTTTGTGACTTTGCATCTTGGACTGACAGTGAACGGTTCGAGTTAGTTTCGTCCTGCTGTTTATCGCAGCGGAAGTTTGTTAACGTTGTTTGGTGGAGGTGTGTGTAGAGTAGCAGAACAGCAGGCACTGCTGTTTATCGTAACTTTCCTGTCACGGACAACTGTAGCCCGCTTTCTCAGAGAATAGTCGGAGTGAGGTCACTTTGTATCGCCTGCTGCCCCACCTCATATCTCAGGCTAACGTTAGCACAACACTGTGTGAAGCTCGCGTTCAATGACACCAACCTGACGTCAACGTTTGACGTCTGTTTACAGCCCACCTGTGTCACCTGTAGCGCAGCCCTGCTTGTGTTTGGGTCAGGGTGTGGTTGAGATGTCCCAGAGATGACCGGTTAAAGTTTTAAAAGTCACACTAAATTGTCGACTTTTAGATTAGATATACTTTATTCATCCCACCACGGGGAAATGTACTTGTTACAGCAGCAGAGGAAAGTGTAGCATACACTACAGAATTAGAGAAAAATAGAAAAGGCAAAAAAAAACAAAAAAAACACAATAAACAGAAATATCTATAACCTACACAATCAACCTTCAAAACCGAGGATAAACGTGGCATGATATATAAAAAGAGTATTGTAATGTAAAGTGACCATAGTGTAAGAAATATTGCAAAGAAAGTGACCATGATACAAATAATAATATTATTGCAAGAGTAGTGACCATAATAAAAATAATATTACAAAAGTAAGTGACATGTAAAGTAAAGTGACATTTTAGCTACATGCCATTAAAACAGATGCAGTCTGTTAAAAGATTATAGTTATATTCAGTTCTCTTGTTGATGTTCAGGTCCCTAAAATGACCTTGAAGTTAAATTAACATATTTGTAATTAAAGCTACAGTAACATAAATGAACATTAGTGTCTTCATGAAGGAAACAGTTTTTATTAAACTGATTAAGTTTTAGTGAGGTGACCCAATTGTGTGTGTGTGTGTATCAATGAAGACATTTCATCTGCCTTGATTTTTACAGTACATATTTATATTTATTTTATTAACCAGTGTAAGCAGAAATATGTACTTTGTCAGACTTACTCTTATCTATAGTCGGGGTAATTAATTAGTATTAAAATGATGATGAATGTGCACACCTTTAAAATGACATAAAACACAAACAATGTGTGTGTGTGATTTTTTTTTTATTTTTTTTTTTTAAACTTGATTGTTGCTTATTCAGCTGTTGGGTTTTTGAAGTTCTAATCGCTTGATTTTTTTTGGTCCAGTTCAAGTGTTTAACAAATCAAAGTATAGCTAAAATAGTGCAATCATGAGCAGGAACCTTTCTTCTGATTTCTGCCTCAGCCGTTTTTCACGAGTCATGTTCTGTGTCTCTTACAGGAATAAAAGATACAATTATTGCAGACTGCAGAAAGTCTGAAGTATGGAAGGTAAGGCAACCCTTCATCTGCTCAGCACTCAGTCTATAGTCCTCAAAGTGTTGCCCGCATTACAGATCCAACTTTTAACTCTTGTGACTCAAACAAGAATTACGTTTGCATGTTAGCACAACCTAGCAACATATTACAGCGATGCATAACTTGACTGGCAACTATCAATTCATCCTCCACACAGATATTGATTCTGGACCCATTCACCACCAAGCTCCTCTCGTCATGCTGCAAAATGTCCGACCTGATGTCAGAGAAAATAACCAGTAGGTTTCAGTGAAACACATAATATCGGTAATAGACCAAACAAACTGAAGTGTGCATGTGTGGATGTTTGTAACCACTCTGTAAAATAAATATTTTGTTTCTTTAGTCGTGGAGGATTTGTACAAAAGCAGAGAGCCTGTTCCAGAAATGAAGGCCATCTACTTCATGTCACCAACTGCTAAGGTTTGGCATTATGACCCTGTAATGATCATATTGCATATATTTCTGCAAAATGAGTTTTCATGCTGGTGATGTTAGTTTTTATTTAGCTTTATACAAAGTTTTTCTGCCAAATACTGTTGTAATATCTCAAATTTGATTTAATTTCACAGAATGTGGATGCCTTTATTGCTGACTTCAAACCCAAGGCCAAATATAAATCAGCATATGTTTATTTCACTGACTGTGAGTAACGTATAGGTCACTTTTTTATAACAGCAAAATAACTGATGTTTATTCATCTGGATCAAAATGTTTTTTTGATGATTTTTTTTTTTTATTGTTTTGTTTAAAGGATTAGATGCTAGCTAAAACATTTTTGCTCCCACAGACTGTCCCAACGACCTTTTCAACAATATCAAGCTGCACTGTGCAAAGTACATCCGTGTCTGTAAGGAAATAAACATGTGCTTCATGCCACAAGAGGCACAAGTGAGTGTTTGCAGAGTGTGTTCTTTTAGCTTCTTTTGCAATGCTCCATTTCCTCTTTTTTAAATCCAGACTGTTACTTGTTAACTGAGGAAAACTTCACTTCTTTTAGTGTGTTCTGTGTCACGCTGCTACTGGGAGGAAGAGATCTGCAGTGTGTCGAGTGAATTATGGGTGTTGGTTGCTTTAAGCTATGATGTAATGATTTCACCAACTTTGTTTTATCCTTGTGGCTATTGGAGAAAAACAAAAGGGACTTATGATTCTCATATCTGTTATTTTTACAAAGTAAATTGTTAAAAACGAAAATGGTTCACCTGCTTTATATTCCAGTTTCATGCTTATTGTTCACCTAATGGTTTTTTCCTAACACTGGTGTCTCGAATGTTTTTCAGGTGTTCACATGTGATAATCCGGGGGCTTTCCAAAGCATCTACAGTCCCAACAGTCAAGACAAAAGGAAGACACTGGAGACACTCGCAGACCAGCTTGTCACACTCTGTGCTACTTTAGATGAGTATCCAGGCGTCAGATACAAGAAGTAAGCAAAAGCACAGTTAGTACTTAGCTTACAACACACCTCAGCCCCCAAGCAGAGTGAGACCTTTGATGAGAAAAGCTTCAACTGAGATCATAGAATATGTTACTGCGTCAGAAAATAAATGAAGCTGAAATACAGTTAGCACAACCTATAATTTAATGTAAATTCAGACGAGAGCAGTGTGTGGCTTCCGTTTTCTTACAATAAACACAAAATACACACAGTGCAACACATACACACATGTACAAAATCAACAGTGAGACCAGATAAAACAGCCACCCTCCCAAAAATGACTCATTCTAAAAATTGCTGTTTTAGGAACTTTTGTTAGAAACACTCAACTGGGGCTATTTTTTTAGAAATGGCTTAAAGAAGTACATGCAGGAAATCTTATCAACATAACTGATCACTTATGGAGAACAATTTCTGTCATAACTAGAGACAACAACATGGAGAACGCCAAGACCTTCGCGGAGCTGGTGGACAGCAAGCTGGCCACACACTACGACCTGGATGACAGCAAGAAAAAGGTGAGACACCTGCTGAACAAAGACTGTTGACAGAACAAACAAAGTCTTAGCCCAGGGAGTAAATCTGAACCTGAACATTTAGCATTATTTCATAGAGATAGCTCAACATAATCCTTTGCCTTAAGCAGATTGAGTTAATGTTACCCTTCTACAGAAACCTGAAGTTTCCAGAAGTTGCTCGGTATCAGTTACGCAGTATCTCAGAAAGAATAACCGCTGTTTGTATTAAATTAATCACTGTTTTATTAAACGTTTTTTATTCTGTGTGTTTCCCTCCTACCATAAGGGAAAGACCCAGGCCCAGCTGCTCATCGTGGAGAGAGGTTTTGACCCCGTCAGCCCCATCCTGCATGAGTTGACCTACCAGGCCATGGCCTACGACCTCATTGATATCCAGAATGACATCTACAAGTAATACAAGCTTTTACTACTGTATCTCACGCTACTCACACATCCATTATATGCTCATTGCACCACATCGCCATGTTCATGTGGCAGACCAGCTATTTTTAAAATCATCTGATTATTTTTGTGGCCAGGTACAAGTCTAAAGATGGCTCAGAGAAGCAGGCCCAGCTGAATGAGGAGGACATGCTCTGGGTAAAGCTAAGGCACAAGCACATCGCTGAGGTCTCAGAGTAAGTGTGCAAGATCCTAAAGGATGGAGGTGTCCCGGTCTTGTTTTCTTTGCGCCAACCCTAACCACATTTTTTTCTTACAACAGGCAAATCCCCAAGATGGTAAAGGAAATATCGGCTAGCAAGAAGCAGCCAGATGGGAAGGTACAGAGCTGTGGTTTCTTCTTAACTGATGAGCTGTGTATTTCATACTTAATTTTTTTTTTCATACTTTCTTTTTTTTTTTCAGATCACAATTAGCAATTTGGCCCAAATGATGAAGAAGATGCCCTCATTCCGTAAACAGCTAACTGAGGTATGGTGTCACAGTATAATTGAGTTGTTCTGGAGTGGTATGTTGCCCTCATCTTAAAGTTCTTTATTCAACTCAAGGTGGAGATTATTAACAGAGCTTCTTCCAGGGTCATTGAGGCTTCAACTCTAGTATTATTTGCTTCCCACCAGCAATTACAGCTATGTGATCTTTGCTGTGGTTGGGTGTGGTGCCTCTAAGGACTGGTATTATGTGGGGCTGACTTCAGCAGCAAAACAAACACAATGGAAAGTCATGATTTATGGCATTTATGGCCTCATTCATGGGAAGCATTTTAAAAAACTCCACTAACAATACCTCATCACCACATTGTTCTCTGTTTATGTTATTATAATGTTGTTATAATGTACTGTTTATATTGTCCTTAATGTGTCCCTCTGTCTCACTTTTAGAAAACCGTTCACCTGCAGTTGGCTGAGGACTGCATGAAACATTTCTCAAACAACGTGGAGAAACTCTGCAAAGCTGAACAGGTGTGTCTGTGCTCCGTCATCTGCTTTTTACCACTTAAACCTGCTTCAATAAGTCAGTGAGTAGAGAAGACATTTACCAGGTAGAAGGTCTCATGACCACAAACATCTGCCCTTATGTGGTAGGGAGTTGGTGACACTCCCTATGAGCTCCAGAGTACTTTTCTGTAACCACCCCATGCAAGCATTCAGTATATTCCCAGCCTAACCAAAAGATAAAAAATGCTTGTCTTTGTGTAGGACCTCGCAGTGGGGTCGGACGTGGATGGGATGAAGGTGAAGGATCCCATGAGGACCCTGCTGCCTGTGCTGCTCCACCCATACAGCACCCACGACAAGATCAGAGCTGTGTTGCTATACATCTTCAGTCTCAACGGTACACCAGCCAGCATAAATAGCTTGTTGTTGACGTTCCAATCTGCGTAAACAGACATCTGTGTCTCCAGACTAGAATATGCTGACAATAACACCTCCATGGGTAAAAACATTCTCTTTGACTAATTCTGGGCGTATAGTATTGTGGTGTGATCGTTGGGTTTAAAGTCGATCCACCAGCACGAGTTCGGCAGATCGTGAGACCGACTCAGGCACTTCTGATGAACTTTGAGAGTGTCTCTAATTCTCCTTGGCCAAGCGTCAATAAATAATACAGCATGAGACATCAGAGGCTCCTGAACACTTTCTTCGTTCTGACCTCACCATTGACCTTTGACTTCAGCAATTTCTCCACAACAGTTTTATTCTTCCAAAGACTTTTCAGAGTGCTGTGATCAGGAGACAATTAGAAATCAGTAAAAGGCAGAAAGAATCAGTTGGCCAGAATACAATCTGTATCTGGGCTTCTGATATAGCCAGTGGATATTCTGAAAACAGATAACAGATATCCAGGTCAAGACTTTCCCTGCAGTCCAACTTGATATGTGAGAATGACAAGAAAGACACGTTGCAGATAACTTTGAAAAAGGGGTTTCAAGAAGTCGATGGGTTTCAAAATTGCATTTCTAAACTGTGGCCAAACCTGAGCAGCCTTAATAATAATAATTAATAATCAGCTATCATCAGATTTTGACACTGATTTGTTTGTTTTGTGTGTGAACAGGAACAACAGATGAGAACCTAAACAAACTCATCCAGCATGTAAAGATCGAAGACGAACGAGAGTTCATCCTGAACTGGAAAGAACTCGGAGTCCCTATCATCACATCGGTATGAGCAGAGGAGGAAATGGTTGATTGACTGAATGTAGACGAGCGTATGGACGATATAAAACTACCAGTGATGATAAATTGTAGCTACTTGTTGGAATTTTCACCGTGATTCACTGTTTTTTTTTTTTAGTTCTGTGTCACATTGTTGTTTTGTTCATCTTTTCAGTTCTGTCATTCAGTCTCTAAATCCTGTTTATTGTTTTTTTTCTCGTACTCTTGTTTCCAGCCTAGTTTCTTCTCACGTAAACCATCCAGGCGGGATCGTTCCCAGGAGCAGACGTACAATCTCTCCAGATGGACTCCTGTCATAAAAGATGTGATGGAGGTCAGTGAGATTATTTTCATGCAGTTTTCCCAAAACTTATTTAAAAAAAACCCACCTTTTTTGTTGTTTTGTTTTTGCTTAACACAGGAGGTTTATCAGTAATGGACACAACAGTTAATTAAGATGAAATAATTTGAAGTGGGTATGGGTATGGTGTAGAATAGAAACAAACGTTTGGGCATTAATATAAATTATTCTTACAAATTTCAACATTTAGCTCGATGTGGGTCACTGTCTTACCCCACAGTCCCACTCTAACTGGTATTCGTGAGAAAGGGTCTGAACAGTAAAAGCAGCATAAAAGGTTTTCATATCCAGGTCATCTGATAAGCTGTGTCACTTGTATGTTGTGTGCTTTTATCTATTTGTATACATCTTAGCATTGATAAGGCACAATGATACACCTGTTGTGTGTTGATCCAGGGGGATGATCCTTCTGTTTCAGCCTGAACCTTCTGTACGGGTCATCAAATGCTTTTTGTATGTTACACGTGTTCCGTGTAAAAGGTGGTTGGATGTCACTGTCACCTGCTGCTTTGTTAAAGTTCAAACTGTGAAAAGAGACATATTCTGCACACAGTACTCTAATTAACCTTTTCACTCTGTTTTGTGAATAAGTTTGCTTGTGGCTGTTTGTTTTAACTCAGGTAAGTTGAGCTGTAATCCATAAAGCAATGAGGAAAATATATATCAGGCTATTTCATTTAAAAGTCTGCTGTCCAATTCTCAGAATGGATAGGGAACTAACAAGCAGTTACTCAAATTCCCCTTCATTACAACATAAAGTTCTATCTAAATTATGACCTGATGTGTGGATCTCAGTTCTGTAATTCCACACCGAGCTCTCCGAAACTCTAAACATCTAATCACATCTGCGGAAGAGGAAATTCCCGGACCGAAAGGAGACTTTAAAGTTCAATTTTTCCACACTGAGTATTGTCATTCAGCTCAGACTACCTGACCTGATCTGTGACATGATACCTCATTTTCACTTCCTTCCATTTCTGAGCAGTCTTCACCACCTAAGCACCTGGTTTCCTGGAAACGGCTCTTGCAGCAGGAAACAGACTAGTTTTTGATGTGTTATAGCATAACCTAAAGTTGAAATCGGTGCCGAAAAACTGAGAAGTGCTCGACAGTAGCTTTGTTTCTCTATCTGAAGCTGTGTTTTGACATCCCCTGATGCATTGTGTAGTTAGCAGAAGTGTCCTGTAGTTCTGTGCTTTATCCATAGTTCAATGATTAAACTTTTAATTAAGTAGTTTCACAGTGTTGTAAGGTGATCACTGAGCATTTCCAAAGACTGAACCTCTGTAAATGAAAGATACATTTAAAATGTGTTACTTTTAGGATGCTGTGGAGAACAAACTGGACACCAAAGAATGGCCGCACCAGTCTGAGTGTCCTGCTGCCTGGAATGGCTCGGGTGCGGTCAGGTACAGTATTTCTTTTTCATCATGGTAGAACTGGGTCAGTAGAGTGCTGCAGGACAGACTTCTAAAACCTGCAAATGAGTCACCTTTGCACTTCCAGTTTCCTCGTCCTGGAGTCAGTGGGGTTTTTTTTAAATTAGTTTTTGGTTAGATGCCTGTAACACGGTCTGTGATGAGTTTTCTCCCATGACATAAAATGTCAGCAAATACCCCAATCGTGACTTTTGAAGCTTTTATCTGTCTTAAGAAAGTGACTAGATAAGACTACAGAGGTTGCCAGGGAAGTTAAACATTGTCACGCAAAACACTTAAAATTTAGTGGTGGTGACTTTAAAGTCTTGTGACTGTGGCATAGCCTACCATTTTCTTCTTGCTTTTTGGCTGTTTCAAGCTTTATTTCTGATAGAGACAGCTGAAGAGTGACAGGAATGCGGAGAGAGAGACATGGGGAATGACATGTGGGAAAGAACCACAGGTCTGATTCGAACCCTCGGCTTCCGCAGCAAGGACTGAGCCTTCGCACATGGGGCGGCTGCTCTACCAACTGAGCTAAACGCCGCCCCTTCATCTTGCTCCTGAACATTGAATTTTATGCCCCTAAAATCATAAAAGTGCTCTTTAACTAAGCTCTGTTTACCACAGAGCTTAGTTTCCCTTATACAGAGACTCAAGGCAAAGCTAACAAAAAGATGTCGTACTTGTAACACTTTGTGGTTTTGGAGATAATTCTAAAGCAAAGATTGGATTAAAATTTAGATCCTAGACTACCAATTTGGCCTCAAAGTTTCCCACATGAGAAGCTACCACTCGCCTTTTTCAAAGTATGATGTTATACACTTCTACACTACAATCTTATTTTATACAGTTATTAACTTTAAATAGATTGTCTTTTAATACATGAGAAAACAGACCTAGAGACGTTTTTACACACAGTTAAACAGTTAGCGCCCCCCAGTGATCATTTGTGCTTCTACTTTCAGCTCAGACTGTTTGCTCCAACTTTTCCCTCTAATGTTTCTCTCTATATTTCTTCTGTCCATCTTCTGCTCCACAGTGCCCGACAGAAGAACAAAGCCAGTTCTCAGGACGAACGCCGGAGTGGCTCTCGCCTCATCATCTTTGTTCTAGGGGGAATCAGCTTCTCGGAGATGCGTTCTGCCTACGAGGTCACCCAAGCAGTAAAATCCTGCGAGGTCATCATAGGTAAGCATGAATAGAGATTAAACGGATTAAATCACCTCTTTCTCTGAACATATAAATGTTTTCATCTTACAGAACTTTGATTGCACTTTTTCTGAGTCATTTGTGCTCCCTGACTATGCAGGGAACATTTCTTTAGTTCTTATTAAATCCAGTTGATGACTGTTAATGTTAATGTTTCTTTGATTCCAGGGTCTTCTCACATTTTGACCCCGTCCAGTCTCCTGGAAGACATCAAGGCTCTGAGCAAAGGCCCCATGGAGACTTTCACACTAGATGAAAGGAGCAACGCTTGAGAAGTCTGGCCCTGCAACTAACAACTCCCCAGACCTCCCCTGTCTCTTTACATCTTGTATCTCCTAGTACAGTGCACTCAAATCAACTTCCTGAACGGAAGACTGAAGGGAATTTACCGTATACTTATCTTCATGTTTTAATATTCTTTTGAAATCTGGTGCACATTTGCAGTAGGTATGAGGCAAATTCTCTTTTAACTTGGTCATTTCAATATGGCCTTAAGGAATTTCTAATTGGATAATTGACGTTTGACGATATAGATCATATTAAAAATAATTGACCTCAACCTGCTATGAGAATTTTAAGTAAAACTTGTCTAATCTGTCTATTTGTGTTTGCCTTTGTCCATAAAAGAAAATATTTGTTATGTTACATGTTGAACGACCTCTTCAGAGGCAGAATGATGGTGGAAATGTGTATATACTGTATCTAAGTGCTGAGTCCCTGCTGTGTCTTTCTGATATATTTGTCACTATTGTTTGTAAACACTTTATGTAATTTTGAAGAATGTTTTTAACAGAGTATTTACGTTTTTTCTTGAATTGAACAACTGACTAATAAATGAATGAAGTGGTTCAAATATTTACAGTTAATGCTGCCATGTTCCATAGAGCTAAAAATATCCATACTGTGAAACACAGAGAACAAAGAGGAAAATACTTGATGAGCAGATTGATCTTAAAAGCACTTAATATTCTGCTTGCTTTGACCTCAGTCAGCTGTATACTAATATTTCTGACATGTTGATGCAATAATTTTGCACTGAGTAAATGCTTCGTAGCAAAATAGACAAAATAGAAAAGAAATATAGAAGCAGTGGGTGTTCAATGAACACACTGCACTCATACCTGCTGAACAGACAATAAGTGAAGATATGAGGTTGCTGTAATGTTATAGATCACGTCTGCCCTACTTCTCCTACAGGCGTTATGCTTCAGTTGCACGGCATGTCAATTGTTAACTACATAGTGAAGACTGTACACAATGCAGGTAAGTGCACATGCTTCCTGTGTGTATGAAAAGGGAAAACATGAAAGGGGTATTGAATGTTTAAGTGTTTGTGAGCCTTTGTACCCATAAATTCATGGAGCAAACACTATACAGGCGATTGGATTTATAGAAAATGAATAGAGGGATGTTTTCCCTCAATTTATAGTGTAACTGAATATTAACGATAAGAAAGGTGAATGAATTGAAGGCTTTGTAATAGAGCCGACTCATTTAAAGTGTGTTAAACAATTAAAGAGGGTGTTAATGTGTTTATACAGCGTGGGATTAGTACAGATAAGAGGAGAACTGCTTTATGTTTAATTTCATTTATGGCATAGCCAGAGGGGCAGGACACAAATCATGATCTGATCTGTGATTGTGTGTGCAAAATGCAAACACGATACTTGTGAGGGTGTCCTGTTTGTGGGAAGGAGAGCACACCAGAGCATCAGGTGTGAATAAACAAGAGAGCAGGGCATCTCTTTTACAGCTTGACAAAACAAGGATTTTTATAAAGAAAGTTATTTGAATATAGCTTTTATTCTGATTTCAGGACACATTTTGTATGATATAAATATAAAATAGTTAATCACTGAGGATGATCTCAGGGATATGTTGTTCATTTACTAAACCAGTGCTGTAGTATAGTCTAAAAGCTTTAAGTTAGAGAAATTATGCTTCTAATATTTGGCCCTGACTACTTTTGCACCACACACCACTGATTTTCTGATTTGTGCTTTAAATTGGTGGTTAAGTTTAAAAGGAACCAGTGTAACCAAATGTTTTTTCTTTTATGATTTATCACATTTACAGGATTAAAGAGTATCATTGCAGACTTTCCATTGGGCTGTTATTGATTTATTGTAACTGCAAAAAAGTTCTCCAGAGTTATTCAGTGTTTACAGCCTTGTTTCTGCTTCTTGGACACTACACTATACAATATCAATAACTGAGATTACAATACAATATTAATTCTCCACACAGCTCTAATAAGGCCACATTGATGAATGTGATGTCAACTCCATCCTCTATCATCCGCACCCCCCACCACCTAACCGCTGCAACATATAGGCTGAAACCCACTTTTGCAGTGTCAGTTACAGGAAAAAGTGTCAGGTGACATATGAGCTCAGACACACTCACAGGGTGGTCCTGCTTCACTGACCCTATATAGATGAACACTTAGACTTAACAAGGGTAACCCTTCTCTCTGTCAATGACTAAAAGTTTACTAAAGTATTCATATTTCATGACCAATCTGCCTTTAGTCTGTAAGTGGTTTCCTTCTTGTTGCTGTCAGGAATCTCCAAATAAGCATAAATTCATTTGTGAATGTTTAATTTCTAATGATTCAAAATCCCCTTATGTTTAATTTACTTTAATGAGTAAATTGAGTAGAATTAAAAAGGGAAGGTAATTAAACACAGGTTATTTAAAAGACATAGAACAGATTTGACTCAAACTCATGAATAAAAGGGCATTAAAAACCTTTAATACTAATAAGTTAATGATATCAATCTTTATTTCTTGAAGCTATGGAATTGTTGATAAATGATTCAGAAATGTGTTTAATAATTTTTTTTTCATCTATATTTATATTTATATTACTTTTTAGTAATTTAGGGTTTTTTTTTAAATGTGCCGAGAGACTAAAAATTAAACTTAGGTGTTGAACTTTTCTTACTTTATTACTTTGCGCATGCGTGGGTGCTCGCACGGATCCCACTGTCGTCATGGCAACCGACGCTTACGGGAGAGTCAAAACTCAAATCTGACTTCTCTCAGCTAAAGTTTTAGCCTCTAAATACTCTAAATAGTTCATCATTCCCGACATGTTAATACTACACCAGCTGCTGTACTGAAATGGATTCAGGTGAGTCGTTTTAAGAACAGGTACGCCCCGGTTACAATGCTGTCGACCTGCAAAGGTGCTGTGGCGGCTGCGGCGGCGGCGGCACCGGGGCGAGGTCGTCCGGAGACGGCTGCAGGGAGGCAAAGCGACGGCCACGGAGGAGCTCAAGACGGTGAAAAGAGACGACAAGGGCTCGGTGTTCAGGAGTGGCCCGACGGATCCAGATACGAGGGAGAGTTTGTGAACGGATTCAAACACGGCAGAGGAAAATACAGCTGGAGGAACGGAGAGGTGATGTGAAATCAAAATGATAAGAAATATTAATGTTTTAGTATATGAGACTTTTTTTTTCCAGTTTATGTTGGCAAGAGTTCATTTTAGGAATTTATATTGCAAATCAGGTTGTTCTGTTCTGGTATGTCACTTTGATTCCCTGTCTGCTGCTTTGTTTAGTACTATGAGGGCTCTTTCTACAAGGACTACAGACATGGGGATGGACTGTACTGCTGGCCCACAGGCCACAAGTTCACCGGCAAGTTCTACCTCAACAGAAAGGAAGGTTACGGACAACAGCTGTTCCCTGATGGAACCACCTTTCAGGTAAACCACATGGAGGAATGACAGGCATTTTAAAAGCACTTTTAAAATCAGAAAGTAGCAATGGACCTCTGCCCTCCTCTCAGGGTTTGTACCACACAGACCAGAGGTTTGGTCCAGGCGTGGTTAGTTATCCAGATGGGCGTAAGGATGTGGGCCTGTGGCTCGGGGAGCGCCTGCTAAAGCTCTGTGCCTCCGTAGAAGAGGGCTTTAGCCTGAAGCGCTTTCCTGAATATGCTGCCTACATGGACCCAACTACCACCACCATTCAGGTGCATGTTCACCACTCACTATCTCAGGTAGATAGGTACTGCAGCCTAAAACAACATTGGTTTAACATGATCATGTCTCTGCTACTATTGTACTGACCCAAACTATCTCTATAAAGCAAATTAGTGTATTTGATTTTTTTAAAGGATCTATTGATTAATGTTCTCACGGTAATGTTCTCTTTGTCTTTATACTGTCCAATCCCACATGCTGTACAAGTATAATACTTATAACAGGACCTAAATTGCTGGAGTCTTTATTCCGACCTGTAAAATATGTGTCTACTGAATTAAATCACTAAATAAATAGAGATTTGCAAAATATTTCCAGTTGACCTCTGCGCTCCTCTCTTCTCATTACCAGCCTCCTACTAGTGCTCTACAGACAGAAGCCAGGGCAGACTCTAAAGTAAAGTACTGCTACAATGAAAAACTATATGATATTTGTGACTTGACTCAAAACAGATAAAGTTAAATACCCCCATCCTCCTCAGGTGGATCTGCTGTCAGATGAGAATTTTATCCTCCCTCCTGGCATTGAGAGTTACTCAACAGATGGTGAACACTTACCGCTACCCCCTGGTCGAAGAAGAGAGCTGGATCAACACTTTTATGGAGAGCTGTGGGAGCCAGATACTTACCAGCACCAGGGCTGTGAGCGAGATCCACTATCCACCCTGCCCTTACAGGCCCGCATGCAGGCTCACATACACAAACACAGGTCAGTCATGCATCAAAAAAGTGTTGTTTGAGTATTGATACCAAAACACTAAGTAAAAGAAAATATGTCAATAATGTGTGTATCTGTGTGCTTATTTCTATCAGACTCCAGGCTGAAAATGTGGGCTGGGACGTGGCAGCTGTTATCACTCTGAACAGGGAAAGTTTTGGTCCAAAAGGACCTTTGGAAGTCAGTTCAGAGTTGTTGATCCAGCACGCCTCTCGAGGTGAACTGCACGCTGTGTCACAGATCCTCCAGACTGGTTTGGTCCATCCTGATGTAGCAGATTCACAGGGACACACTGCACTCATCGCTGCCACAGTAACACATTATCATTATTTTTGCCCTTTGTTTATTGATATAGTTGTCATTCATTTGCTCTTTGATTGGTTCCCATTCCATATAGGAAAACCTGCGCTGTACTCAGATATTCAACGATCATATTTAACAATTACAACAAATGCCCAAATGTGGAAATAAATTATTATTCTTTGGTTTTAGTCTTGTGTTGTGCTTTCTTTCTTGTACCTGACAGGTAAACTGCCATAATGACGTGATACAGCTGTTGTTGGACATGGGTGCTGATATTGACAAGTTGAACTGTGAAGGCATGTCTGCGCTGGCCGTGTGTCATGTCCTCTACTACCCTTTTCATTCTCTGCACGCCACTTTCACTGAACCACCTGCCAAAACTCTAGTAAGATTCTGCCGAATGTTGTTTTAATCTATGTTTCCTCATCACCTCTGCATCTGTAGTTCACATGTATGAAACTGTGTTTTGTACAGAGAGTTGAAATGACACAGCATGCCCTGTAATGTGTCAACAGACTTTGAGGTCCCCATCTATATGTGGGAATAGTCTCCAGATCAGCCAAGTGGACTTCACAACAGACACACCCAGACTTAACAACAGAAGTCCCCACTCTGACCTGTAAGAATGTAGCTGATATCACCTCTCTAACATATCATTCAGCAGAAACTTTATTAATTGTATCATACGGATATTATGCTTTAAATATGTTGGTAAATATGTTGGTATAACATGCATGTATGCTCCCTACAACAGTGTCTCTAAAACAAGCTGATTTAAGTCCTATTCCTAACTTAAGTTTCCTATCTGTTGTGGTGTTTTCAGGACAGCAGAAAAACTATCTGAGCACATCTTACATCACAGCAGTAAAGTGTCCAGTGACAGTGAGCTCATCATTGAACGCTGGTCTGGCCTAAATGAGATCCCCTCAGACACTGAACACCTACAAGAGAGGAGAGATGGAGGGGAAAGAAACTGCAAGGAGACAGAGAAAGAGGGACAGGTTAGAAATGAAAGGAGCAGGAGGGAGATGAAGGAAGAGAGCAAAGTGGCGGAAAAAGAGACAGAGAGCAGATGTGGTCAAACATGCAGAAATGGAGATTTAGAGCTTGGTGAGGGGAGAGAGACAGAGTCAAGAAGAGAAGATATAGAAGTGACAAAGGAGGTTGACAAAGATGTGGAAAGAGAAAGAGTAAGGAATACTCGTGAAGAGGATGTGAAGGAAAGAGAACGGAGAGGAAGTGAGGACATGCCTCACGTGGAGCGTTCCATTCAGGTGTTGGATGGTCACATCGCCCTGGGCAGCGTGCAGTGGAAGGAATGTCGAGCTAAGGCAGCAGGGAGAGTTCAGGTATAAGGTGCAGAATATAATAGATTTGATAAGTTAGTACTTGTTTGTTTTCACTGTGGCCTCACTCAACTCATCTGTCTGCAGCAGGTCAGAGACAAAGAACTGTCCCCAAACTCGACCTTTGACTCTGCCTGCTCCGTCAGCAGCTACAAAATCCAGGTCACAGAGGAAGTGATGCAGCGGTCAGCAGAAGCGCTGAGTCGCACAGGGATTCCTCAGCGCTCTGACACGCAGGAGACTGTACGCAAAATGGCTGCCATGAAAACAGAGTCAGTTCTGTCCTCTCTATTGCTGTGCTGTCTGCTCTGTTCTGTTGTTTTGTTTGTGTACTTGTAAATTTGATGTGCTGTGTGCTCGTCTGTCCAGACACCGTGTTCGTTTGAGCACCCTGAAGCTGTTATTGGAACGTGGAGCTGACCCCAACATATCCAAGGTCCCCATGCCTGTCCTCTTTTTAGCCATCATGGCGGCTGACACTGAGGCTGTCAGGAGGCTGCTGTTATCTGGAGCTCGCACTGACATTCCTCTTCCACCTGAGGCAGGAAATTATTTATTTTTACTATGGAGGTTGAAGGCCTCCCTTTGTTGCATATTTTTATTAATAATAACAAATTTTTTAGGAGGGGGGTAGGGGGGTGCACATTTATTGAACCTCAAAATAAATAAATGTATGATGCCTCAAAGGTCAATCAAACAAAAATCCATTAACAAAACAAAATATGAGAGCATTTTTATTGAACCTTTCCCTGCCTCCATAATCCGTCATTCATTGTTCAGTTAAACTATACAATTCTCCTCAACTTCTCATCCTTTCTTGCAGAGAAAAGGCCTGTATCTTCTGCATGTGGCTGCAGCTCTGCCAGGTCCTGCAGGTCCTAAAATCACAGAGTTGCTGCTCCATGCTCTCACTGATCCAGACGCACAGGCATGTGATGAGAACGAGATCTATGAACCGGATAAGGTGTGTGTGTGTGGCTTTATCCTATAAGGTTTTTCAAGCATAATTACTACTAATTGCAATAAAAGAGTTTCAGTCTATTTTTTTTGTTGTTGCAGATTTCCATGAAGGACCAGGAACCACTGAGCACAGATAAAAACCCACATCTCAAAGAAGGAGGCCAAACAGCTCTGCATGTGGCCTGCCAGAGAGACAGTGACTACCGGGTCAGCAGATACTCGACATCAACACAAATGAAACCTTCCACAAAATTGCCTCACCACATCAGTGTTGTCCATTAAAATGATGTGTGTGTTTGTTTTTTCCACAGAATGTCAGTAAGGTGGTAGCCCTCCTGCTCTCGCACAGAGCCAGCACAGATCTCCTCTGGAGTGGACACTCGCCACTCTCCCTGGCTATAGCAAGTGGAAATGATCTGGTAACCTTAGCCCTCTCTCCCTCTTTCTCTCACACACACACACACACACACACAAACATACAAAACCTTGAACTTGAACCTTGAGCTGTTCTGTTTCCCTGCACAGGCAGTGGAGCAGCTGCTGAATGGAGGTGCAAATCCCAACATCCCCCTCGGTCACAGGGTGGGCAGTGCTCTCTGTGCCCTCGCCAACATCAACTACCACTTAGGTGGCAACAGAACTAAGCTGGTACACACACAAACACAGAAAAATATCCATACACTATACGTGGGTTTTGAGAGATAGGTATTTATCCTTAAGACATACTGTTTTCATCTTTTAGACATGAAACACACAAAAAAGAAAATAGTTTTCTAGCACGTACAGTCAGCAGCTGACTTTTGGTACAGCAACATTTGTCAGGCATTTCTAAATTTCCAAAGTGATGCTGCCTAATGAATTCACCATGTTTATAATGTCTATTTTATGTCCTCAAACACAAACTTGTTTTAGTCTGTAAACAGTACAGGTGTCTAAAGATCATCTATTCTTTGAATACATGAAATGCCCTGTCATTTTCTGTAATATACTGCTATCCCAAAAAAACACAGATAACTGTGATCTTCAAAGTGGCTTCAAATGAGTCACATTTAATTTAGCTCAAAAACCATCAATGAAATGGATTTTATCTACCAATATTACAGTTAAAAAAAAATACAAGCATAGAAATATGTTCTTAAAGTTTCAAATTTTCATGAACAATCCGGGTGTAACATTTAGGAGGATGTACCAGAAGAAAAATAATATAATACTTAAATATTCAGAAATAAATATGCATATATGTAATTATACAGATGTAGCAACTCAAAAGTTCCCGTGTTTCCGTGACAGGGCCCTGACTGGTCTTTGACTGGTCCTTGGCTGGTCCTTCGCAGGTCTGTCCCTAAGCAGTCTGGGTGAAAACCAGCTGCAATGCCTCATTTGTCCACGGGGAGGAGCAGTGATGTTCCGTTCTCACCGTAGACTGTCTAACAGATACGCTGGGGTGAGCGGGTGAGCCGATCAGCTGAGACAGAGCACAGTCATGGATGTGGCTAGTGGTGCAAACGATCATCATGATCCGTTCATATCGCCCCCCACAGCACCAAGTGTTCCGCGGATCGGTTGATGGAAAAAAAAAAGTTGTGATAAGTGAGACTGAGGCAGTGCTGCAGCCGCTCGTATCTGCGTCACACACAACAACATGCCAACGTAAACTTGTTATTAAAGAAAACTCAAACTTAAGTATATATTTTTGGGGCCTTTTATGGATATGACAGCTGAAGAGAGACAGGAAGCAGAGAGGGGAATGACACGTAGTAAAGGGCCGTCCGATGCGGGATTCGAACCGGAGCCGACTGCAGCGAGGACTGTAACCTCTACACACGGGGCGCCTGCACAACCCACCACACTACCGACCACCCCGTAACTGTTTTTTTTTAAGAGTTTATACTCAGTGGTTCTCGCCAGCGCTTATATGGTTTCGGCCCGCTACGCTACAATTTAAGACCGCAACGGCAATAATTCCCCCCCGTTACGTGTATTTTTAATATAGCGTAACGGCTGTTTTTCCGTTTTGTCACATCGTCAAAAGTTGTTTTTTTTTCCTGCGCACTTCACAGTTTTTCAGGTGTAAAAATTCGCTGACGTTTGCCTTGGTGCTGTCTTCCTAAATGGTGTAAGCCGCCTTTGATGAACTACACATGCGTCATCTGCGCTTGTTGATGTTTAGGTTGCTAGGAGACCGCGCTGGAAATCAGTTTCCCCGGAGAGAGAGGAGGAAAAAACGCAAACTAAACTCCCGCTCGATTCCAGTGATAGCTTTCTTTTTGAGCTGGACTTGAGCTGACGTCGGTGAATGTCATAATATAACAATGAATGACGGGAACCCCCTCGCAAAAAACAGAAGACATTCGTTCTTTCTTCATGGTCAAGAATGGTAAGTGCACCATTATACCATGGCTTTCCATCACGCTTGCAAAACTTAACCCACTTGATGAATGGAAACGTTCACCTTGTAGCAGGTTTTGGCAATGACATGCGACGTAGGCCTATCGGATGTTTTTAGTGCTAATTTAGGTCCTGTTTTCCTGTTGGCTGGCGGTTTTATTAACCACTTTCATTATCTGTTCTGTTGTTGACACAATTTAGGGACAATCTTTTTTCCATGTCTCTAATAATTGTGTTGTAGGTTATGCTCCCGAAATAACATGCTGCTCAGGATATGTCTATTTCTTAATAGATAAAACGGTAGTATCTCTATTGTTTGTTCTGAGTTTACATATCTTTTGACAACACCCTTTTGGCAGGTAACACACTGGCCAAGATCCAAAGAGTAACAATTTTCCACTAAGTATATACAACAAAAAAAATGCAATTTATTCTATTCTCAGGTAACCTCAAATATGGCCCATTTTGGGCACAATTTTTCCAAATTTTTCGCCATCAAGGAAGGGGGGTCGGGACCCCCCCCTTCCGCACCATCCCCCCGCTCCGGTCGCTACGCTCCCCTCGCCTTAACCCATTACGCTAAATGAAAATCCTGGGTGGAACTCTGTATCTGTTGATGGCTTTCTGAAGCCGGCAGTATGAAACACATTCATTCTGAGTATCCTCTGAACCATAGTGGCCATATTGATAGTACAGTATACTGTACGTATGATGGATACTGATGTCCACTGTGGCTTTCACTACATGCAGATTAGGAGCGAGCGAGAGGAGAGAGAGAGTGCGCGAGAGAAGAGCCAGTAATTATGTAAGGACAGAATAGCCTAGATGTTGTTGATTTAAACAGTGACCATAGGCTAAATGGCGTAAAGCGTAAATTGAAAGAATTACGGGTGAATCAAGTATGAAATAAGGCAAGTATGTGTGTGGTTTAATAAAGTTTGCAGTATAAGCTTACGAACCATCAAACATATATTTTATATATATATCTATATAAGGACAGAAGGAGGAGCCTAGAAGCCAAATTCTTATTTCCATTCCGGGATCAGTAGACACTGCCAGAGTTGGGTTGAGACACAAATTTCTGTCACAGTTGAATACGTTACCAATAATCAAGAACACAGAATACAGAGAACAAACAACCAGCAGGAGAAAATGGTGGACAACATGGTACAATTTCCGAGGTGAATACTTACCTGACCGCGACCTGGAAAAATGGACACGTATGAACTTTGATGATGAAAGCTTGAAGCTCACCCATCGCGACCGACCCCAGGGTGACCTAAATATGAGAAAGAGTCACTAAAAGAATATTAGATAGGCACAGTTATCACTATTGGGATTTTCAATCAGCGAGTTAAAAAGTGGAATCGCAACTTAAAAACAAACTCATGAAGCTGTGGCAATGGAAAAAACTGTCTTTGAAGGAGACTGATGATCTAAAACAACAACTAGAAGATCAGTCATGTTGCTGCGCAAAAGCTTAGCATGAGCTTGAGCAGCAGACTTCTAATGAAAGCAACACACTAAAGACAGAGAAGAGGCTCTTGAAAAAGCTTTGCATTGAGAGAAATAGAGTTACAAACCGGAACAGAAACTGACTGCCTTCCAAAAGCAAGAGGAAGGGAGAGAACTTTCAAGCAATCTCACGCTTCCCATGAACTGAAACTAGGAAGATACATCTGCCCTGAAAAAGGCAGAGGATCTCCTTGAAACTCAGCTCCTTTGCCTCAGGAAAAGACCTCCAGTAGCAGAGGCTCAGAGGTCGAAGTCTGTCCTTGCTGCCAGCTTGAAGAGCAGACACAGAGAAACTACAAATCGTGCGCTCTGAAGAACGTTGAGCAGCAGCTGTCCAATTACAAGACTGATGGCAAAAGGACAAACCCTCCCTGATGCAATGCCTTCAGGCAACTTTGAAGGAAAAAGACAGGACTATGGCTTCACATCAAGCTGAAATGGAAGAGCACAAAGGTGAGCTCCATAAGAGTATAACTGCACTGAAAAAGGCAGAGGATCTCCTTAAAATCGAGCGCCTCTGCCACCTCTTGTCTTAAAGACTAAAATTGAGGAACTTCTGGTGTATATTGCCAGGAAGAAGAAGAAGTGGTGGAGAAAGATCTTTTCAAATTCGACCACCACAAACAGAGATGTACACAATTAACATCAGTCAACATTCTTGTGTACACCCAGCCCTCTCTCTTTGAATTGCCTCTCGAGGTTTCTTCCCAGCGGAGTTTTTCCTCATCTTCTTAGAGAGGTTGGTCTGGGGACCTGTTTGCGAGTCTGGGTTAAAACAAAAAAAACTAAACTAGGCACATGTCATCTCCGTGTCTGCGTGGGTTCTCTCCGGGTGTTCCAGCTCCCACGATTCAATAAAAAGACTTTGAGCCACACTGTTGGCAAAACCAAAAAAAACTTTAAGCGGCACATGTCATCTCTGTGTCTGCGTGGGTTTCTCTCCGGGTCTCCGGCTCCCACTGTCAAAGACTTGAAGAAATTTGCCCCAAAAAAAAAAAAAAAATTAAAGAAAAAAAAAATCAATGTTTTGATGTATGCATGTTGAACATGGTCATTGCACGGTATATTAACATATCTATTTTTAAAACGCTGTATTTGCTATATATGTGACAAAGTCCCTACTACATATGAAAGACATCTAAATGAGTCCAGAACCATCAAAATGCTCACTCTGACAATCCACACAAACACCACTAAACATTATTAAGAGGAATCTTTTTTAAATCCATTACTGTCATATATTTATTGATTTATATAACCTAGAAATCCTTTACTGATTTATTAATGTTCATTAAAACAAGTGGGTCCAATTTATGTGACGTATTAGAAATATTCAGATTTGGCATTTAAGTAAAACCCAAAATCAAATGTCATAGATTTTGTCGACAAATCAGGTAAAAGTTTATTATTTAAAAGAAAATGATTTTTAAATATATTATATAAATCAGGCTCTGAGTGTATATGACCCCCATTGAACAAACCCTCTGAAAAACCTTCAGAAGCAGTCCTGACCAATTTGGTGCCCTAGGCAAGATATAAGGTGGTGCCCCCGCCCCCTTGCATCGCTGCACTGCCAATTTACATACAAACACACAAGAAACTGAATAGCTTTGTCTTTGACATTTTATTTTATTTTTAGAAAAACAGGTTACAGAAATAGGTAATGTACAAAAATGGTCCACCCATTCCTGGGACATGTGAGCCTTGTAATTTCATAGTCACAGCAGTTTCACCCACAAGCTTGGAAGGGGAGGGTGAGGCAAGTTGGTTGCAATCTGCAACCTCACTGCTAGATGTCACTAAATCCTGCACACTGTTTCTTTGAGTCATTGGACAGTATAGGGTTGAATTGCAACTGTGTGTGTGTGTATGTGTGTGTGTGTGTGTCCTCGATGTAGTTGGACATGTTAGCCAAGGCCGGTGCCGACATCATGATGCCAGTTGCTGTGGGTGATGTTGTGGGAACTGCAGTGGACTATGCGCACTACTCCTTCAACCAGGTAACACAGCATCTGTAAAAACGTTGTACGCATTTCATTTGAATACAAATACCAATTCCTTGCAATAAATCAGATTCTTGGATTAGTTTTTGTTGATTCAAATTTCACTGGACTGCATTATCTTGACCGGTGTTAATATTTATTACTATGTATAATATTTTGCCCCCTACATGCATGCCAGTGGTGCTGGACACAGGTTCTGATTAGCTGCCTGTATGTCTTATGTTACTGTCTAGGACTCACGTATTGCCAAAACTCCCTTCCATGCTCTGAACATGTGTGAGAGGGAAACATTCAAAGCACGGCGCCAGCTCCTGAAAATGATGGGAGATTTACTGAGACAGACTGCTGTCCAGAGGGAACAAGAGAATTTAGAGAGAGAACAACACCTTGCACTGAACAGTACAATGGATTTATGTTTTTTGAAAGCAGAAACATAAACATGTGACTATTCTTTTGTGTTTGCAAGTGTGTCTGTAAATCATAGTCTGTGTTTGCATATGTGTTCTAAGGTACCAGCAGCACAGAGAGGTTTGTGTACACGGGGGCAGGTGCCAACGTGCCACTCCCCAGCTCTGAAAGTCTACCACTATACAGGTATATACACACACAATTTGAACACACAGAGTTGAGGACAAAATAAGGAAAATCAAATCTTCCTGGAGCCTGTTTTCAACTCTATGTGTGTGAATCTCTTCTCAGGAAGCCAGTGTTGAAGTTCTGCTATCACTGCGGTCGCTCTGTGTCCGTGAAGCTGACTGCTTGTAGCCGCTGCCGCAAGGTCTTCTACTGCTCCAGGAACTGCAAGCTGAAGGCATGGGACGAAAGACACAAGGACGAGTGTATCCGGGTGTCAGGTGGGAATGAGGACCTTACCATCCAACCCAAACAACAGCAGCGCCAAACAAAACCCTACGCCAGGAGCACTGATGCTCAGAAATACCACTGAATAAGCTTTTAATAAAATGACAATGTGCACCTTTGTCATTGTGTATTGAATCGTGATGGCTGTAGGATATAGTTAGGCTGTAATTTGTGTTTATCCCTTGGATGAACAGAGCATGTAAATACTTTGTCTGTCTGTCTCTCTCAATCCAGCATCTGCTGATGGAATCCAGAAGAGTGTTGTGTTTAAGTCCCAAAGAGGACCCAAGCCCTTGACTGCCATGTTGAAATCCAAAACAGTACCCAGGCCCATGAGTGTCAAGTTGAAACCCCAGAGAGTCTCCAAGCCCTTGAGCATGGCAGAGAAGGTCTTGGAGAGCCAAGTCAACCTGAAGGAAAACTACAGCTGCAACTGATGGACACTAACATTTCATACACTAAATAACTTTATAGAATAGAATAGAATAGATCTTTATTGCCATTGTCACAGGTACAACGAGATTATCTACCTAACATTACAATGCACTTTTGTCACATAACTTTGTTCTCTGATTCTGACTCTTAACTTTATATGTTTGGCTGAATATTTTGTGCCATAATCATTATTTATAACTGTAGGTTTGCACTTTGTTGTAGTATTGTCCTTATAGTGTAATAATATCTATATCTATCTGGGTTTGTCACACAAATATTGAACACTAAATGTCTGAGGTAGAGGTAGCACACACATAGAATGTCAGGACAAAGTTGACTAATCTAAATTTCCTAATTTAATGTGGTTATGCTAACGTTTAGTTTAAAATTTTAAGAGACAGAGCTTTTAATTCCATCTTATGGTCTTCATCAGCAACCTCATTCTTGGTATTTTTGTCTCCAGTGCTTTTAATTGCATCTCAAGGTTTTCAGCAATTAAAGTCATCTCACCTGTTACGGTTCAGTTTGCATCTTACAGTACGGTATGTTCCATACTTAAATCATGTGATGACAACTCCAACAGAAGTAAACTCCAGTTACTGATGAAGACCTTGAGATGAGAATGAAAGCTCCAGAAAGCTTTGATATGCTCATTGAGTCAAGATTTTTTATTCTTGTCAAACTACTGTTCCTAAAATCAAGATGACTTTTAAGCTGAAGTATGTACGTATGGTCTATATGATTGTTTGTATTCTGCTCACTGGATGAAATCTTTTTTTTTGCCTTCCCCGGTCTGTCTCATCCCTGCTTCTGATGGACTACTTATATACTTATGTTTCACCTTACCTTCACTGAATCTAGCATTATAAATGTATAATGTAAATGTGGCTGTACACACATTTAGGCTAAGTACTGTTGATACCACGTGTCACCAATTGCCAGGCGCATTGTAGCCCTTCTAGCACAGAAGCTGGTTTCAGGTTGTTGATTAATTATCTGTACAAAGCTTTGGTTTCACACACAATTTCCAACAATATCCAGCCAGTAGCTTTCATCCATAAACTACTGGCTGGATTACATGAACAATATATACTGTTTGTGGAGGGTGACTCATAATGACTCAAGTGAACCATGTTTTCTAATGCCACATTTCCCACCCAGACACAACAAATATAAAAATCCAATGTACTGAGCATAATAATCCATAAACAGAATGAACCATCTCCATCTTTGTCACTCTATGAGCTTTCGTTTAGCACCAAACACCATCAGCTGTAAAGAACTGTATGGGCCTTTCCTGTAGCACCACCCTCAGGAGTTACATTACACTTGCATCATAAAAACACTTCAAGCCAGAAACAATGTCAGTGTATGTATTAACTGTGTGGCTCCTTGCAGACTGCACCCAGGGTTTAATCTTTTCAACCACATTATAATATATTGTTTGTTTGTTCAAAGAAAGCTGTATTTAACGTGATGACGTAACATAAAGGGCACATGACTAACGATGGCAGTGTTTGTCTTAAGAGCAGACGTTGCTGTGTATCCCTGAGCTTTTACATCACACACCTGTCAACAGAGAGACGGAGCACCGTGAACCAGGAGCAGGTGCAGGCTGGCACGAACAAATGTCGACGGAAATATAAAGTCAACTAGGAAACAAACTTTATTGTCGAGGAGGCAAAGCAGCGCGAGCAGGAGGAGGTGGAAGTTTAGGACTGGAAGTATGTCCGCGAACAGCGAGGAGCAGGAAGACGAACTGCTTGCTCTCCAGAGTATCTTTGATCCGGAGGAGTTCGTCCGGAATGAGACGAAGTCTGCCGGAGAAATCCGAGTGTGTGTTGAGCTTCCTACTGACTTCACTGTGGCTCTGAGAGAAGGTAAATGAAGCGACTAGAGAACGATTATGTCATTGAAGGATGTGGATTATAAAAATATAAAAAAGATTGGGAACTAAATGAACCACGTTGTGTGGCTTGTCTTAAAAACTAAATATGGAACAATTTTTCTCACAAAATGATGCTTAAATAAAAACTAAAATTAAGTGGTGCTTATTATGTAAGAATGTTGAAACCAGAAATGTTTCCTGGTTATTTACTTTGGTTATCTTATCTCGTTATGCAGGTGACTCCCTGAGGCAGTATGAGATATCTTTCCTACCTCCTTTGCTTCTGACCTTTGAACTCCCTGCAGACTACCCATCCTCTTCCCCTCCCTCCTTCACCCTCACATGCAGCTGGCTCACAGACACACAGGTAATCACTACAGGCAAAACGTGGGTCAGTCAAAACATTATTGGTCATATTTACAAGGTGTGCCTTGCAAAGGCAGATAGAGAATTGAATGCAGATTGCATCAGTCTGTTGGTCCTCTCCTCCTGTAGCTCTCTGCACTGGCTGCCCAGCTCACTGATCTCTACCAGGCCACTGGAGGCGCCGTGGTGCTCTTCACCTGGGTGCAGTTTCTTAAAGAAGATGCCCTCGGGTTCCTGGACATCCATACTCTGTTGGAGCTTCCCTCTGATGAACACAGCACCCAAAACGAAAGCCAGGACTCACTAAATGCTGCAGATTTCTTAAATAAAGGGAGTGTTTCAGTCTCAGTTCCTTCCAGTTCTTCAGGCCCATTAGATCAAAGTGAGCAAGGAGCTTCTTCTCTGCCAATCCACCCCAGAGAATCCACTCCAAACAAAGACCAAACCCCCTCTCCTCTCTGCCTGACTCCATCACAGGCTCTCCTGTCCCAGCTCTTGATCTACAACGCCACTCAGCAACAGAAACAGTTTGCCACCACAGGGTTTGACTGCGGTGTGTGTTTTATGCGCCGGCTCGGTTCGGACTGTGTGCAGTTGCCTGAGTGTGGCCACATCTTCTGCCAGGCTTGTCTCGGCCAGTTCTGTAAGCTCCAAATAACAGATGGGAACGTCCAGGGTGTCACCTGTCCTCAGGCAGAATGCACTGCCACTCCTACGCCTGCACAGGTACAGTCCTGACCTGTCTGTCTGCTCTGTCTGCCGACTGCAAGTGCTTCATGTTTTGTAAAATTATATGTTTGTCTATATTCTCACATGTAATATTTGGTATATGTGGATATATACTGTCTCATTATTTGATTTTAAGACGCACCTGTCATTTAATTTTCATTTAAACTCTTCTCTAAAAAGATAATCTGCATGATATTAAGCACCATAACCAATGTAACTGCCATATCTTTTTTGTAATGTACCACCCTGAGTCCATATGGTCAAATTTGAATCATTTATTCAAATAACAATAATTTACAATTGTGAACGAACAAATAAGAAGAGTCACTAGATGGCAGGAGGACCCTTTACAACAACCACTCTCAACAATCCTGCTTTTGATTTTGATACCCAAAACGCTCATTTAGATCAATTTACAATAATATAATACAATACTGTGACACCCCTAAATACCAACATATCTGCAATAAGCTAATATTAGGCAATATATTGTAACTAATACTTGGAAAAAGAAACCTCTTGTATCTTAATTTTTATTAACTGATTTCCCTGACACATTTTGTCTCTTCTCTATGTCTATGTTTGGTAGGTGAGGAGTCTGGTAGGAGAGGAGCTGTTCAGCCGCTACGATCGTCTCCTGCTACAGAATACACTGGACTGCATGTCTGGTGTGTTTCCCTGACAAAATGACCAGAGATAAGAATAAGAACATACATTTGTCTGAGGAACTCAAACAATTAGTCACTGCTTAGGAGTGTATTAAAATGTTTTTTGTTTCATTTCAAGCATGTGATTTTCAGCGGCTCTTCTCAAACCAACTGTAAAAACAAAGACTACTACAAAATAACAAACACATAGAAATAACATTTGAACACCTTCTTATCAATAAACACTCTCCCTTTCTTCTTATCCCCCTTCCTCTCAGATATTGTGTACTGTCCTCGGCGTTCCTGTGGTTCGGCCGTCATTCAAGAGAAGTCCAGCAAAGCAGCAATGTGCTCCGCGTGCAGCTATGCCTTCTGTGTCGTCTGCAAAAAGACTTACCATGGAACAGAGGACTGTCAGGGAAAGAAGAAAGTAACAGAAATAGATACAGCAGGAAGTGGTGTGGATCTGCCTCAGTCACAAGGTGCACAAGCATACGTGTCTGTGTGTGTCTGTGTTTTTGTGTTAATTTAGAATTAGCAAAATTTGCACGAAGTGTGTAAATTTGGAAATATATATAGCCTCCTTACTAGTACAATTGTTCATTAATGTTACAGTATGAGTCTCTCATTATAACATAAGCTCGACATCATTTTTTAGAAACAAAATATGAAGTTAAAAAAAAAAGAACCATCACTAAGAACAGTGTTGAAGAAAAGAAGAATTTTTTCATCCCAGTAGCTGTGTGTACTAAAAACTGACATGATAAAAACCATGTTTGAACTTTGCCCTAAATACTGGATGACTGGATGTAAAGAGCTGAAGCTGTAAAGTCGTGAGAATAACAAAAATATAAAAATTATATGCAACAACATGCTATAGCAGGGAAGCAGTTGTTTTATGACCAGCAGCTCTTCAAGCCTGGCTACAAACATTCATTCCAGTTTGTATGGATGCAGATGTGTCTCTGAAGCGGTGCTCTGTGTTGCTGTGTGTGTTTCAGAGGGGATAAAAGCTTTGTGGGACGACTATAGCACTGGCAGTAAGCAGAGGCAGAAGCTCCTGGAGAGCAGATACGGTCGCAACACATTGCAGCTCACTGTGTCGGACTGTCTCAGCGAGAACTGGAAAATCTGCAATAGCAAGACCTGCCCTCACTGTTTCTCCAGAATACAGGTATTTATTTATTCACCTATTACTGCTTACTGGCACATGTAGACAGAAACTCATGATGTTGTGTTGTGTTGTTGTGTCTTTGCTAATACATACATTGTTGTGTTTTGTGTTGTGTAGAAGAACGGAGGATGTAACATGATGACGTGCTCTCAGTGTAGACAGATGTTCTGCTGGGTTTGTGCCGCCAGACTGCCATCAGTTCATGCAGGCTCACATTTTGCGGAGGGTACCTGCAACCATTAGTCCTTCAGCTTCTCTTGAACACGACTGTTATGGGATTTTTGAAGCTGATACTGGTACAGATTTTAGAGGGGGAGAAATTTACTGATTACCAATATGGCGACATATATAGTGAATTTTTGAGCTGGAAAAAAATTTGACTTTTTCTATGTGAATGTTGCAAAGAACTGGAAACCACACACATAAACACACACACATAGTTTTTACATCTGTGCATATCAGTTCATATCAGTCAGACTCTAATATTTATGCTCCTGAAGTTCTCTTTTAACAGACACATAAATAAATGTAATGCATTTATAAATGTAAATGTAAATAACTTAAAAATCATGCTTTCTCATCTGAACACTAAAAACAATAGATGGTATGTGTTATGTGGTATTTGTTGGCAGACCATTACATGTACGGTTTAGTCACACTTTAAACAAGCTGCTGTTTTATAAAACAGACAGACAGAGAAGTGCATTGTTCGTTTAACTTTAGAGATCTCTGTTTTTAAGTTTAACATCTTAACATCACTGATTTCCACTGAAGCTTTGCAGTCATTCACAAAATCGAACCTTGTGACATACTGTGTCATGACCAGTAGAGGGCGCTAAATAACAAGAATGACAAAACACACTGGCATAGCTTTACATGAGATCTTCTTTTGGTTCTATCAAGAAATGCATTTTGCAGAACATGACTTATAGTTCAGTATTTAATAAGTCAAACTGTTATGTGACATGTTTGCTACCTCAGTTATGCTCAGGGTATCTAGTGGTTCTGCAGCTGATTTAGCTTTCTTGTTTTACTTTCATGTGTGATCATTAATTAGATTATTGGTATATAAACTCAGCAAATAGTAAAAAATGACCATTAAAGTTTTCAGTGCCTGTGGAGACCTTTCAAATATATATTCTTTATAAAATAATCTATAATTCTACCATATTCTGTTTATCAGACTATTTGAGAGGCTGACACCAACAAAACTTGCTTAAAAAATTACTTAAGCAATAAATTGTGTATCAAAATTGTTGTAGTTTTTTCTTCTATTGATCGACTGATTGATTAAGTAACTAAGCGTTGCAGCTCCAGTACCTGGAGTTAGAGAGTTAAAGAGGTGCACTGCAACATTGTAAATGTATTGTATTTTAAATAGATTTCATGTGGCACTGTAACCACAGCAACTTTGTGTGCTTAACTGTCTTTTTTTGTCCTCTGAGTTACTTTGTTATTTAAGCACAGAGGAAAAATTGTGATTATCATACACAGTCAGAGATATCAGTTGCAAAGTATTCATCTTTAGCCTCCAGCCTCAAACTGGTAAGCTTTTACATTATATGGCTGCATATCCAGCTCCATATTCTTCAGAAAAGCACAGTACACAATGAAAGACCTCCTAGGGCGAATCATCTTTCACTTTTATGGCCATAAAACAAATACAATTCTTCCAAAAGAACTGATTAACAACAACAACATTTTTTTTCCCCCATTTCACATAACACTGGATGCTTATACAGCAAACTTGCACACTTTTGTAAATTATCAATGTTTTATTATTTTACTAACCAGCCCAAGAACTATAGAAAGAAAATAGCAATTTGCTAAAACCTGCTATATTGCAACTCTGCGTTGTCTTCCTGTTTAAATAAAGAAAATCAAAAGTTCCTTCAAAGGTCACCCTGCAGGTAGTTCTTGGGTGTTTTTTCTTCTTTTGCATCTACTCACTGATTTCCTGTTTTTGAAACATTTCCCTCCCTTCCTCCACTGCTCTGTCATAACAGTGGAACAAAGACCACTGTTGCATGTCCCCAGACTCTGTCTGAGACATGATCGGGAAACTACAGCTGTCTTTTATATTAAGCCAAAAAATACTGGCCCTCTCTCTCTCTCTCTCTCTCTCTCTCTCTCTCTCTCTCTCTCTGTGTCGCTATATCTCCTCCAAGAAAAATCCAGCAGTTTCCACACACAGGTCATCACTTCCTCATAAATGTCTAAACAACTGTTTGCTTTTCTGACTCACAGTTCTGTAGTAGGGCCTGGAGGACTGGAACTGGAACTGAAAGTTAAAATGGGGCTAAGAAACAATACAGAGCTCCTTTTGACTACTGCATACTGCGACAAAGCAGTGATGAGTTTTATAAAACGATGAGAGCCATGAGCTATATTTATATAAAGCTATGAGACAAAAGCACAAGAGCTCCTTTTGCTTTCTGTAAATGCTCCATTAAGCTTTAGATTGACTATAATCAGTATTTTTTAATAATTGTATGAAATGACAATGTAAAAACAGTGTGACAATCTGAACTGGAGCATTTAGTTGCTGAAGGTGTAACCCCCAGTTTGTGCCTCTCATGTTTTATCAATCAATCAATCAAAATACATATTGAATATGGCAGTCCACCAGTGCCTACATGAGTACGAAACAACTTGGGAAAATATTTTTAATTGTGCAGAACCATTTTTTCATCCTGGTGGTGTCTTTGAGAATTCTGAAATTACCACCAGAAGTAATTATTTTAAATGAACCTCTGGGTTTTTCAAACATCGCTGGTTAGTGTTTATTACCTTTTAATTGAATTAACTAATGCTTAACTCTGTGACCTGAATATTTGCTAACACACAGAGTGACAAACATAGGGCTACTGAATTATATATTTCCCTCAGGAGTTGGTGGTGCCCAAATTAACCAGGTGGCCAGACACAAGACTCCAAATGAATGATAATGCGTCAATTGCTGTATGTGTAAATACTGTTTGCTAAGTGTCACCATTGTTTTCACAATGTGTTTCTGCTGTACCTGTTTTAAATTTAATGTTACACCAAAGACTGTTCAATCCCTTGTAGGGATTATCAAGAATATTAATGTTAGATACCCTAACCCTGGAGACAGCTCGAGAAACAGCTAGATTTGAAAAATCCCAACTCCTCCCTTCAGACATCCCTCCAAAATCACTCCTCCAAACCACATTTTTACGTGCAATGATGAGCTATAACACTCAAATGTACTAGAGTGCAAACTGTCATCAATCCCCTAGCTTGGTAGTACACCTACAGACACCACTCCTGCCACCTGTAAATGGCTTCTAAATCCAAACTGAACTACACAGGGCGTAAAGCTACATTTTCAAACTCTGTACTTGTGACACGAAAAACCATTTGTCAAAGGTAAGTTGTCAGAAACAGCTGGTCTTTTTCCACACTTGGCATGTCATTGCAGCAAACACACAGGTGTAACATTATTAAAGACTGCCTTCCATTTAGTGCATCACTAGTGTTGTATAATGTTTTTTCTTCTCTTGATATATATCCTGTATAAATGTCAAACTGAAATCAAAAAATATAGCTGAATTCTGTTTAGCTGCTTCAGTTTCAGGATCCTAGTGTTGTGAATTCCTCTGCCCCTGTTAATGTTATTAGTGACGTCTGTGCTTTCCTTACCGTGAAGTGAAAAGGCCAACGAGTTAGTGACTCAATGAGGACGTTGCTCGATATCTCTGCAGACTCACGAACAGCCTACATAAACCAAATCTAAAGCTGCTTTCAGACCTTTCTTTCTTATAGATTGTGCTCTTATTGAGCAATTCCATCAACTATTTCCTACTATAAATTAAAATTATGTAAAGTTTTAATTGTTACATAAAATCATAGAAGTACAATCATAGTGAAATCTACTTGTACAGTTACCGAATAATTGGATACGTTTGTCCAGAAGAACTGCTGCATTTTCCAGTTAACAAATCAGATGAACTGATAGCCACCGACAGCTCAGAGTGGGTGTGTGTTTGTACAATTGGCTGTGTAGAAAGGGTTAAGATTGATGTGAAAGAGGCAACTGTCAGTCATCTACTTGGACTGTCTGTTTAAAGCAAATGCCTACGAGTGTTTCTGGACCACAATGGTAAAAACTGTGAGCTGGTACCCCTGATAACAAGACACCTATGAACAGAGGATTTTGAAGATGAAAGCAGAAACCTAATCTTTAATCCAACAGATTTGTGATCTCTATTTTGTTCAACACTTAATATAAATACACCAATAGTACATACATATATTAATTAAAACGTAGCCGTACTGAGTAATATGGAAGTTAGACAGACATGTAATGTGCCAGTACTGCATACTGGTGCCCAATTTTGGCACTGATTTCATAGTTGCAAATGAACAAATGGAGGAAATGAGAGTTTGAGGATCCTCACTAAAACAAACTCAAACCTGAGACCAGTACACCACATTTCAGGCAATCTGTTCATAAGGTTTGTGAGATATCCTGCTGACAGGCAAACAAACAAAGTACCAGGGGCAGAAGAACAGCTTTCTTGGCAGAAGTAATTTCAAGAATATCGAGCAAAGCCTGGTTATCAGTGCGGTGGAAACTAGGCTATGTAGGGCGTCTTCCCCCCGCGAGCCAATAACAGCATCATCTAACAGAGCAGTTATTTCACCCGGAGCAGAATTAGCTGAGCTGTGGAAGAGAACACATGAGACACTCATTCAGTGCAATAATCATCAACTCGGCTCGGTTATTAATATCATCTGCACGTTTATTCATCTGTCAGAAAACACACACACGCACACACACACAGCCTCAGAAATCAGTGTATCAGTATATCAGTCGTCCAGGCATCCATTCAGTCAGTCAGTGGTATATTGGCAACATTGTTCAGAGGCACTGAAAGTGTGCTGAGGTTTCCACAGAGAGTACAGGAGTATATACTGTCCCGCAGGGGCGCTGCTAGGAGGTTTGGGGCCCCTGACAGTAGATGGAGGTGAGGGGTCCTGAATTCTGTCAGTGTACAAGACTGACTCTGTCTGTAGACCAGGATACATGGGCTTTGATGTGAGGCAACCTGTTCTATATGTTGTGATTGAGTGACATTAGAAATCAATACAGTTGAAGTGGACAGGCAAAACAAACAGTTTCGAAAGAAATACTTCTATTCTCTTTCTGGAAGAGAGTTAGATGAGGAAACTGATACCACTCTCATATCTGTGGGCTCAATATGAAGCCAAGAGGTGATAGATCTTTTTTACAGCAGTCACTTTGACACGAAATAGTCGGGTAAACGCAGATGCTACCAATGAAAATAATTAAGGCTCCGGTCCCTTCAGGTCAAACAGAGTCAGGGTGCTGCTGTGGGGCATGTTGACTCACTGGAAAGTCTCTGCTGCTATAAATGGAACTGAACCTTTATTAGGATCATTGGAAACACCTGTGTTGACCCGACTAGTTCATGTCAGAATGGCTGCTGGAAATAAACGGGCTATTAGTTTAGCTTTAAGACTAAAAGCAAGGACACAGCTAGTTTTGTCCTCTCTCTAAAATAAAATTAAAAAAAGCTGCCCACCAGCGTTGTTGAATCTTAGTAGTTAAACCATTGTAGCTTGTTTGTTTACATCCATACATAAGCAGTAATATAAAAATCAAGCACATATCCGTGACATATAAAAACCTCTAGTGTTCACTCCCTTAGCTTTTCTTGAAGCTTTTGGCTGAAAGCTTATCATGGCCATCCAAAAGTCAAGAATGAACCTCCACGGTCAACTATTTGTGGCTTTACAAGGAGTTATGTGTTGTAACCATTACTTGTTGAAGAAACACTGGGACCAATGACTTCCCAGAGTCTTGCTGTCACAGTGGAGAAAGCTGCACAAAAGTGCTGGTTCTATGGTTGAACTGTTGTTTGACAAGAAATAGTTGCACTGCATAACTATCACCTGCTGGCACTAGCTCCACACAATGCACAGTACTGAGAGTGATATCAATCTTCTTCTCATATTCTCTTCTAACCCTTGGCAAGAAAGAACCTGTGCCTTTAACATATGCTACTTTGCAAAGCCTGTATTTTGGTTGCAGTTGCAATATATGTGAATGTTCTCAATCACCTAAGTGGCACGGCATCTGAAGAAAATCAAAATCACCGAACAAGAGTTTTGATTGAAGACACTTCACTGTTCAGCCAGAAGGCTTCTTCAGCTCTAATTATTGTGGGAACGTGATTGTAACCAAGCACCCTTACATGACCTCATTTTAACAGCGAATGTGCTACTGGTGAGAATGGTTACCGGACATCACTATTCCCCACAACAGCTGGACTGAAGAAACTTTCCAGATAAACAGAAAAGCGATGACCCAATAATTTGGACTAAACTTTCTCCAGATGCCAGACAACTGATTTGGGCAGCCTTTAGAATTTAAGAGCACAACTTATGCTGTTGCAAACGTTTGCAGCAACTTTTGACATAATTTATGGTGAAGCTATTTTCACAGGTTCTAGTGTTTTTTTTTTTTTTTCTAAACTCACTGTTTCCCATCTGTCCTGGTCTGATCAGTCCAACAGTGCAACACATGGATAAACACACAGAATTACAAATATGATACACGTCCATAACAGCTCCAAATTCTCACCTTGTAAACATTAGGATATAAATTATTGAGAGGCAAAAACAATGGTCTTCACTTGAACTAAACAATATATGATAGCATAACTTTCTTTACAAACACAATTTGTATTTTTCTACTGTATATTCAGTGCAAAATCATGATTCTTTCCAATGCCCTTTTGTAGATGCAGCACAGCATACAGACATTTCCAACCGACCAGTCATATAAAGCTCAGAAAAACATTCTTGAACAGCATCCTCAGTGTCATATTTTCTCTCAATAGTAGAAACATCTCAACAGTTATTAAGTATGACTTTACTCATGCACAAAATAAACCAGATACATTTTATATGGTGCAATATGTAACACTTCTCTGTCATTTACAACAAAGTACTGAAGTTCAACTTAGAAGTAATGGTGCTGAAACACATCAGCAGCATGGTTAATAACAGTGAAACCAATAATTATCAGTATATTATAGTTACCGACTTTTATAGTGTCTTACAAGTAAACACAGTTGGAACGAAGCAAACAGAAACGGTACCCCAGGTATCTGAACTATTTCAACATATTACCAGACCCAACAACAACTAAACAGTCGTTTCTAAGAAGGAATCTTATCAATTTGAGTCAACGCAGAGCAAACAAAAGTGCCAATTGCTAAAATAATAAATCTGTTAACAGTTAATGGCCATATGTAGATGCCTTTATTTACCACAGTGGTTTCTTGATTTTGCTGACTTTGGACTACTTAAAACATTTGCGCTACCAATGGAGATCCTTTAGATGCAGACTGTTGTTTCACTGCAACAATATCCATCCAAAAATAGTTCTGTAGAAAAATACCAGTTTGCTGGCGGTTTGGCACGTTTTAGCTCATTAACTACAAATTGCATTTACGATGTTATTTTAGGCTATTTAATTTCTTTAAGAGGCTTTGGGTGAAATGTTTATTATCATAAATGCTTGTAAATTTAATCATGTAAGAGCCTTTTTCTGTGTCTTGACTCATACAGTAGAGGAGCAGTGGTCTTTTATGTTTCCAAAAATGAAACCAATCTAGAGCCACTGCTGTGATATGTGGTCACAAAAACGCATGGAAATGCCTTTATAGTTTAGTCTCCAACCTGGGGCCTCAATGTAGGTATGAGGGGTCAACATTTAATTGAAGAACCTACCACAAAAGCATGATCTGTTATGTACTTTTTGTCATATTTTTGCTTTGGGGCCCCCTATCTCCCACCCTCTGTCCAGTAAGGTTCCTATGGTAGCTTCATTGTTTGTCCAGAGACCCAGACACCAGCCACTGATACACACTGGAATGACACCACCTGGTGAGCACCATGGTAGCCAAATAGTTACAGTGCATGTCACATAAACCCAACATGGCTAGGATCTCTACTGCGTGTCACACCCCTTCTCTCTCCTCTTGTTTCCTGTCTGCTTTTCCACAATCATCTGCCAAAAAATAATATTAAAGAAAATGTCTCAGTTAATTTGATTAAACCAAACATTATGCAAGAATATGCAACACGTGAGCACAAGAGAAACTTTAAAAGGTCTTAAAACTAGGTTTTGACACATTATTAGCTAATAATTCAAAACCTGCCTAGTTGATGTACTTTAGCTGTGCAAACTCCCTAACAAATGTTCAGTAAGTATCAAAGTACAAAATCCAATCAGCATGCAGTGAACCCGGGACTTCTGGGACCTCTGAGGGTTTGGGACCCCAGGACAGTTGCCCGTCTTGTTCAAAGAAACACTCTGACAAGAAAAACATCAATCTTTGGTTGTCCACACACCACACAGGTAAGTGATGAAGGTTCTCAAGTTTTAAGGGGTCCCCAGCCAAAAGGTTTGTGATCCACCGGTTTTGACAGTCCAAATAGATGACTGAGCAAAGAGAGAAATAGTTTTAAAGTTGATCTCTTCATTTCCTTCATTCCTATCGAGCTTATTATTTCATGCATTTTGCTGAAGGTTTTCAGTAGCTGCATTGGAGTGTGACTCTCATTTTCAATCCAGGAGCCTGTCAACATAATAAAAGGTTATGCTACTCATGCTTTCATGTAATACAAAGCGTGTTATTTTTCTAAGAGGAGGAGGAGGAGGAGGAGGAGGAGTGCTATTATCAGACTGCAACTCTGTCTAATGTGAAGAACTCCTCGACTAGCTGTCTCACCCACAGCTTTGGTTACAGCTCTGCTTTCATCAGCTCCTCTTTGTTCCTTTTTGATTAAACCACAGAACATGGTGAGTTAATAAAACAGCCTAGCATTTTATTTTCTATGTTGTATTTGTCCCTCTCTCACATGTTTAAATCCCAGACCACCACAGTACTTTGTCCTCACAGTGCTTTTCTCCTGAGTGTCCTCGTGTGTGTGATCAGATGTGTTTGTGCTCTGGAGACAGATGTAAGATGTGAACAGCTGCCTCTCCCTACTGCTAACTAAACCAACCAGAGAGAAAGCCAGGATGCCTTCCTTTCACTTCTACACACATCTAATTATGTGACACTGACTGAACTGTGTGGGAGTGTGTGTGCATGCACACAAAGTTGGAAGAGCAAATTAAAAGTGAAATAAGGATGTTTTTTTCCCTTTTGAACTAAATATCTACTATTCCTGTACACTGGAAAGGTGAAACATGTTGGCATCTAAAAATCTCCATGGAATATCCTTTTAACTGCTACATAAAATGATTTTGAGGCAGAAATAAACAATGTTTTTCATTTTAAAGGATTAAAAATAAAAAAAAGTGTGTTCTGTGTTTCAAGCAATCAGAATGTTGTATTGTTTTCATTGTCTTCTCTGAACACAATTAAAGGCACAATAAACACTTTTAGTCATTTCGCATATGACTGGATGTATCTCCAAATGCCTTGTGACTTCACTGTGTTCAGCTGAGCACCACTGAACAGAAAATCAAATAAACAGAAAGAGAAAATTAAATTTGATCTCTATTATATAATTGATCTTTCCAGTCTGGGTTAAAGACTGAAAAACAGCCAGACCTCGGTCATATGGGGTAAACAACAACAACAACAAAGAAATCTGTCTGCAAATCCAGACAAAACACATGTCACTCCTCTGCAGCTGTTCCACACTGCAGTAAAACCTAGTTATGTCCCCTCTAGGAATTGAGATTGATTGGGAGAATTAAATGATGTCTTACAACCAAAAACATTCACAAGCTCTGCACACACTCATTTGCCATTTGCAAACTAATTAGAAGTTTGGAGTTAAATGCTTTTGGCTGCACGCATCACTATGCGTTTCCAACCCGTTTGCACATTTCATCCTCACGGTGCCAGTTTGGCTGTATTGTCGAGACAAAGATTCAGCTTATATGCTGCCTGTGATCCTCCAGCACAGTCAGAAATGATGACTTTTAGCTATAGATGGATGGTACCAGAATCACCAACAAAGAAGGGCATCACCCGAAGTGGTATGGAGGGCCTACAGTAAAATCCACACACAAACAAACAGTGCTCATAGACATTCAGTCATTGCACACTTTGTACAAGATTCCTGATAATCATTAAGTATTTACAATATTTGCTATGCTAACATTAACCAAATAATCAATCATATTCATTTATACGATAATATGTTTACATCTATAATGTAATTTGGAAACATTTACATAATATTTCTGTGGATTCAAAACAACAAGCGAGGTGACAGAATATAGAAAAACACAATACTATAGATTGGTTTCCACTATATTTCCAAAATGGCAAGCCAAAGCTCACTCTTTAGCCTAATTCTCACTAAAGGCACAAACAAGGCTGGCCAGGCAGTAGCCTTCAGCCCGTTACACACCAGAGGACCGCTAAGAGGTCAGCTAAGGCTAACAGATTCACGTAACACTGTTTCCACCACACAGTGCTGTTTGTTGTGCTTTGTTTTCTTAAATTAGCAAATAGTGCTTTGGATTTCATCACCTGTGTCAGGTTGAAAAGATAGATGTTGAATTTGCTCTCTTTTTGTGCCCTGTGTGGCTCTGTGGTCACTAAGTGGCCCTGAAGTCCCTGCTGTCGGGTTTGTAAAAAAAAAAAAAAAAAAATACCTGTACGGCTGAGTCACACACAAGAAGTGAAAAACAAGTCTCAAACTTCATCATCGCCGAGGATTGTTTTCCCAAGCAGTGTTTGCCTCTATGCTTATGTCCTCCCTCAAACCACGTACTTTCTGTTTTCCACATTTTGCACTCTCTCTTAACCATAACCAATCTCTTCGCCAAATGTTCCTGCACATCCTCACTTGTCGTGTTGGCTCTCTGTGCTCCACTAGACCTCTACCTGTACCATAAACAAGCTCAAGATGAACTTGCAATTAATTAGCAGTTTTTTTGTCTTCTGAGTCAGAATGCAAAGCCTTGAAGGAAAGTTGAACGATATCTAAAAATAAAACGAAAGGTGGTGAGTCTAAAATGCAATCTGAATCAGAGCCAAAAATCCACCATTTCTCAGATTTCTTCATGTTGCTGCATGCTTCACTATACAAACTGAATAATACCCGCATCAAATAAATCTATCAAATCCAATTATGACTCCACATGGTAGAGCATTATGTCAAATGTGAGGATTTAAGTGTTTGATCCATATATCAAATGAATTGCAACAAGATCTTGAGGCCATTAGGGCTAATCCTTGCGCTAAATATTCCCCACAAACACGGGCCTGTATTTGCTTTCCTGCACTTTGGTCTTGTACCGTCTATCCTGTCCTACTCTCATCTCTGTTCCCCCTTCCCTCTCATGTCTCTTAGCTGTAGCCGAGGTTCTCCATCTCATGCCGGTATCTCAACTCCGACACTTTAGCTTTGTGCTGCTTGCTCTCCAGATGCTGCCTGAAGTCCGTCTCCTGCTCGGCTCCGCAGTTGCACATGGAGCAGTAGAACTGTCCGCTGGGAGTCACGCACATGGCCAAGTCTCTGGGGATGCGCTGCCTCGGCCTGGGGTTGTAGTACGGCCCTGAAGGGTGAGACGACAGACGAGAGAGAAAATGTTAGTGGTAGCTACACAGTAAGTGGCTGATTCATACCAGATTTATCTCTCATGACAGCTGGAAGGATACTTCAAAGTAGGAATAATGGTTGGGAAGGATTATGTGAGATGAAGGCCAGCAAATTATATATTTTTTTCTATTTTTTTAGTCAACACAATTGTGAACAATCTGAATTTTCCAGAGCCCGAGATCTTATAATTGCTTGTTTTGTCCGACTAGCAGTCCCAAATTAAAAAATATAATCATTTTGAACTCATATAAAACAGAGAAGCAGACAATCATGACATTGTTTGGCAACTCCAGTCCATAACTTTGGTCCAGATTGAACTATCTCAACAACTATGACCGTAGATTGATTGCCATGAAATCTGGAGCAGATATCCATGATGGCATGAGGATAAATCCAAATAATTTTGCTGTCCTCCTGACTTTTCCTCCAGGACCTCCATGAGGTTCCCATTTATGGTTTGTAGTGAAACGTCTTGACAGCTTTTGTGTGGATTACAGTTTTTTCCATTTGCTTAAACGCAATTTTGCAAACTAGGCTGGTTTTATCAAAATACTAACACAATCCACCAAACCACAGACCCAAACTGCAAAACACCTTATATATCCCGCAAAATGAAGCACTGCAACCAAAATCAAACTTTTGCACCAGATGGCACACACTTCATTCGTATTCGTAGATTTTTGTCTAACCAACCACACACTGTTGGGCATAATGAAAAGCACTCTCATCTTTAGTATGCTTTGCCATAATACTAACATAGTTCAAACTGTGGAGAATTCTTCAGATTGTTCACATGCACAGAAATATTTGCAGATACACACACCTGCTATTGAAATATTTATTTTTTATTTTATTTTTCTCCAAACAGGTCAGTGCAACATATGCACAGCAGATATATTTACATTAGAGTGAACTAAAATATGCTCACAAAACAGTAAGCTGAAAAATACAATTGCAGAAAAAATGTCAGAAAAAATAAAAAAATAAAGAGGAAAGCAAAAAACACTGCTCTACCCCGACCTCTCACTCTTCCTCCCCCTCTCATTCAAACCCTCCCTCTTCCTCTTCCTCTCTCAGCAATGTCTTCCAAAGATGCTCACCTCTGGTCTTTTATTGCTTACTTCCTGATTGAAGTGTTAACAATTACATAACACCTGTTTGGCCAGGTGGCACATGTAGTGTCCAATGAACTCATGTAGTGTCATTTTAAATGGCAGTGTTTTGAAACTGCAAACATGTGACTTTATGTCGGATTGTTGTGTCTTATGCAGAGAGCCGCGTTCAGTACACTTAAAAAGAGCCACTTCGAATTGCAAAATGTGTGTAAAGCAGAAAATGTGTTTAAAGTTTTGGAGATCTGAGATGAGGTTTTGCTCCCTGTGTGTCAGTTTAAATATTTGTGCTATCCATGTCATTTCAGTGTGTTAGCAACTGGACAAAACTGTAACATGAAATTTGGTCCTGACATTCATGCCATCCTCAGGATGAACTCTAACCTAAGATGATAAACGTGATAAACATTAGACCTGCTTCACATCAGCATGTCAACAATGTGATAATGAGCATGTTAGCATGCGTTTTAGCTGTTCACACAGCTGCTTGCATGGCTGTAGACTTTCGGTGATCTGGGATTACAACTAGGTGGATCATTTGAAAAAGAGTATTGCTTGCTTGTGTTTGTGTGTGTGTCTGTGCATGTGTGTGTTAACACAGCAGAAAAACGAGAAGAAGATAGGAAGAGAGATAAAAAGACAGAGAGAAGGAAACCGCAGGAGAGAGTGAAGCTATTTTTGGGGTTTGTCCATCAAGAAAACTGATTAAATCAGCAGAACGTGGTGGTGTGTGTGTGTGTGTGTGCGTGCATGCATGTGTGTGTGTGTGCGTGTGTTTGAGTGGATGAGAAAGAGCTTGAGAGAGGGAGGGAATTGGCTCCACTGTATGAGTTATCCTGCTTTATCTGCAGCTGAGGTACTCAATGGGCAGACATAGACATAGCAAAAGGACGGCAAGAAAGAGATAGTTGTCTGACGTCAGCAGAAAGTCTGACGTTACCTATTCTGTATCTGTTTTCACACACACACACACAAAGGTGAAAGCAGACACTGTGAATCCATACATCAGTTTAAACCCTGGTAAAATGTGTGCAACCATGCTGCCCTCACTGCATTGTGTGAGCTTTTCCAAACACATCAGAGGAGGTCAATAAGTGGGTGCTCCAGAAAGTGTAAAAATCAAATGATGATTTTAAGATTATTTTTTTGGCCTTTTCAAGCTTTATTTTGATAGAGACAGCTGAAGAGTGACAGGAAATGTGGGGAGAGAGAGATGGGGAATGACATGCAGGAAAGAGCCACAGGTCAGATTCAAACACAGGGCTTCCGCAGCAAGGACTGAGCCTTTACACAGAGAAAGCCTCAAAGGCTGTTGAAAGTAATGTAACTGCTGGTAGAGTGGACTTAAAATCAAATACAAAGCTGACTTTGCCAAGATAGCCATAAAAATATGTGCAATTTTATTGAGACACTCTAGTCATGTCATTTTCTAGTGTTTCTTAGCGTAGTGCTATGTATTTTGGTCAGCTGCAGCACTTCTTCACTGACATATTTCAATGACATCAGTGGATGGAAGTACTACTTTTGACTTTTTTCTTTCCCTCAGGGAGTCCACTACAGCTCAGTCAGTTTTAGTGGGGACTGCTGGATTCTGTAGATTCGAGTGCAAAGGAAGTACTGGAGTGTGTCAAGAGGAGCTACATTTCCTTTGAGAACACTCCAAAAGAAACAGCCTGTGTCACCGGGAACAAAGAAACAGTTGACAACTGATTGTTTCTCTGAACTCACTTTGTATGTTTTCACATGATATTTCTGTGGTTATAATAGCTAAAAGAGTCTAGTTGCTTTGCATCTAGAAATTTGCATCTAAATTCGCGTCAGAGAGATGAGTGTGTTTTTTATAGCTTTTACGATTTTACCTGGCATGGAAGCAGGTAGCTGCGGGCTGCGGCGGTTTTTCACCAGCCTGTACTCACTGCCATCTTTCCTGTTTCGTCTTGGGGCTGCTTCATTGCTGCCTTCTCTGAAACAGACAGAGCCAGAGTCAAAAACATTTTCACACAATCCAAATGGTCTACACGCGTTTAGCTTGGCTACTTCTGTAATTATCAAAGCCAAAACCAGCTATGTGTTCATGTTTAGTTATTAAGTTAATTTGAGGCCAATCCACTCGTGAATAACTTAAATCTAGAGACAAATACTGTGTTGGCTCATTCTGATTTACATTAATACACATATTTTTCTGGGATGCATTTAATTCATTTAGGAAATCTAAATCATGGCTTCAGCTCAAGCTTTTATTAGATCTGCAAAACAAATCATGGCTTCAGCTCAAGCTTTTATTAGATCTGCAAAACAAATACTAATATACTTAGACCTACATGATAACAGAGTTCTGTTGGGCCTCAGCGAGCCGTAGTTTCTTGGCGTGGTTCTTGCCCTGGTAGTGGGCCTGTGCAACTGCCGGTGAACTGAATGAGGCGTCGCACAGTTTACAATAGTCATTTTCTGTGGCCAAGATGACCCGGGTCGCCCCCTTGTACAACGCCTGCAGGCACAGGACAAAGCAATGCAGTGTTTGTGGAGAGAAGAGTTAGGGAGTAAACAGTGAGCAAGAGAAAGAAATGTTTAGGTCCAGTGGGAAGAAGAAAAGAACAACAACTTCTTAAGATTTTCTACTGGAAAATACACACTGATACTACATCGTGGAAGGAATCACATTCATGTGCTAAAAGCCAAAACAGCCATATTATTAGTCTGACATATTTATAAGATTATGAAAACATGAGTCACTTTAGCTCTTGGTAGCAACGAATAAAAGAGAATTAGGGAGAGGGAGTGCACAGAGAGTGTGTAGAGACAGTAAATTGTCTAGCAGTGAATGGATGATGTGAGTTTCTACTGTTCAAATGAAGCAGAGTGACTCTGCAGTTCCCCCTCAGAGGGAAACGACCTCTATCAGCAGATTGGCCACTTTAGAAGCAGTACACCCACTGACTAAACTAAAACTGTAACATTTAGGTAGGTTGGTTGCTAAGTTGCTAAGTTTGTATCTGACCTGCCTGCCTGCGTCACTGTCGTTGGATCCTGAGCTGAGGGATGTCTGGCCAGCCGCCTCGAGGACTTCAGGGATCCTTATGGCTGGAGGCTGTTGACTGCCAGCGTAGAAATTTCTTAACTTTTTACTGTGGTTCTTCCCCTAGAAAGATAAGGAAGTAGAAACGTCTGTTGAAAATTTTTACATGTTTTGTACATGTGTAAATGTGTGTTCTAACTGACCTGGTAGTGAGCCTGTGCCTGCTGAGCGGAGTTGAGGGTAACATTGCAGAGTTTACAGTACAGCGGTTTACACAGTTCACCCAGCCCCAGAGAGTCCTCCTGCTCCTCCATACCCAGCGGGGAGCCCTCATCCTGGGGCTGCTCGCTGGCTGGGGCTGCTTGACCTAGGAGAGGACCAGGGATGAGGCAGGACACTGGGGCAGGGATGAGGGCTGGTCCTGGGGGCCTTGGGGGCATCTGTGAGGGGTCTGGGCTTGGAGCAGGAGGGGAGGACAGTGGGCTTGGAGGGAGGGCGAATCGGCCAGCTCCTGGTGCCACTACAGGTGGGGGCACCAGCGCATGTGCAGGGTTTAAAGGTGGAGGCCCCAATGGTTGTGTGAGGTCCATTGTTGGAGGCACTATTGCTTGTGTGTGATCTACAGGTGGGGGCCCCAAAGTGTGTGTCATCGGGGGAAGCCTCAGTGGCTGAGCTGGGGCCATTGGAGGGGGGCCTAAGTTGTGTGGTGGGGTAATGGGGGGAGGCCTTAACGTGTGGGTTGCAGTTATAGGAGGGGGCCCTAGAGTCTGGGTAGGAACCATAGTTGGGGGTCCCATTGCCTGAGCAGGGGCTAGAGGTGGTGGGCCGAGAGGCTGTGTAGGTGCCATTGGCGGAGGTCCCAGCTGGTGCAGAGAGTCCATGTGTTGGAATGGCTGCTGGGGGTGGCTGAAGAGACTCAGAGGAGGCTTCAACATGGTTTCTGGACCTGTTGACATCAGAGGCATTACACATTACATTTAGATATATGTATAACAAACCAAACACGTTAATTACAAGGAAATTAAAAATATTTCAGCATTTGCACAATTTCACTCTATATTGTACAGCAAAAGGGACTTTAATGGCTTTTAACACTCCACAGAAGACTGATGACTTTGATGATCTCCTGACTTTCCATCTAGTGCCACAAACATGTCAAATGTTTACTTATCCAGTAAAATATCTAAATAGACGGATTGCAAAATTTGGTACAGACATTCATGGTTCTCAGATAAATTATCCACAAGTGTTTTTGACAACGCCCTCACTTCTCCTCTGGCAGCACTGTATGGGTTGAACTTGTTATTCTGCATCTTTATCTGGGACTGCATCAAAACACACTTGAGAACATTAGTTTTAATAATTTGGTATGACCAAATTTATTAAAGATGAGATCAAATCTGTAGTATGAATCGGGGAAAAGCATTACAATGAAAGAGCTCAATCCACTAACATGGGTGTGATCTCTTCTGGTAGGTTTGTCTTCAAGCAAGGCATCTAGGGAACTGGGTTTGAGTCTCGTATAAAAAAGGAAATTGCTTTATAAATCAACCAGAAACCGAGCCCACATTTCTTATCATTACACGTCACTTTCACTGAATAACTGTAAATATGTTTTTAAGATATCCTACTGACTGACAGACAAAAACAAACATACTGTGAGTAAAACATCAGATAGATAAAGATAAATATGTAATTTTGCAGTTTTGCATTAGACTGTTCACGATGCCTCAGATACTGCACATCAAATGAACGCTGAAAAGCAACTGAAAATCCAACGACCAATGTACAGTGACACTAAGAGAAGACATTTACTTCATGGCGCCCTGAGGCAGGGGAGATGTGAAGAGATTGGTGAATGGAAACACATTCTCGGACAGAGGAGCTTCACACTCCAGTGGGCATCAGAAAGATTAGGCTGAGCCTGCAGCGCCTGCAGTCATGCATACGGTATGTTACATACATGCATGTGCACGCACACAAACAGAGGCGCTGACAGTAAAAGCTTCCCCGCGATCAGAAGAGATCACAGCCTGAAGTGTGACTGCCTGAGTAGGCTGATACACTGTATGTGTGCGTGTATGTTCATGGTAGGCATGGTTGTGCATGTATAAGAAAAACAGAAAGAAAGCCCTGTGCTGATTTGTGTGTGTTCATTTGTGTCGCTCTAATGCACCATTTGGTGTATGTGTGTGTGTATAACTCCATATATTCTTAGGTCAGTAATAGGCCAACAGCTGTGTCAAAACTCACTGTGCTGGAAGCTTTTATCTGGAATCCAACTGGACGGCCAATGGCAGTGATTCATGAACCCAAAATAACACCTCGGAGTGTTTGTGTTTCCGACTGCTGGTCGCTGTCAGTCTGTCTCATCTGTCTAGTTGCCTGTCTGTCACCTGGCCTGGCTGACCTCAGGAGAAAGGTATGCTGGACAAGGCACTGACCTTACTATAGCTATGTCGCCTGCAAGACGAGACCGTGGAAGATTCAGCAGAGCTGGATGAGTACCCTATAGATCAATGTATCAAGTAATGTTATGCAGCAGTTGCATATAAGTAAGTATCAGTTTTGCTGCTCCATTCACATTGCGAGTGTTGTGAGTTTTATGTTTTGCTCATCACAGGTTTTATATTTGCTGGCAGCAACAGTGAGAAATTGGGTTGAAAGTGTTGGCTAGTCAAAGAAAAGCAGTCCTAACAGCTTCATTAACAGAACATCTGAAGAAAGAGAAGTCACAGACACACATAAAGTGGACTGCAGGACCATTACAGCAATGACAGCTTCAATAAAGATGGAGAAAAACATGGTTTTAATGCTACATGCTCTGAAGTTTTGAGAAGACTGTGTTTATAAATGTTTACATTTATCACTGTTGAATCAGACACATTCTCCCGATTAACACCTTTGAGAACCAGATCCACCAGATAATAACATACTGCACATCATCATCCTCAGCTGCTGCAGCAGCAGCCTCAAGAAACACTTCAACCCTGATTGAGACAGCCTGCACAGCAGGCCAGAAACATCGCCACAGCAACCATTATAAGCAAAAAGGACAGCTGACCCTTCTTGCTTCATATTATCCATTAAGTAGTTCAGAGAGCACATTGTGCCACCGCACAAGGGAAGACTATTTAAATACATGGACACTGGCTGTACATCAGTTACAATAAAAGCTTGGCAGCTGTTTTCTCAACACTGACCTGTTCTTCTTCATCTATTGGTGACACTACCATATGTAAAAGTACTTTGCATCTTGATATTACGTAGCCATCACTGTGTCTGCAAACAAAACAGGGGTCAGACAGGGACTGCATGAGCTGTTGGCATGACAGTGATCGATACAATCTCATTCAGCAACATATTCCTTCTAAATTACATCTTTAAGAGTTAATTTCCATGAATTTATTAGTCTTGCATTTTATATATTTCAACATGAGCCCCAATCTTATTTTCTCGGCATTTCACACCTTCTGTTAGGCTTAACTGACAGACCTATTTCCCTTCAATCCTGACTCAAATCCCCACACTTCTAAGGCTCCATCATCAAAGTAAACTCTTAAAACAAGGTCACATGCTTCAAGCCTTACAGCAAACCTCTCTATTTTGTTTTTGAATTCCATGTACATGCTGATATTTTCACTTCAATTAATTCCTCTCTTGTCTTCGTCTCAACAAGATAAAGGATCTACAACTGCCTCATTTATTTGCACATGTATATTATTATTATTATTATTATTTCTGTTTTGTCTCAGTTTTTGCTCCAGTGTATTAAGCAAAAATCAATCTGTTCATAACCTGACACCCTGCTATGATCACAATATGCATTGTGAGCAATGATTGATTGGTTCTGAGGGAAACTGGGCGAAATCATAAAGCTCCTTTGATCACATTTGTGAGCACATTTGCTTTTTATATCAAATGTTATGGCCCATGATTGACTAAATCTCTTTATTCTGCCTAGGTGACAGTATAAGAAAGCAAAATGTGCCCTTATTATTCAGGAGGCAACTCAGAAAACCAGCAGCCACAAAAAAATTAATTATTAGCTGTTAGTATGCAGATTGCAAATAGTTCTTAGTCAACAATGTGGTACTCGATACCACCATTTCCGTCTATTATGATACAAAATAGGATCCGCTCACAGGAACATCATAGGACAGCGAACAGTGCAGCTTCTAATTATGCCACTGTACATGCTAACATGAAAATCTGTGCTGATTTTTGAACCAGAACAGAGGTGTGACAAAGCCAAAAGCGTGTTCTTTCATTTTAGCCGTTACTTTTCCATAGTTTTAATGTGAGCTAGTTAGGCCAAGGGCAGTTTTGTCCTCTTCCTCAGAGACCCAAATCCAGGCCTGCAAAGTGCAGACTACAGAGCTGCAGCAACCAATGCATGTTCACATCAGTGGACCTTGCTGCAAAGTCAAAAAAAACCCTTGGTTTGCATTTGAGCTTTTGGAAAGGACATAATCAACTTTGCAAGTCAAAATTAGGCTTATGTAATATTGCTCTGAATTACAAGGCAGCGAGTGATCAGTAGATACAACACAGCAATGTGCAGCATATTTTTGGAGAGATATTGTACTGTATTAGTTCAGTTCCATAGATATTTTTGAGCTTGGCTCAAGATTTCTTGGTTTGCTGGTTTCGAACCAAGCCACAAAAAAAAAAAATCTTGTCCTGCAGTCTGATCATCTCATGGCCTCCACTGAGAATCTCTAAATAGGCCAAGTGTTCGTTCTCTCTAGAGTTTTTCTCGCCATACTGTGTTGTATCACATCAATTATGGAGCGATGAGAAGCACATGCCTCCTGCACTAATTCCATCTGCTTCACTGGGCACTGGACGAACGCAGAAAGACCAGATACGTTTTCCTGTGCCATTAAAGTAAATCCTGGCTTCTGCTTTTACATCTCGGTCTCACTGAAGGTTCAGAAATTATTCACAGTAGTAGTTACCATAAAGTGAGTTGTGACCTCCTTTAAAGGACTAGTCACCTGACCTATGCATTGAGCAGTTATCACTATATAAACTAGGAACAGACATCGAACTCCCTGAAACATAATAATAATGGATTACGGATAGTAATAATAAAATTCTAAATTTAGCTGATAAAATACTGGAAAATTCAACTGACAACAAATCTTCAGTTTTGATTAATTAAATCTAGCAAATATTTACTAGTTTACTTTTCGATTGACTTAAATGTGGTGATGGTTTGCACTTCCACTGACTTCATTCTATTTCAACATGCCAGAGGCCGTGTGACATGACAGTTTAATGGCAGGAACATTTCTGGGTGAACTGAACCAGTCACATGATGTAAATCTGGATAATCTATGTAGGTGCATGACTGTGACATATGCTGGCTTCAAGTCTCTAAAATCTAAAGGAAAGCCAGTTTTGGCAGAGACTGTACAGGTGCAAGGAAAAAAACACTTTACTGTGTAATTGCCATATGCCACCATCAGATGTGCAGATCAAGCAGTGCAAAAGCAAGAGTGAAGGGAGCAGCGACGACTCAGTTTCTATTTCTTCACTTGTCCTGACAGACTACTTGATTGATGAAAGTGGACATTGCACAGATGCTCTAAACTGTTTGAAATTACAGTTAGACATCAGCCCAAACCTGGAGCTTTTCCGACAGTACAGTGCGAGTATCTCGACAACCTCAGATTTTGCATCGCAGCATCCATAAACTGATGGCTGGTGCACCCCTCTACATGACATGATGATGATGACAGCAGCACCAGGGCAACCGGCTTCAACATCCACCTTTCCCTGTACCATCTGCAAATGTCTCTGGTTAGATTTTCTCCATCCCTGCACATTAGCGCAAAAGACCGCTGACAGTCAGAGAGGGGGGAGATCTTGTATGGCAAGCCTCTCCTTACCTGGCAATCGAGCAAGATAATGGCTGCTGTCACCGTAGCTGACAGGCGGCGAAGTGTAATTTCTGCAGTATTCTGCACTCTGGTAGTACGCTGCATCCCCGTTCTTCAGCTGCAGCGCCATCATCGCAGTCACATCCCTTTGCCAACTTCTCTTCTCCAAAAAACCGGGCGGCCAGGGCAGGATGACAGCCCCTACCACACGCTCAGACAGTGTGGCGTTCACGGGAGGGGTGTTTCCCAGAGGAGAGCGAGAAACGGGAAGTGACAGTCAGAGACAAAACGTGTTAACCCACATTATGTAAACATATTGTATGTGAGAAACGTCGACAGGCACGTTCTCAATCGAGATACTAGCTTTTAAGAAGAGACTAACCCTGCCGTGCTTCCCCTCGCATCCCTCCGCTAGTTGGTACAGCCCATTTCCGATGCCACCGCTGTTGATTTGCATGGGTGGTAATCATGACACATTGTATAAATATGTTACACCTCTGTGATACGCTCGCATCACCCGTGCGGGCTATTTATGAGTCTCAACAGCCGGGCGGGTGAAGTGATGAACGTTTTATGGAAATAAGCTACGAAAAGACAAAAAAATAAATATATATATATTTTTTTAAAAGAGGGGCTAGAAAAGGAAAAAAGAACTGAAAACTAGATTAACAAAAAGTAAAAACAAGTATTTTATTGATATATTATATTATATGATATTATATTATATTATATTATTAGTTCTTCTTCCTCTTCTTCTTCTTCTTCTTATGATGATGATGATGATGGTGATTATTATTATTATTATAGTAGTAGTAGAGTTCATTATACTGTAGCTTACAACACTATAGCCTACTATTCAAATATTTCATATATTTTCAATATTACCACATAGTACTGAACGTGGTTAAAGAAAGGTAATATATATATAGGTATAATATATATATATATATATTTATAATAGATATATATATATAAGTAATATTAATATATATATATATACTATCACCCCACACTAAAACACACACACACCCACACACACATACATACATACATGTGTGCATGTGGTATATATATATATATATAATATATATATATATATATATATATATATATATATAGTATATATATATATATATATTATAGATAATATATATATATAAATTTCCAGACCTTCAGCCCGTCTTTTATGGCCCTGTAAAGTGTGGATTTCCCTCCGTGGCGATCAATAATATCTCATCTCATTGTGGGCTCCTTCAGTGTCACACCCACAAACACTGTGTTTGTAGGTGTGACACTGAAGGAGCCCAACACTGCACAGTGTTTGTAAAGACGCTTTGCATCCCTGTGATAACATTTGAATGAACTGAAAATATGATGTGTGTGTGTGTGTGTGTGTGTATGTGTGGTTTGAAAACATGTTATGGCGACATGTTATGCTACTAATATATCACACCGTCACACAGTTTCACTTTTGTGTGTGTGTGTGTGTGTGTGTGTGTGTGTGTGTGTGTGTGTGTGTGTGTGTGTGTGTGTGTGTGTGTGAGAGAGAGGAGGAAGGGAGGAGGGCCCCAGACAGACAGCGTGGCTGCATTGCCGCAGCAAGTCAACTTGTCCAGTCGACCAAGCGGCTCAGCTGCTCATAACATCCTCAGGTTGAGCCCTTCTGACTGGACACTTTGGACATCTCTTCTCTCACTGTGCATCTCACTACTCACAACACAGGAGGATTTATTGTCGCTGTGGAAGAGCGGCTTTTGTCACAGACAGCTAGCACAAAAGGCTGATAAACGTCAGCCTGCTTTGCCCGGCACCGGGAGCCACCAGCCGGCCGGAGGGGACCGGGGGGTGGGTGGTTAGCAGGGAAGGCGAGCTAACTGGCATTAGCCTGGGAAAGCTTCTTGGAGCAGCATCCCTCAAACACTTCACTGCGTTGACGCCAACTCAACGGGGTAAGTTGTCACGTTCAAATAGTCATATTTGCACCTTTTTAGCGGACAAATAGTTTAACGTGAATATATTTCCCAACAAAGGGATGACAGGCTCAGTGTTAGCCGTTAGCTGCTGAATAAGAAAGAGAGCTAGCTCACGATAACCATCCCCAAACTGGTGGACACCAGTTTGAAATGAGATGTTTGTGGTCAGACAGAGCCAGCATGCTTAGAGCGGCTGTTAAATGATCATTTGGGTTATTTCATTTGTATGTGTGTATCGTGAGCTCACAGTGTGCAGTAGCTGTCATCTCTGAGCTGTCATTCCCAAACAGCCAACGTTGGCTAACCTGCTGCTAGCCGGTGTGAATCACGCTATAGATGCAGTGTGAGTGTGATGTTGTTGTTGTTGTTCTGTATTTTTTTTTTAATCGCCTCTCCTCCCAAACACATATTTCTGTGACAGTGTGAAGATGGTTTGAAACATGAAGGGCGGAACTGTCCCATCATCACAATAGGAGGACTTCTCTCTTGGGTATGCTTCACAAATTCCTCTCTCTCTCTCCATCTCAATCTTCTGTTGACTCCCCAGCTAAGACATTTTATATCTAATGTTGTCTTGTTTCTTATTATTGCAAAGGTAATTTAATAGACTGAGATGAAATTGAATATCCATCATGGTTTCACACGTCTTTTCTCAGAGCCACTTTGCTGTGTTATGTGGTGCAACTGGCCAAACCTTCACCTGACCACAAGTGTGTTATGAGCTGGTAGAGACTGAGCATATGTTCGATCTTGCCAACCTGCCGCTGCTAGCCTACACAACTAGTTGTGTTTCGGTATTCAAAGCAAGCTTGTGCCTAGGCCAATGTTTCCCCACTCCCACATCCTGTGTTGTGAGGAAGCTTCCTCTTTTGTCCTAAAGTGCTTAGCTGCATCCTGATCAGGGTCACAGATCGCAGGACTGCTCAATGGGTGCTTTGTTCTAGCTCAGGGTTTTCTGTTTTGGCTTGTTTTTGTACACATTCAGTGCTACCCTCCTTTGTAAACAAAGTTTGTTGTTTTTCTTTCTCATTGTCTGTCAATTTCACGCACTTCTGTCCCAGTCACATCTCTCAACTTTAACTAGGTGAACAATTTTCCACCAGTCGGAGGATTGGTGTCAGCATTTTGGGTGGCACTATTCTCTCTTTTTCTCCTTGTACATCATGTAGCCATCTATCCGTTCATCCCCTGGGTGTTTAACAGTTTTGTATTTGTAACAAGGCAAGCAGATATATACATGCCATATACATGGCACGTTCCTCCACCTGGTGGGTGGATTCCTTTTGTGGGATCCTCAGTTGATCCTACCCGGATAATCAGACCAAATCAATCAAAGAAATTGGCAAATGTAGGGATATTTTTTTCTGAGAATATGTCAGCTGTAAGACAGTCAATATAGCTGTGTCAATCTCATCTATGCTTGTTGCTATTTGTGTGGGTAGTTGTCTGGCACTGGCACAGGAAGGGCATGTCCCCCTTTCTTAATCATGCCTACAAAAAAGCTCTGATTGGATTGGTTGCCTTTCGAACCAGGGAAACAGTTGTCAATCAGCACAGCACCACACCTATTTGAATCACTGAACAAAAAATATGAGACATGGGTGGAGATCCAGAGGCTAAAGCACTTCAAAGCCAGCAAGGAGATTTGAACCTACCAGCATGTCATGAATATGCCATGTGGTGTCCTCCCAGCTAGTCAAACTCCAAAACATTTTCGAAGTCTGGTGCTGGGGGCATGCTGCCATGTGATTTACCCACTCCATCTGACCGTGTAGGAGCCATGTATTTGGGTACCTAGACTCCTGGATATTTTAAAGGGAGACAACAGGGAGGGATTTTGATTATTATATCAACAGATCTTAAATGTTGGTATTAACTGGCCTGCATTGCATTTAGGCGATGACTTCTTTAAGTGTTCTTGCTATATGCTTGTGCTGATCATTTCTCAGAGAAAGTATCTTCTACTCCTAGCTGAAAAGATTAGATAAGATATTGTTCAAATGCAACAATACTTCCTCGATCTGTTCTGTCATTCAAAGTGTTGCAGTAATGTAGTTTAATGATTGAGTAATCAGTGATATGTTCTTTAAGGATTTCATGACATTATTTAGTTTTACACCCAGTAAGAGTGAGGAAACAGCAAGAAAGTGCATGCCAGTGCTCAAAATATCTTATAAGTATGGGTGAAAAATGTAGCATACATTGGCCTGATGAATGATGTAATATGATAATAATCACTCTCAGTTTTCTTCTCGTCATTTCTGAGAATTGTTTATGGCCATAAGTTGGTTTTAGTTCAAATGAAGGCCTCATGGTAATTTTCTAAGAGGCCGCACAAACACATTCTTTCCCATCACTGTGTCACAATCCACAGTTGAGTCACTGCGTTGTTTCTGTGTCTGTGAGTGTTGGACCTGAGCAGTCTATCTAAAATAGTTGTGACCAAGAAGTCCCCAATGACCGTGCTATTTTCCTTTTCCAGAACTCCATGACAGAGAAGTGAATGAGCAAATTTTGGCTGGTAAAACAGCTCGAGCTAATGCAGCTAATTTTCCTGTGTGAAAAAAATAAATGAACTGTCAATCAGTGGAGGTTTAGTTAAAAAATACTGTACGTGGTAATAACTGACATTTCATAATGTTTTATGTTTGCTAGGCATGTCATTATATATTGGGTCAATATAAGTGTCAAATTACTGTCAGAATAAAAGTTTCATATCCCAAAACACATGATTGCCAAAAAGTAACCAATTGAACCTGTTTTGGACCTGCATTTGAACTATTTTGTTCTTTAAATTGGAGAGCTTAGCTGTGTTGAGAAGTGAAAGTAAAACTGTCAAGCTTGTTGTAAAAGATCTGTTTCGACTAACTGAAGGCCGTTCTCTCCTCGGGTTCAGGTCTCTTTGTTTAGGCCTTTCTAGTTTTCAATATTCTGGTGCCCTGCTCAGTATAAATAAAAGTCATGCTGCTCTTTATGCACCGAACTGCAGTACTGATATGATATCCATTCAAAAAAAAAAAAAAAGACATCCAACTTATTTCTGCAGAAAAAGACCTTTTGTGTTGAGCTGCCAGACTGAACTGCCATGTAATTCTTATTGGATTGCTGAAAAAAAGACTGTTGGCAGTGATGTAGAGGTTTGGAAGCAGTGTTGGCCTCGCTACTCTTGACGAGGGTTGAATGCAGGTCTAACTGGCTCTGGTGTGAAAAGATGAACTCACCTTCCCATAAGAACTACAGGAATACTAGTCATTAGACAGCACTGGTGTGGGTGTGTTGTAGCATTGAGAATAGTTAAAATTACATTACAAGATTTATTCTGGTGCTATGACACAATAGTAGAATAAGAGACATATAACATACTTAATGCCCAGATATGAGAGGATGGGCTGGGACGCTCTTTTACGGGATTTGATCTCACCATTGGAGTATCAGTTAGGCACTTAACTGGAATGAATTACCCAAAAGGAATTGACTTCTTTTGTCTTTTTCATTTAGTGTCAAGTGTCGAGCCAAGTGCTACTCATCAAAAGAACCCATCAAAGTTTAAGTGGGCAAAGGACTTGTTCAAATTGAATTGGATCTAAGCAGGAAGATAGGTCAACATCAGCTGGGTATACGGCTCATGCACAGCTCCCCATATCTGTCAACCAGTCGTACAAAAGCAGGGTCGTGCCACACGGTGATGCTTATTACCAGTAAATGATATTCCAGACTGAATACTGGGTCCATTGATCGGACCAAGCGATGTGACTTGAACTCATCCTAAAACATGAGTGAAAATATTTAGTTAATTTAGTTCACATGGGATTGTTGGTCCAAACAGACATGATTTTTAGGATGAGTTATAATTTATTTTCTTTCAAGAGGTCACCAGGAATCTATTTGTCCGTTTGTACCTTCAGTTAAATTGTTCAGTGTGACGACAGTGGTAAGAGAAAGTACATGTGTAACATCACAGAGGTGTAAACCCACCCTAAAGTGTTTCACATTGTTTTAACTTTGCGGAAGAGTTGAGATGTCTTCCAGTCTGGTCTTAAGGTTTTTACATGAATAGATATATGTACATACATATACTTTGAGTCACTTAATCTGGGTCTCAAGTCTGTTTTCTGATTAAACTTGAGTCTAATCTATATACACAAACATGCGTGGTCTCTAAGTTGTACACATGCTGTGCATACTCTGCAGCCAGTCACTCTATTTGTTTTAGTCTTGCTGCTGTGTGGTTAACTGAACATGCTTGTTCCTTTTTAAGTCAGTGAGCACAGCTGAACCTCATCCACACTGACCAGACAGGACTCTGAATGTACTATAGCTCATGTTGAGCCAAAAGTCATCAGATCTGTTGATAGGAAAAGTTTTTAAACTACCAGAACTAGAAAGTAGTTGTTAAATCTATGAAACTGCAGTTGCCTTATTTTGCTGTTACATTTATATTTTTATTGTTTAATCTTTGTAAAGTCACGGGGTACATCAACAGCTGCTCCGTTGGCATACACTGTGGGGTGGTTTCATGTGCACCCATTGGGTCACCTTGAAAGTGTAGCGCATGCACCTTTTGAACAGTGTGTTTCAGCTGGTCAGCCCTTCTTCTGACACTCTGAACAGAAGAATCAAATGAACTTGGGAGAACTAACTTCACCTCTGTTTTTTTTCTTCCTTAAGTTGAACAGGATTTTTATGCAGCCTGTTTTACACACTGTGAGGATCAGAACCTGCTTAAAAGTGTTATTATCTTTCAGGTTGTGCTCTGCAGCTTAACTGTGTGACTGAGCTGGGAGACAGAGAGCAAGATGCCTCCCAGGCCGTCCTCAGGGGAGCTATGGGGCATCCACTTGATGCCTCCCAGGTATGACACGCTGGATTCCACTGTGGATACAAATTCATGTGCACTTAGCAACGATTAGCCTGTTAATTAACATTATTGCAAATTAAAAAAGACCCAAAGTGACATGCTTATATATTTAATATAAAATGTAGCATTGTTGGTATTATATTATTTAGTATATATATTCCTTTTTGAATGTTAAGAAATGCCTTACTAAGTCATCAGTATTTTAAAATGATGCTGACTTTGTTTGCAGGATCCTAGTGGACTGCCTGCTGCCCAATGGGATGATTCTGACCCTGGAGTGTCTCCGCGAGGCCACGCTCATCACCATCAAACATGAGCTGTTCAAAGAGGCAAGGAAATATCCCCTCCATCACCTCCTACAGGAGGAGACGTCCTACATCTTTGTCAGTGTTACACAGGTAAGAACTCTGTAAATCTTGGTCTGAATATCTAGCAGGCAGATGGAAAATCTGTTATTTAAAGTTTGATGGAACAATGCCAATCAGCTGTTTATAAAGGAGAACAGACATTTGTGCTGGTAAGTGGACAGTTCTCTGGAACTTCATATACTGCAATCACAACTCAATGAGCTGAACACGTCTTTTAGAAAATGCTTCCCCGTATGGAAAAACACACCATGCTTTGCATTTTTCCAAAACATCTCACCTGCAGGAAGGCCATGAGCCTTACTGCAAGTCACCTTTCATGAAAAAAGAAAGTGTAATAGTTTGAACACGGCCTCTGTTTTTTTTTTTGTCCTGCCTGCAGGAAGCAGAGCGGGAGGAGTTCTATGACGAGACCCGGAGACTGTGTGACCTCCGACTCTTTCAGCCCTTCCTCAAGGTCATTGAACCAGTTGGCAACAGAGAGGAAAAGATCCTCAACAGAGAGATTGGTAAGAGGTTCAGGACAGCAAATGATCATTACTAGACTACTAGCTGAAACAAGCTAATTACAATATTTGGTATCTATGAGTTAGGTTTAGAATGGAAAAAGCTGAACTGAGCTTTGTCTTTACACGAAGGCAGCTGTAGGTGTATGTGTCATTAAATTCAAAATTGCTGTAAAAGACAAAAAAAAGCTCTCTGCTTTCTATCCTGCCAGGTTTCGCCATTGGTATGCCTGTGTGTGAGTTTGACCTTGTGAAGGATCCCGAGGTCCAGGACTTCAGGAGAAACATCCTGAATGTTTGTAAAGACTCTGTGGAACTGAGAGATGCCAGCGGGCCCCACAGTAGAGCGCTGTATGTTTACCCACCCAACGTAGAATCCACAGAGGAACTTCCCAAACACATCTATAGCAAACTGGACAAAGGTAGGCTTTAGTCTCAGTCCTATTATTTTTTGTTCACTGTGGAATCTAATGAGTATCACGGGACTGTATTACTGCTTGTCTGAAGAAGTGAACATTTTAGCTCACATCAATACTTAATCGCTGATAGCCAGCCTTTACGATGGATAGAAACTGCAAGTGCTATTACTGTGATGCTATTGTATTGAAACAGCACTTAGAAAGGAAGCGCAGTACTTAATAATAACGTCAGACCTCAGAATAATTAGACATAGGTATTGTTTCCTGGTTTCTGCTTGAGTAGAATAAGATTTATTGATTGTTTTTTTTTCCTTCTGTATTTCTGTCATATCTTTTGTAGGTCAGATCATTGTTGTGATCTGGGTGATTGTTTCTCCGAACAACGACAAACAAAAATATACATTGAAGATCAACCATGACTGTGTGCCTGAACAGGTGAGGTGAATATGCACCGAAATGACAAGACCATAAATCAGTCATGAGCCATGCCGTGTAGCACCTTAATTTTTAAATTCAACATGAGGAAATCGAAGGGTGTCTAATGTAGGCTGTCGTACGTATCTTGTCTTTAAAGGTGATAGCAGAGGCCATCCGTAAGAAGACACGCAGCATGCTGCTGTCCCCTGAGCAGCTGAAGATGTGTGTTCAGGAATATCAGGGTAAATACATCCTCAAAGTTTGTGGCTGTGATGAGTACCTGCTGGAAAAGTACCCCATCAGCCAGTATAAGGTAAGAGACATGCCAAAAATCTATATAGGGCTTCCCCAGTTTATGAAAAATATATATATGTAAAATATATAAAATATATAAGGAAACATTGAATTTGAGAAAATTCAGACTCTATATGCCATTAAAATGTATTTTTTAATGAATGAAGTGTAGGAAAGACCCAATTTCATATCTCGGTGTGACAAATTAGTTGGGTAGGTCTGCTTCAAACTATGTTCTAAGATGGAAAAAGAGAAAAAAACGAGTCTCAACCATGCCTTTTTGCAACATTTCTAAATGGATTCTGTAAGTCTTCAGCTAATCTGCTGGATCAAACTCTGAAGCCTGATCCATCTCAGATCCTGTATTTATTGTAGCTATTTTGAAAATGTCAAAACAACATCCCTTTTCGTACTTTTATTAAAACACTGGGACCATTTCCTCATGCACAGCGACGTGAGCCAGATCAAAGTAGAAGATGCACAATGTGTCACTGTTTGCTCTACGGTTACTCTGCATTTGGAAAAAGACCAGTTGGCATCATTGATTACACTTACGCACGGTGTAACTCTAGCAACCCTGTGTACTTGTTTTTCTAACTGTCCTCCTCTGTGTCATTCCCTCTCTCCGTCTGTCTCCCTCTAGTATATCCGTAGTTGCATCATGCTGGGCAGGATGCCTAACCTGATGCTAATGGCAAAGGACAGCCTTTACACCCAGTTGCCTACAGATAACTTTGTCATGCCGTCGTACTCTCGACGCATCTCCACGGCAACATCCTATATGAATGGCGAGGCAGCTGCCAAGTCGCTGTGGACCATCAACGGAACTCTGCGAATACGAATCCTCTGTGCCACCTACGTTAACGTGAACATACGGGACATAGACAAGGTGGGACGCACAGTGCTTAAAGCAGTATACCAATGTGTGTGTTGATCAGTCAAATTACACAACGAGATCATTGACTATTCTTACATGGATGGTAAGAGAAGACTACAATTGGTTTCCAGGAAACTTCCTGGAAACACTCATTGTCCAGGTCTCTTGTGGACAGAGATCTTTACCAAGCGAAACTCGTTCTGGTAGCTCACGTTAGTGTCATGAATCATTTGTGTAAATGTGAGCAGTCTTCACAAAACTGCCTGACTGCACAAAGTGTAATGATCATTTAACATGACAGCTGTTTCATGCTATTAATCATGTGCTCCTGAGATAAGTTGTCCAACAGGCCAATGTCTTAACAATGTTGCAGTGAAGATATATCACATTTTTTATTAATGTTTGCTTTCTGCATTTTGCATCTTTGTATACTTATAGATATATGTGAGAACAGGGATTTACCATGGAGGTGAACAGATGTGTGACAACGTTAACACACAGAGAGTACCCTGCTCTAACCCCAGGTAACTGTCCACCCATCATTACAATAACTCTTTATTCACTACAGCAGCTCTCAAACACAGGACTCTTTTAATTATAATAAGAACAACAGCTTAATTTATATATATGTATATATACACTTAATATAAATATACTTTAGAAATTAATGTGTTTAGTTATAACCGTTAAACAATGTGAGAGATGAAACAGAGACCGTGAAAAGAAAAGAGAAATAAAATCATGCATGGTACCCGATAATGTAAAAGACTTCAATTCACTTTCTCTTAATTTCACTGAAATAGTGCTTAAGACAATTTACTGCTAATTTACTTTAAGCAGTGCAAGGCAGGAGGGTAAAGATAACAGTTTAGTGCTGGCTAGTAACACTAAACTGGTGTATTACATTACTGTTGAACCTAAGCCGTGGTCCACTCTAATACCCTCTGTAGAGGTAAAAAGATGCTGTCTGTACTATCTTTGTCTGGCAGAACAGTCTCAACATAGTTTTGGCCATATCTGTATATATATAAATATATATCTTTAAAAAAAAGATATATATATATAATGCTGAAAGTATATATATAATGCTGAAAGTATATATATAATGCTGAAAGTATATGTATGTAAGAGCACTGCAAGGTTCCTGAGCATTCAGTTGTTGTTTTTTTTACTGGAAGCATATATTATGGCTGGACCTTTCCCTCTAGGCCTACATTTGAGATAGTTATTATCTAGTAATAGATAGATAGTTTCTGGTTCTTTTTGGTGGCTTGAGTCTCATACATGATTTCTGTGACTCTCATTCTTTATCTACAGGTGGAATGAGTGGCTCACATACGACATGTATATCCCAGACATACCCCGTGCTGCCAGACTCTGCCTCTCCATCTGCTCTGTCAAGGGCAGGAAGGGAGCCAAAGAGGTAGGATAGAAAACAGTGAGGGGGAAAAAAACCCCTGCAGTGGAACTTCACTTGAGAGGAAGTTGGACATGCAAAAACAGGAAGTGTCTTTCTACAGTAGGCCATTTGGATATCACTGTTAAAGATTCATGGAGGGAAAATGCAACCATGTATTAGATTAGACGTAAAAAATAACCATAACGTGGCTGAAAAAAACCTCATGTTAGCCTTAGTAAACTAATACCTGATCGTACAAATAGCGATAGCAGTATATGGCACATTACAGATCGACAAACAGTGCTGCGGTTGTCCCAATCTAAAGATAGCACAAAGCAGATGACCTCCATGTGTCTAAATCTTTTAACACTGGAACGCTAACCCAACCTGAAGGGATTTACTTGGTATAGGTCCCTTTCTGTGTATAGGTATGTGTGTGTGTGTGTGTCTGTTGGCATGTGTCAGTATTGGTACATGAACCTACCCTACTCTATGTGTCAGTCCGTCTGAGTATATGTGTCCAAGGTGAATGGAAGCTGTGGTATCGTCTTTGGCTCTGTTTAATTACTAATCAGCCATGGGCATTGTGTTGGCAGAAAAGCTCAACAGAAACACAATCAGCAGGAGGAACTTTTCCATTAATGTTAGGATATATTTAGTGTCTGCCAACCACAATAAAGAAATGTTATGAAAGGGGCTAATTGTTCTTACTCAAACTCATACCAAAGTATTTTGGTAGTGTTTTGGTGCATAATATTTGTAAGAGACTCCCACACTGATAGATTTTTCTTCAATCTCTCTCTGCTGGAAAAGCTCAAAGAAAGAAGTGTGTGTGTGTGTGTGTGTGTATCGATGAATGCCAGACATGGATATTGTAACAGACACCTGGGGTGAGTCCCGTCCCATACCGCGCCATGCTAGGTTGAGGTCAGGTTAGCGGATGCTCTTTCATGCCCCACTTGAATTAAAGATAAACACTTCTCCACAGCAGCCTTTTGTTCCAGCACTTACTATAAATAGGTGCGTTTTGACTGGCCGTCTACATGTAACTCTGTCCGCCTCACCATGCTGCCCTTTGTCACCTGGTTCCATTGCTGCCCCTTAGTGAAGATCAAGATGTTATCTTGAACATTTCCTTAGCCTTTGTGAAGGATTACATGGTAGCTTTGGTAGAAGAGTGCTGCAGTTTAAAGATTGTTTGATAACCTTTATATCTCAAGATGAGATGTACATATTTCCAAGAAACAACAAACAGGCTGATGACACCAGATGACAGGGAGATTTCATCACTTACCTACTTAACCTTTCAGGATGAATGCATGTACACATGGCATACTGTTACCGCGCATCTTCTTCAACCTTGTTAAAATCTTTAATAATTAATACAGCAGTTAGACGTTCACCAGCATCATTTTACCCTACTTAAACCTTTTAAGACCCCTTCAAATCTTTTTGAAACCTGAAGTAACTCATTTCATTCAAGGCATATATGCAGCATCCACCGAAGGGCATTTCCTCTGTCTGCTTAACTGAAAATAAAACTCTATAAAAGCCTTTGGATCAGGGAAACACCCTGCACCCCTCACCAGTCGAGTTCCATCAGAATGAGCAGTGCATGATTAGTTTTAAGTTGCATCTAAACAGGTTTAAAGACATGAAATGAGTTTGGCTCGACTAGAGTTCTACGTTTTAACCTGCGGATATGTTGTCTGAATTAGCTAAATTACCTTTTTGTTTTTATTAATACAATTGACTATGGTGTTCTTATTGTGTTCATATAGACTTTTTTCTGAGGTAGTGCTTTTAATGTTATGTTCTTAGCATAAGGAAACGTTAATGAGATCAGATACTTCAACACTAAGAGTGCCAGAAAAATCTGTGTTTGTGTTTTTCTCATGAGCTTCTTACATTAAAATCTTATTACATTTGCAATCACTGGCTTTCTGTCTGTTTTTTTTCTGCTTGTGTCTGACCATCTTAGGAGCACTGTCCACTAGCTTGGGGTAATATCAACTTGTTTGACTACACTCACACCCTGGTGGCTAACAAGATGGCTCTGAACCTCTGGCCTGTCCCTCATGGTCTTGAAGACCTTCTCAATGCCATAGGCGTCACTGGATCCAACCCTAATAAGGTATTCACATTCAGCTTTCACACTGTAGAGAAAGTGAGATTTTTTTTTTCTTTTTTGTGACACAGTTCAGTGATATTCTTTTCTTCTCTGTCATCCAGGAAACCCCATGTCTGGAGCTGGAGTTTGACCACTTTAGTAGTCCAGTCAAATACCCAGATATGAACGCAGTGGAGGATCATGCAAACTGGACCATCTCAAGGGAACTGGGGTTTAACTACACCCTCTCTGGACAGGTAATAACCTGTTTAGTTATGTACTTGTGTTTATCCACACAGCTTGATTGCATTAAAGACAGCCCTGTGTTTTAACCCAAGCTGAATTTAAAATTCACAAACACAAGAAAGAGAAATATCTGTTATGGTGACATCTCAGAGACCAGAAGGGAGCTGTGTCAGGTTGCATGAGCTTAAAATCACACCACTTTTTTTGAGATATTTTGAGATTGATCTATGAAGCCTTAATGCAAGGCGTGGTTGTATCCTTGCTTAAATGGATGACATGTCATGACACAATCTGCTGAATTAGTTGTAATGATAGTTTGTGTGAACAGATCTGTGTAATTGTAGCTTGGTGTTATTAAATCTTAAAATACATTGTATGTAATTATTACAAGGCTTTGTTGAATGTTCAGTTATGATTAGTCAATGACAGCATTTTACTGTCTGTTATTTCTGTATAACAGACCGTTGCTATGGAGGCTGTCCTGAGCATGGACTCTGGAGAACCACAGCGGACACTAAAATAATTTTTAAATGAATGATTTGACACAACATACTGATCTCTATTTTAGGTTGTCATGTAATGGCAGAGGGGTAATGTACAGTGAGCAGGGTCATTATTGTGAAATAAACCACTCCAGCTTGATTTAAAACCTTTATTGCCCTGGTGGGGTTTATTTCACAACAATGACCGGCTTACTGTATTATGACATGTTTATAACATAGATTAATGGCAGTTAGTGAGCTGTTTGTTCAGATGTCAACAAAAGCTCTTTTATATATTGAAAATGTTGATGTGAGTTAATTTAGATCAATAAGTCATTCATTGAATGTGGTTCATTAATTTTGTTAACTGAGTTGGTCCCAACACACTTATGTGACTCAGTATTGCCACTGTGAGCTATTGTGCTCAGTTATTTATGATGGTGGTGGTGGAGTCTTATCACATTTCTAGATGATGTATGGCATCAGAGGTCATGACTTCTGATGTGACTTCTGGTTGGAGTTACTCCGCCATGTGAGAGGATGTGAAGAGTGTGAGACGACGTGTTAAGTTATTCATGATGTGTGCGTCAAATGTGAAGAGCTCCCAAGTCAATACATGGCGTGATGATTATTTCATCCAGGTTAATGTTGAATATAACTGGATATGCGATCTCGAGCAGAGCATCATATCTAAACATATATGAACATTATGTTTAAACAGATAGACATTGTACTTGGTTTCGTTACGTGTGTTATCCTGCTGACACATTTATAGTTTTTCCTGTGTTGCAAGCATAAATACACGTCTGCAGCTCATTAAGATGTGTGAACAGATGCATTTTGGCTGTATTGAACATGACAACCTTTTGTTCCTTCTACACCTTCTTTTGTCATCACTCATTTTAAATGTCAGTGTAGCCCATCTCACAGCACAGCTCCTGTCATTAACCTGCATTCATGTTTAATTTGTTCGACAATGTCATGATCTTAAAATAATATTTTATCCACAGCACAGAAGCTTGGTAATGAATTTGTCCAAAAACACAATGGCTGTGATTACAGAGAGCACAAGGAGATCCAACAGAGGTTTAACAAGCCGCCTCCCTCCATCTCACCAACTCCAAATAGGAAAAACTAGTTGTAAGGATAAAGTCAACACAGGAAATGCATCATTAAAAATGTATTTCAAGACAATAGCCAGTAAATATAATAAAGACATTTGAATAAAACTGAATTTCAGGCTATAGAGATGCAAGCTGATCTGACAAAAACAGATGATGATTTGAACACAGCATGAACACAGCTTCTCATTTTGCCAACTAAAAACATGATTCCACACCCGAGGATGTCCTTATATAGAAAAAAACAGGCTATGTGAAAGAAATACTAATCTGGAGTACTGCTGCTGTGGTTATCTCAGCTCATTTATTTTACTGCACTGATTTAGAACTTCTGTTAAACTCCTGATCAAAACTACGGTGTGAAATTGTCCAATGCAAGAGAGGAGAGCTGGACTGTCCAGTGTTCATTTATTCATGAGGATAGTGTAATGTGGTGTATGTGTAATCCCTTTATCTGTAACTCGAGTTGTTTGTGATGCTCCCCTAACAGTAATGGGTCTTAATGGATTACAAATGTTAATGCCCCAAGTTATGTTTGTTTCTCATAATGACTGCACAGCTGGATGTTCAGACAAATGGAATAATAACAAATATCCAGACTTCTGGTATAAAGATAAAGAAACGGAAGCTCTAACAAGAAGTGATAAAGAAAAGCTGCTCGTTGTGGTAAACGAGGCTGATAATAAACCACTTGTGTTTTATGTATAATAATGAAGTGTTTTCTTTCTGTTGTGTTTCAGAGCAACCGTGTGGCCAGAGATCACGCACTGACAGAGAGCGACACTGAGCAGCTGAGACAGCTGAGTAACAGAGACCCTCTTTCAGAAATCACTGAGCAGGAGAAAGACTTCCTCTGGAGACACAGGTAAACTACCAACCAGCAAATATAACAGTATACTACTATCTATCTATAACTATATTATCATATAACACTAAAAGAACTACTTTATGTAGAGTCATAGATAGAACGGCATAGGTTTAAGGTTTCATTGACTTTGTTACCTGCATAGTCCCTAATCAGATTCAATAGAGGTCTATACTTGTATATTATTGGCTTTTTCCTTTTAAAACAAAATATATTTCTTTGATTAACTGTAACTAAGTTCAGCATGCCGCGTACTTAAACCGGGATGCAACACACAGTAGTTGTCCCTTTTGTCATTCTCTACCAGGCACTACTGCATGAACATCCCTGAGATCCTTCCCAAGATCCTTCTCGCTGTCAAATGGAACTCCAGAGATGAAGTAGCACAGGTAATAAGGTGCCATTTCATACCTGCTTGTTATGTAAATACATCCTTGGAGAGAGGAACGGAGTAGAAGAAAGATTTAAGCAGCTCAGCTGTTTCCCAAAGTACAAAAAATAGAAGTAATTTGTTGGTTTTCTGGCTTTTACCTAGAGCCTTTTATATTATGAGGTTATTTATTGCCTTCGGAACACATTTGCATAGTTGTATTTATGCAAAATCCACATAGAAAATGTATATGTTCATTCCAGCTCAAAAATTCACTATGTTAGCCACCATAGTGGTAATTGGTCTCAAAAATCCCTCAAAATACCAAGGGATTACCAACGAATATTCCATCATCTTTATCCATTTCCACTCATGTCAGCTTGTTAGAAAAGGACTGTGTACTGTATACTTTTAGAGTCATTTTAGTTACTGAGCCGCAACTGTATACTGAGTATTAATTCATATGTCTCGGTTTGTTTGTTTCCTAGATGTACTGTCTGTTGAAGGAATGGCCATCTATCCGTCCTGAGCAGGCCATGGAGCTGTTGGACTGCAACTATCCGGACCCCATGGTCAGGCACTTTGCTGTACGCTGCCTTGACAAATACCTGACTGATGACAAGCTCTCCCAGTACCTCATCCAGCTTGTACAGGTAGGTCTAACCTACAATCAGGGCTACTGGGTTCAGGGAACTGATTGACAAAAGAATGGGGTAAAAAGGAAGACAATGAGGGACTAAGAGTACTATGACTCAAGTGGACTGTGGATTACCTCTCTCTCAAGAGTGTCCTTGGCTGCCAGTCTCCAGTTGGAAAGCAGCTTTTGTTCGGCCTGCGCTTGTGTTAAGTCTTTCCGGTCTGTGATGCCTTAGGTTGTATTTTGTGTACAGAAACTCCATGGTGTGAAGTCTGAAAAGACTAATCTGAACCTCCTCTCTGCATCTCCTCTTGTTCTCTCCTTCCAATCCCTTCCTTCCTCTCTCTCCTCCTGTTCTAGGTATTAAAATATGAGCAGTATCTTGACAATCCCCTGGCCCGTTTTCTCCTCAAAAAAGCCCTGACCAATCAAAGGATAGGACATTTCTTCTTCTGGCATCTCAAGTGAGACCCCATCCAGATTGCATTTTCTTCTGCTTTATGTACTTTCCTTTCTCTGTGGCTTTCCTAAAAGTGAAAAAAAAAAAAAAAAAACTCATCTCACCTTCATGTTTGTCACTCCCCGTCTCCCCCTCCTCTTTGTGGCTTCCCCACAGGTCAGAAATGCACAATAAAACAGTGAGCCAGAGGTTTGGCCTGCTGTTAGAGGCTTACTGCAGGGCTTGTGGCATGTACCTCAAACACCTGAGCAGACAGGTGGAAGCCATGGAGAAGCTCATTAACCTCACTGACATCCTGAAACAGGAGAAAAAGGACGAGACACAAAAGGTAAGGAGGATGACAGCACACACACAGAAACGCATTTTATTGTTTCACATCTCAAAACTGGTGTAAATGATAAACGCACCAGCTGCGACATGTTCCAGGTACACTGCAGCCTCCGGAGCAGGTTGCAGCTGTTGTAGTCAATGTTTGTAACTGTTCCGATTGTAAAAACAGACAAAAGCCAAATGAACAAATCTGGCCAAGTTAACAAAGTCTGGCAGATAAAGCTCCACCTCTGCAATGCTGCTAGTGCGATATGAAGCGTGGAGAACAGATACAGTGTGACAGGGATGTGCCCGCTGGGGTCCAGTCGTAAGGCTCCATTCATTGATAGTCTGTGCTGCACAGCATCCTACACTGCAGTGCTCCACAGACGTCACGTGGGTTTATGTTCGGTTTTACTTCAAAGACCAGCGTTCTGCATGTTTGTAACTGCAACACACACATTCCTCACTTAGCTGTGTTAATCATAGTAAGTCTTGAAGTACAATAAGCGCGTGTCATGCTTTTGTCAGTAAAGGAAGCATTGTATTAAAATAGATTATTAAACAACCAGCTTTTTCTGGCTTTTATGTGGGATCTGTGGTTTGTTACTCATTCTTAGAATAACAACAAATGACAGACCACTCATTCATTGTAATGTGTTTGTTTAATTCATGATTTACACTCAGCATTGTATCATCACACAAATGCAGCCATTTTTAGAAGATTTCTCTGTGGATGCGTGTGTGTGTGGGTGCTTGCACACACATTTTTGTGTAAATGCACATGTGTGTGTGCGTGTTGTTGTGGTTGCGTGTGTGTGCCTTGTGAAGGTCCAGATGCGGTTTCTTGTGGACCAGATGAAGAGACCGGACTACATGGATGCCCTGCAGAACTTCACTTCTCCTCTTAACCCGGCGCACCAACTGGGAAACCTGAGGTTAGAAGCAACAGTGAATGATATATTGTGTGTCTATATGTGGTGATGTGAGAGAGACAATAACGTTTTGTTTTTTTTATTTGTTCACAGGTTAGATGAATGCAGGATCATGTCATCAGCTAAGAGACCATTGTGGCTCAACTGGGAGAATCCTGACATCATGTCTGAGCTCCTCTTTCAGAATAACGAGATAATCTTCAAAAATGGAGATGGTAACACACACACACACACACACACACACACACATATATAAATATGCACATGGCCTGTTAAACCTCGTTTTAACCTCTGTTTACCTCTTAGTGTGCAGGAAACAGAAACTTTTCTATTCTTTCCACACACTGTAATGACAAATCTAAACACAACTTGTGCTTATTTGATTTCATAGCATTTCAGATGTGTGTGTTATTTGCCAAACAAGTTGTGCCTTTAATGAGGTATATGTGGTATCATTAGTGCTTATGACTCAGACCACATTTCTCATAAATGCATCAATGGCAAACTCTTGCAAAGATGTGGGCAACAACATACTAATATATTTTTTCTCTCACTCGTACCACCATGTGCCATTAGAAGAAACTCTGAAAGCTTTAGCTTAGTTTGCAATTCACAGTGTACACACACACACACACACACACACACACACACACACACACACACACACACACACACACACACACACACAAACTTTGTTTTTTAGAGGCTGCAGGGCTTCTTGGTAATGTTTGTCTGCTGTAATAACACTAACTCGTGTATAATCTGCCAGCATCACAGGATGTTATTAACTGGAACTGTCTTCATTGTGTGTGTTTGTGTTGTAGACTTGCGGCAGGATATGCTGACGTTGCAGATTATTAAAATCATGGAGAATATTTGGCAGAATCAGGGACTGGACCTGCGGTACTGCTCTCTCTCTCCTGTTAACTCTCGTTCTCTCCGTATGTTTCTGCTTCAATGCTTCCTTTGCTGCCTCAGTACAGCTGGGCTAAGAGTCTGTTTTGTGCGTCTCCAGGATGCTTCCCTACGGCTGCCTGTCATTAGGAGACTGTGTGGGGCTCATTGAGGTGGTTCGCAGCTCACACACCATCATGCAGATTCAGTGTAAAGGAGGCTTGAAAGGAGCCCTGCAGTTCAACTCAAACACTCTGCATCAGTGGCTCAAGGACAAAAACAAGGGCGAGATGTGAGTTCTTCACTCCTGATGTTACTTTTACAGCATCTTCACATCATTAGACAGTACAGAGTAAAGTCCATTAGAGTGTCTGTACTAAGAGAAATGTCTTCAGGGAGATCTGGTGCCGTTTAGAGTTACAGCCCATTTACATCTTCCTGGATTTAGTTTCATGTATATGCTTTCTGTAAAAATCAAACACTTTCTGAATGTGTTTTTTTTTTTTTTTTTTACAAAAAATGAATGGTGTCACTGCTAACTGTGGTATGTGTGTGTGTGTTTGTGTGTTTGTGCAGGTATGACATGGCTGTGGATCTGTTTACGAGGTCCTGTGCTGGCTACTGTGTAGCTACATTTATTCTGGGGATAGGAGACAGGCACAACAGCAACATTATGGTCAAAGACGATGGACAGGTAAATTTTGTTCGTACGTAAATACACTGCACACAATTTTGCACAAGGATGGACAGGTTACAATTTCTGAGATACAACTGAATAAAATACATGCAGAGTTCACACTCCTAATGACTAATAATGACTGCACAATGTTTCAATCCTTGTCTGTTATAACCAAGCTTATATAGGGAATAGGAAGTAACATAAAACCAGTTGTACTTGGTAAAACAATGTTATTTCCAAAAATTAGGGTAATTAAAACACAACAAAAAGAGGTAAAGCGTGTACAAGGGAAACAGAGGGTGAGTGGATGCCAAAGAAATAAATATAACCAAAAGAGTACTCTCTGTAAATCAGTAGTCAGAGTCCTGACTATCGAAATGAAACCAAAAAGAAAAACCTCAATATCTATCTATTATCTAATAACCAAAAACACAATGTAGCACCGCTGAATCAAGTAATTCTAAACAAAAATATTTCTATCAGCAATCTAATCCGCAAACTCAAATAGCCCTGGCCCAGTCTCCAGGTAGTGAACAAAAATACCTCGCCAAAAATACAAGTGACCACAAAAGTTAACATTCACAACTGATTCATGAGTATAACACAAAGATGCACACTGGCGAACTCAACACAAAAACCAAGCGGGCCACAACTGTTGGCCTGCTGTAATTAAAATATTGTAGTTCTTGGAAATGGGTGCCACTTAAAACAGGATCCTCCAGGTCTCCAGGAAGGGATGACTCAGGTGGACACGCCTCATCAGCTGGCACCAATCAGGGGCAGGCGAATACACACCTAGCTTTGCATGCACAATAAAACCACCATCATTTCCATGTTGCCCTGTGTTTTTCTGTTGTAGCTATTATATTATTATTTCATTAGTACATGAATTCATAATCATTTGTTATTGACCATACAAAACTGACTTAATGTCTGTGCTCATCTCTTAAAAATAACTTGAGAGTGTTGTTGATGCCTTGTTTTCTCCTCTGAGTATACAGTATATACAGGTTAAGGTTTCTTTATTCCTTTTTTCCTCTTTGTTTCGCTCTCTTCCAGTTGTTTCATATAGATTTTGGCCATTTCCTGGATCATAAGAAGAAGAAATTTGGCTACAAGAGAGAGCGAGTGCCCTTTGTACTGACGCAAGACTTCCTCATCGTCATCAGCAAGGGATCCCAGGAGTGTGCGAAGACCAAAGAGTTTGAGAGGTACTGCAGCATCTTACCTCTTCTTTTGTCTTATCATTGGTTCTCTCATCTTCTTCTTATTTTTTTTATCTGCTACCTGCAAATATTATCAGTGAGTCTGTTGGTTTGGTGGCTGCCTGACTTCTCCTGTCATGAGATGCTGCTGCAAAAAAAAAAAGATTTCCTATAGGTGTGTTGTTCTTTGGGGGTGGGTTTAAATTATGTTGTTACCATTGTAGTCAAACTGGAGAGCACACACTTTGACTGTTTAGCAGAATATACTGTATTATTTTTTTCACTTCAGGAAGCACAGAGCATTCTTCTTGCCTTTCTTCCCTCAGTTGGGTAATTTTTCACTTAACTTGCCCAACTGCCCAACCACGAGAACCTCTTCAAGAACTCTGTGGGAAAATTTTGCATCACATAGCGATTGGCTAGCATCCTTCCTGTCTGGGAAACAGGTCTCGGGCGCAAACCACAAAGTTTGCTAAATGCAGACTGCGATTTGCAACATGAGATCATTTCCACTTGCTTTTATTTTGACACATTTCTAAAAAAAATTTAACTGATTTCTGTCACAATTTTTTTTTTCTTGTTGATACCGCAGCCACTAAACAAAGTGTATACACAGTTTTCTACTCTTTATTCATCTTCCTCACATTCCCTTTTCCACTTCCTTCAAGGTTTCAGGAGATGTGTTATAAAGCCTACCTGGCCATCCGGCAGCATGCAAATCTCTTCATCAACCTGTTCTCCATGATGTTGGGCTCTGGCATGCCTGAGCTGCAGTCATTTGATGACATTGCCTACATTAGGAAGACTCTGGCCCTGGAGAAAAGCGAACAGGTAACAAGTTTTTTTCCTGTGTTCAAATTCTGTTTGGTCTGTTCTAAAAATTCTTTTGGAGACTTTTAGAAGTCTCAAGTCTCACATTTATCTGCAGGTTTACTAATGTATCTCTTTTATCTTATTCTGCTTTGTGCAGGAGGCACTGGACTACTTTATGAAACAGATGAACGATGCTCACCATGGAGGATGGACCACCAAGATGGACTGGATATTCCACACAATTAGGCAGCATGCACTAAACTGATCTCCTGCACACAGAACAAAAGCCACCAGTCCCACACGGTGGGTGGGTTGACTTCTGTTAGCCAGCCGAACCACACAGCATCAGTCGTTCAAGGAATTTCAGTTCTTTATTACGGCAGACACCACAAACAGTTCACTGATGATGGAAGTTTGCAGCTTTTATTCCCATTTATACACCGGCATCATTTCTGTTAAACGAGGTTCCTGTTTTCATCTGCCTTTTTGTGTGGTCTCAATGATGCCCTCGCACTACCCTCTCCTTGTTCTGCATCTACAACAGAGTGTTGTCTTCATGTCCCTGTGAAAATGTACTCTACCTGGCTGATGCTTGTGTCCTTGGCTACTAAACTTCCACCGGGTAACCAAGGAAACCCCTTATCCTGCTGCTCTTGCCGGAAAAACACAAAACGGACAAAGCAGCGTAAAGAAGATGTATCTGCCAATCTCTAAATGTAGCCACAAAGTAAGTTCAACTTGCTGCTCTTCTGCTGTATTAGTGCTGCACTGTGGCTCCACCCTGAAAAGGAGGTGCTTGGGGAAACCTTTTTATTTTATTTTATTTTTTCAAATCGTATCACTGCTGAGAAGATAGCTGGCACAAGGAACTGTCTAAATTATCTTACCTGACATAAATGTTATCAAATTTGTTGTACAGTGCAGGATTACAGGAGTATGGGGACTCGGCTCCTGTGATGAAGTACCACCGCACAGTGGTGGTGTCAGCTTTTAACCCTTTCAAAAGCTCAAAAACTGCAGACGAGTCTCTGGGTTGTTTTGCGCAGCTCTGCAGTCTCCCACGGCCTCAATGAAAAAGCACTCCACCTGCCATTTGGAACATTTGGCGGCGGCAGTGCAACTCTTAGACTCTTGTGTAAACTTCAGGGTGATGATGCCTCTCCATCAGAAAAACAGCACTTAGAATAATATACAGATTTATTATGACTTTTTAAATTTATTTATGTATCTAGTCTCTTTGAGTTTCTACACGGGCAAAACGCTAACTCAGCTCTCCGGAAACACGCCTTTCGTTTGTGTAAATATATTTCGAGTTTTTTGTATTTGTGTTTGCCTTACCTATCTTCTTCTGAACCACGAGTGCAAGTTCCCATTACCTCCATGTTAGAGTTTTGCTCACGTACTGCTGATTCCCCCCTTTTTAAATTTTTTTTTTGCCTCAGTCACTTTTAAGTTAAACATCTCATTTGACCCGATCAGCAGTAGGCCAGTTTGTTTTATTGTGTCTAGTTTGCAGCCCTACTTGGAATTCTAAAGATTAATTTGGCATCAAGAGTCAAAGTGCCAGTCTCATATTTTATGAATAACGGGCCCTATTTTAAGCCCCTGGCTGTCTGTTTTGATGGTGAGCAGAGGCCCAGAGGAAAGTCGCGTCTTCCTGTTGAGAAAATGCCTTGGCGTCACAGCACAGCACTCCACAACACTGCACACTCCTAAGCCCAACAAAGTCTGCCTAAACAAGCTGTAGTAAGCAAACCATCAGCACTATTAACATGAAAAGCATGAAGAGGCTAGCTTTCAACTTCATTGTGTATGATTTGATGTAACAACGTTAGGTTGATGGTGTTTAGTGTGTTGACCCGTGGACAGCGTGCGCACATTTGGTGGAATTTTCTACACACTGATCCCATAACCCTGGCTGTGTTCGAGCCTTGCTTCCTGTTGCCAGGCACCGTTAAAGCCATGCTCTAACCCTTTTTTGTTAAATCAAAAGATTTTTTTCCAACAGGAACCTTTTGAGCGTGTAGCTTGTGACGGCATCTTTAGCAAATCAAGTGAAACAGCGCATGTGGGTGAGATTTAGTAATCCAGGCACATTGGCTGATCTTTCAAATTTGATTGGATCGCTCAAAAACAGGTGTGGTTTAGCAAATACAAATATAATTTTCAAACAAACAAGCTTCATTCTTTGGACACATGTGTCCTACTGTCATTTTACTCTGCTAGCTAATATGAGCCACTAGCTAACAGTCAAGTGCAGTTTTATACGATGGGCTAGATAATCATTACAGTCACATTTCATTGGATTCATTTGTGTTAAAGATGAGTCATCAAAAAGGTTTCACAGAAAGAGAAAAGGGAAGGATTTCGCATGAGAATGCATTTTAGAGACCATAGCTGACTCGTCTCTGGAAGTATATGTTCATTTTGGAATTATCTCAACAATCATTGTTAAAACAGGTATTTTAATGAACTCTTGAGTGGCAGTTTTACAGATATTTCAGTGGCATTAAGAAACACTCGCACTGTGTGCTTTGCTGAGGAAAGAATGTAGTTATTTAGAAGAGACGGTGCCTCCTCACGAGCACCCCCTGACGCCCTCACAGTATTCCTAGGAAGACATATGGATGTGCGCATAGCTAAATTATCTTCGTAACCCTTCAGTATGAAACTCGGATCTGCCAGCGGAAAAGAAAGTCTGCACTTTGCCAGTTTAACTGTTGATTGTATCAAAAAGCCAAAGTTGTGGACTTCCAATGTGGCACACGTGTGTTATACCTTTTATTATTGCAGCATTAACAGCTAGAATGTATTGGATTGCTAACATGGACATTTATGTGCACTCATCTTTTTATGTTTTTGCATCATTCGTGTTTGTTTTTCTTTTTAATGTCGGATGCAGTGCCACTAAACATACAGTAGGTAGTCAGCAAAGAGCTCGTCGCCCTTTCCTTCTTTTTCTCAATGTGCCAAATCAGGCGTCACCGAGGCCTGCGAAAGCTAATGCTGGAAGTGCATCACGCAGTTACAGAATTTCTAAGAAGAAAAAAGACAAAGGTTGGGGTATGCACTTAAAAAAAAATCAAGATCTCAATGCCTTTTATGTCCAAAAGGACTCTGTAAGAAAAGAGTTAGCTTAGTATGCATGTTTCTCAAGCAGCATTACCAGTATGTATGTACAGTTACAGTCAAAAGTCTTTTTCTATGGGAGGCTTCACGTGTGACAAACAAACCCATAGTGTTGTTCTCTTTAATATCTTTTCCCAAGTCTTCTCTAAATCGATAGCGTGTGTGTGTGCAAGTGTGTTTGCGTGCGCTCATATGCATTAATTGTCCTTCTGTACAGGTTGCAGAGCTTCATTGGCAGGTCCCAATGAAAATACCCACACTACGTATGTACAGTATGTACACGTCCATGTGTCTGTGTGTGATGACACTTAGCTGTTGAAGTGATTGTGTCTCTAAGTGTTTTGTAAAACTTTTTCTTTTTTTTTCGTTGTTCACTGGCTGGTCTGTGCCAGAGACGGAAAAACAAAAAAAACAGAAATATGCTGAAGTTTTTTGCACCGGAAACAGACGAGAGGAGACGGAGAAACTTTTTTTCATACATGAGTTGTAAATGTTTTACTTGAAATGTCACGAATCAGAACCACAGCTGTGTTTTGTTGGTTTAAAGTTGGGAGGCAGGGGGGGTCTAATGTCTATTTAGTACTGATTGTGTGAGTGTGTGAGTGTGTGTGTGTGTGTGTGTGTGTGTGTGTGTGTGTGTGTGTGAGTGAGTGAGTGAGTGAGTATTTAACTACGTAAGCACCGAAGGTTCACGCATAATGTACAGGCATGTTTGTTTGATACTAGTCATGAATGTTACTGATGCCACAGTCCTGAATTTCAGAGTGAAAACTTCTAAGATCAGGTGCAGTGAGAACTGTCTCACAGGATTTAATCTTAAATTTTCATCCTCAGCCTCAAAATCATAAGAACGTCTAAGTGATAGTTCTCTCCAACTACGGCACTGAATTGTTGCTCTAGTTTCGTAAGTGAAGGCTTTAACAATGAAAACGCAGGCCCATAGTTACAAATCTAATTATCACAGGACCCGGTGAACTGGCTTTGTCTGTCTTTTGTCACTAAGCCAGCTCATCTGATTGCATGAATCAACAGTGTGCAGGAGATTGAATATCACATAATGATATATAATCTCTGTGCATGCTGTTTAACTAAGTGAGGTGAAGTTGAAGATGATCTCATTTACACATGCAGAGAAGTACTGATGTGTGAAGTTTAAGAGGCGGAGAATCCTGCTGTTTGCCCTCGATAATACAATCATCTGATCTGATTCCAACCAACAGTGGACATTATAACAGAATATAATGCAATTCAATGTGCAAAATAAAATAAATACTATTTTGTGGCAGCAAGTGTTCCATTTTTGATGAGCATTGGACAACACTTTATTCTGAGGTGTTTTCTTTTCCTGTTCTCGTTATTCTGTCCACCACCTTGTATGAATATGAAGCCTGATGAATTCTTTCTGTAAAGCAGTCAAAACTCACAGGTTTTTTTAGAAAGCTTTTGAAACTTATGAATTTCAAAGAGTTTTATTCTCTTACATTTGCCTGGAAAAAATCAGCATCGGATCAAAGAGAAGAGAAATTATTAGATTTATTGATCATTTGCGGTCAGTTATGAGGCTTCTGAAATGTCCCAAACTCTTCACTTTATTGACTAACTGGTCTGTGGTTTCATGGTCTTTTCTGTATGCAGTGCTCTAAACTCCATTTAACTGTGTCAGTAATATATTTCCAACATACCATGCTGTCAGAACTATACTATGAATGAATGTACAATGGGCCAATGTATTGTTTTTCACAGCCTACCTGCATGAGATTGGGTAAAAATGAATATTCTTCTTGCTACATTTTTTTTTTTTTTTTTTTAGTCTGCTAAGCAGCCATACAGATGTTTATAAAGGAATGCCTTAAGTTTGCTCCCTGTAGGAACAGTTTCTAGGACACGTTCATCCTCACAATAACCTGCGTTTTTTATTTATAAATGTACATTGTGTTGCAGTTTTGGCTCCCTGGTCACAGAGTTAAAGGTTTGTACCCTGACTGACTGACTGACTGGTCATCTGAGTGTTCTGTGAAGATGTACAAATAAATTTGTTAAACATTCACCCGGCTGTGTTTGCACTGTCCTCTCTTTACAGCAGGTCTCTTGACAAATTCTTACTTTATTGAATAATGTAGTGTGTAACTGAACAAGTGTTTTATAAAGTTTGACCATAAGGACTTACATTTTTGATTTTGTTTTATTTCTAGGATTCTCACCATTTCTTACATTTTTATAAATCTTTGGAATATATTATATAATATTTTTTAAGTTAGTAAAGTAAAGACATATGCCTGGAAAGGGAATTTCACAGAATTGTATTTTTGGAGAAGATGCAAACTACTACTAATGTAATTTCACAAGAAAATGGCTTATTTATTCCTTTAAAAAAAACAGCAATGATATTAAAGGAGGAGAAAGATCATTTGGGTCAATGAAAGAAGTCATGGGACACTGTGTCAAGGGAAAAACACACTGAGGTCTCTATCTCCCTTTAAAACAGCTGAATACTCTTTGTCTGTGTGACAGTAAGTGATTACAAGAAAGCTGCCTGTTGAAGATAATTACTGATGAGCTGCATTTATTGTTCACAAATAAAACCAGCATGCAGAACAAGGTTTTAATTGATTTTATTGCAGATCTCTCCCTTTAATAATGACAGGTTTCCAATGTACTTTTATCCATTTCCTCACATTACTTTGATTCACTCAACGTCAAACTGACACAGTGTTCTTCTGAGGAGTTACAGGACCCAAAAATATGTTGTTGTTTTTTTTTACTTATTTACCTTAACTTAAAAATCTGCGTAGCACTCCTAGAGATGATTATTCCAAAAGACAAATCCCTACAATGCACAGGACTGGTCTACAAAATAAATGTGCATCTTTGAATATGAATGTGATTCCCTTGTGGAAAGATTTATCCTGTCAGGTCTGCATCACTGAAGGTCCCGTCTGCTACAGGCTTCGGGGAGGCCTCTGCGGCTGCCTCTGTAGGAGCTAAAGCCACCACGTCGACTGGATTGAACGGTTTCCAGGGCTTGGATGGGCAGTGGAAGGGGCTGTCGTCTGCAGCTGAGACTACTACATCAGGGGAGCCGAATGTTTTGGCGGCTGTGGTGTCCTCTTCAGAAGATTCTTCTTTAGCTGAGGCCTTGGAGGGGGACGCTGCAGAGGACGATGATGTGGGCTTTGCTATAGTGGGAAGTGAGGGTGTAGGGGGAACCTCAAACAGAAAGTTCCTGAGTGGAGACCAGCCAGGAGGACGGCGCCTGACAAACACCTGAATAAAAGAATACAGAGTAAAACATGTGGATGAATGGATGGACTGATAAATGACTTCATTGACACATGCCTATGACATGTTACAGCTGATAGCAGAATTTTTTTTATCTTAGGTTAAAAGTTGGTGTAGCCAGTTGGTGTAGAGTTGGAGCAGCATTAATGTCACAAATAGAAAGCAGGGGCGTATCAAGAGGGTGGCCTGGGATGTCCCACCACCCCTGAAACCTGATTGGCCACCCCAGGTGCCACCCCTTTATCCTAAACTATGATCTGCTGGGCTATCTGCCCGGTCAGAGGCGGGACCTTAGTTTAAACCTGTTTGATGAGTAATCCAGACTTCTATTTATAAAATGTTTTATGTAATAAAAGTGTTTGCAAGCCAACAGAAGAAGAGGTGAATTAAAGTGTTGAATCCAGAGTGGTTGACTTTTTTAAGGCCTTGAAGAAATGAAATAGGAAGCTTTATGTTATATTTTTATGGCAGCACACTGTTGTGTTGTGATCAATATGTCTATTCATCTTCAAAAATCTTAAACAGGAATGTAAGAAACTGCAATGTTAGTAATTAAAGTAGATATGAAAAATTGCAAATTAATGCAAGGCTCATGACAGGAATATTAGCCACTGGCTTACAAAAGTTAACAATTAGCTGATGAAGCGCCAAACTAAGAGTGATATTAGTGAGAAACATGACTCCAAATAAATTCTCACTATGTGCTTGATGTTTAAATAGAGACATGTTACCATAACAAGAAGCTAACAACATGTTACGACTGTGCGTTGTTCTTCTGCCCCCAAGAGGCCAAAAACATACAAACCGTCAGAACAAAAACAGATATTGCCATTATCATAGCTAAGCAGTCATAATTAAGCAGGTCTGTCGAGGATTTCTCACCATGCCAAAGCTGTGTGCATGGCTTACTAATGGTGTACATTATTATGTGGGATTGACAGTGATGTTAGAAAATGCCTGCCAGGACTACTAGATGAGTAGAATTTTATTCATACAGTGCAAGGAAATGTAGTCTAAGAAAGAGTAAGAACAAACCAGAGCAGGGAAGAATCATGTTATATATTGAGAGTTTTGGGTCACACTCATGGATTGGTTTCTAAAAGAGGCAAAATGCTGTCTCATGTTTGACTTGTTGTGAAAAGCAGGTCTCACCGAGGCCAATGCCCCTTGTTCACACTCTATCTGGATCTGTGGGGGCTCATGTCTCCACGGTGCTACATCCACAGTGGAGTTACAGTTGGCAAACTCCTGCACACATAAATACAAACACACATCAGGTCAAACAGGTTTTTGAAAAGATCACATTATGTCAAAGGTGAGACATGCCTTGTTTTCATGCTTACCACATTGTTTTCATCAGGGACACACTGAAGGGTGAGGTCTTTGTGTTCGTCCTTTGCGCAGATGCTCTTCCTCATATCAAATCTCACCCGGAACCTTAAACCTGCAAGCACCTAGAAGGAAACATACACAAAGCAGGTAGAAACGTTTTCTCCAGCTGACATTCTTCCAGCTTCCTCTGTTCTTATAGCACCCCATCTCTACCTGTCTAGTAGCATGGCCGACGCTGTGCAGGGTGAACAGGTGAGTAGAGTCAGACATGGTATTATACTTGGAGATGGAGGTAGTAAGAGGACCTCTAAGGTCATCTGAGTACTGATCAATCTCCTCCGGGCAGCCCAAACAGGGAGCTTTCTCTGGAACGATGTAATTATCTGGAAAGATCATGAAAAGTGGAGAAACAATGAAACTGAGATAAAGTATGACTGCAAAAGAAAGAAAAGATTTAATATGAGACATAGCAGGGAAAATACTAAATCAACAGATGCTACAGAGAATAAAAACCGTATAAACAACATGCAAACTTTGCTCCTAGAATACTGATTTATAAATAAGATATACATATACCAAAAACAAATCAGTTGATGAAAATGAGATTTATATAAAAGGTTCATTAAATGTGTCAAAATGAGTGATGTGCTGCAGAGTTTTCTAATATCTAAATGAGACAACTGTTCCTCTGAGTGAGGTAGTGATTTCTAATTCTAACAAAGACTATTGTTTAAATTCTCCAATATGATGTGTTCAAAACCAGTTCACATCTCTTTGTGTGCAAGGAAACAACTTTGAATGTTTTTTTGCATCCTGACAGACACGAGCAAAAGAAAGTGTTTTCACGAAAATGGTGTGCTGGAATTTAACAATAATTTATTCATTTTGCAAAATAATTCAGTTTTCAAAATTCAGTTCTGACAGACAGGGACAGTCAGAGCAGCTTAGCAAGAAAAAAAACAACAACTCTGAATGAACTGAAGTTTATAGATTTTTTTTGAAAACCTCCAAATTGCTTTACAATAATCCATAATGCTAAAGACGAGGGCGGAATATAAACTTTCTGTTTCATGACATGCCAAGGAACTTCTCAGAGGAAGCTGCTGATATGTTTTTGAAACTTTGAGTCCAGTGACCTCGAATGACTGTCTTGTTGTCTTGCTTGCTGGGTGTGCGTGTGCGTGCGTGTGTGTGTGTGTGTGTGTGTGTGTGTGTGTGTTGGACGTGCTGTTCTTTAAAAGAACATTTGATTTATATATTTATTTAGAAATATTAGGACTACAAATCATTATTCACACACGGAGTATGAGGGAATGTCTAGCATGATTATTGGAGGAAGAACTTGTTTATGCTGCATCCAGTCTGTTTTAACAGCACCTTTCAAACTTTGATATCGTTACTGAAGCAGCTAAATTCTACTTTAATTTAATTTTCTGAGTGAAGCCTGAAGAGTTGCAAAACACTTTAGAAGCTGGATAGGGAAAGTGAACCCATTTACTGTAGGCTGACAGTGAGCTGGTTAGGCAAACAGATTAAAGTCTAAATTGTCACTGCCTTTTATGGTGTGATAAGTTAATAGTGCACTATCCTATCTGCAAATAGTGTTGATATATTACGCCATTAGACCCCCCTCTGTATCCTCAGCACCCACCAGTGTACATTTTCCTCAATGACTCATTGATTTCTCAGTAAGAAATATGCTGTCCTGGGATAAACAGAGTCATGGTGGATCAAATCAATATACCAGAGATTCATGCTGCGAGAAAACCCTCCATAAATCATCCGATAATCCAAAAACTTTCGGTTAATATGGTATTTGGTTTTCTACTAAGTGTGAGAAGTTTGACGCCACTTTAGGTTCCTACAGCAAGTTTGAAGCTATAGCCAGTTAGCTTAGCTTAGCATAAAGGCTGCTAGCCTGGCTCTGTTTGAAGGCAACGACAGCTAATTAAAGCTCACTGATGGACATGCTATGTCTCTTTTGTTTGATATGTACAAAAATTAAAGTGTAGAAATAATAATAATAATTTAAAAAAAAGAAAATAAAAAGGTTGTGGTTTTACTGAAGGTTACTGTTGTGGTGAACTGGGGACAGTTGCTAGGCAACCAGCTAATACTCCAGGAAGTGAAACCACAAGTTGATTGTTTATACAATTAAGCAAGATATATAATGAGTTAATTAGTGAGCTTTAGAGATGTTTGTCGGCAGATTTTATTGCACTTTCTGTTTCCTTGTGTTTTCATCCTTTATGCTAAGCTAAGCTAAGCTAAGCTAACTGCCTTCCGGCTCCAGCTTCAGCCTACAAACATGAGAGTGATATCTTCTCATCTAACTCTCTACAACATCTTTTTTATTTTTTTAAGTATTCAGTTAATTCTGATGGTTGTAATTGTGTTGCAGTAGAAATCAACAATCCATGCTGGGTTCATCCACCTAAACTCATTTCTTCATTCACTCACCGAGCAGGCAGTCCACCTGTTTAGTGTCTGCTTCAGTTTCTGTCACGTAGACCGTGGCATTGCATGAAATTGGCTCCTGGAGGAGAATTACAGGATAGAGGATGTCAGGATTATGATTTGAGTTATTAATACTGTATAATCCAAAGCTTTACATTAATGCTCCCAACTTTAAGCAGCACCATCTGCTTTACATCTCCCAGGGTTTGAGTACACAGGAGATTTGGAGATTTGTTTATTTACATTTTGGTTATAGATTAATTTAATCAGAGGACAGTCTCATGATCATTACCTTGGGTCCAGTAGTCAGATAGTCACAGTCTGTCCAGGATTTACTGCTCCCAGCCTGACAGTCACTCCTCCTGGTGGTGAACTGCAGTGAGTACACCGAGTCTGAGCCATTCTCTGACTGTGGACACACACACACACGCGCACACAATTAGAGTGTACCAGAGGTCAAAGTGTCTAAACATGTTTTCTTAGAATTTTTTTGGTAATCGTGCCACAGCTTTAGTTTCTCATCGTCACTTCCAGTTTCAGCTCTGAAATACGATGGGTGGATCACATCTGTTCACATCCAAATAAATAAACTCCAGTTGATTTAACTACAGTTTTGTGCAAATCCAACCTCTCATTTCAGATTAAGGCTATACAGGCAAAACATACAATAAGCTCAAAAAATGGTGTGCACTGTGGCAGTGATATCAGTCATACAGAGGGGTAGAATTGGTATGAAAGGGCTCTTATTAATATTTTCCACTCCATTAATCAGTGAAGAATAAAGATGTCTTGTACATTTTCACATATAACTGTACATTCTGTTTAATTTTATTTAGTCACCATTTGAATCTCTCTTGATAGTACTTCCATTAAGGGGGACCTTAATAATCTCATATAATGCTTTGTCAGTGCCAAAAAGCACTGTGTACCTCTGCCCTTTTACAGATATGATGACAATAGGAGCATAGGAGCTGCTAAGAGAGTCAATCACAGTAATAATAAAAAGCAACCATTTATCAGAAACACCTACAGTATGTTAAAAACACTCTGCACTTTTATATATTACTGGAATATCAGTATTTTTGATGACTGTACTGAGACGAAGCTGTTCGTAGTGAATATGCAGAAAGTCACACCCTTTTTATAATCACTGTACCTTGCTGGCTGTTAGTATCTGATAGAGGGCCAGAATGTTTCCAGTGGTCAACTTCTTGTTGAACTTGTGCACAGCGCTGTTGGCAGCCTTCTCTACAGATGGGTCGTCACAGAAGATCAAGACACCAGGCTGGACCTTGGCCTGGAGGAGGAAGAAAAGGAGAATTATAATGAAATTCTGCCTTAATGAAAACATCTGAGTGGGAACGTGACAAAGTAAATGTTGTGCGATTTGTTCTTTGCTTCTTTACTGCACTACATTTCAGAGGGATATTGTATTTTTCTCCTCTACATTTATCTGACCGCTTTTATTACAGATACAATTTAACCAACAAAACACATGATCATCTAATGAAATATGATGCTTTGCCATCAAGTGCTGCAAAGTATATGAGGTACTGTAGTTAAACATAACATAAAATATTTCTTACATAATAATACAGCTTCTAAAGGGGTCATTTTGCTGAACAATGATGACTTTTATGAGTAAATTTGTGCAGACAATAATTACTTTAACTTAAATTAGACTTTGTGTACTTGACAGTACTGTACTTGAGTAGCATTATCATTTTATACTTATTCTCCACTGCATTTTAAAGGAAGATATTTCTACAACTACAGTTATCTCACAGATATTGGCTACTTTCCATAATCAGTTTATGTATGATAAATATGATCTTATAAAATATGATGCCAACCCAGCTAACTAGCACTGCTGTAAGACTCTGCAGCCTAATAGTTCACCTGGTCTCACAGAGTAATCAGAGTTTTAAGTTATGGTCTCTGATACTTTCTCTCTCCTCACCTCCCCAAAGACTAAGCTGTAGAGGCCCAGCAGGCCCAGCACACACAGCCCCACTCCGCTCCTCATCGTCCAATCCTGATGGATGTTTGGCTCTGCTCTGCTACAAAGAAAAGAAAATGGCAAATATCACGGCATTTGATGAGCACTTAATAAATATACACACATTTCATGTCCAAATCACATCCTAACACTGGCTATTTCCTGCTGGATCAATCTCAAATTTCTTATTTGTGGCTGTAAAATGAGCAGGTTTATCATTTTTAAGGTTTCCAATAAAACTGAACAAGTCTTAAGTGTAGAGTCTTACGATACAGTACTCACAGTTTCTGCAGGTAGAGGCCTGCTGTCTATCCCGCCGAGCTTAAAGAGACTCAACTCCTGTCTACAGAGGGATGGACGACAGACTGAAGTTCTCCTGAAACTGTAGGTGGGAACCCTGAGATGATGACACATTGATAGACGCACACAGAGGACAGGAGGGCACAGAGGACACACACACACACACACACACACACTAATTCTGAAAATGCTCAGTCGATAAAAGGAGAGTAAATGTTTGCTCTTTTGTTTGCCCTCCTACCTGTCGAGTCAATATAACAGTATCAGAGAGAGAAGAGTGCATGTAAGGAGATGTTCTAACTTCCTTCATTAGTGACTTTGCAAACACTCCACATAAACACACATCAAGATACATACTCATAAATTAGACGATATAAAGTAGAGCTGATTTACTATATGGTCAAACATCCCTAACTGTACTTATGTAGGGGCTACTGTTGTGTGTGTGTGTGTGTTTGGTGAGTTTTGTGTGTTTTAAGTGGTACTTTGTCCCTGTCGACCTTTAGCCTATACCACTGTGATTTCCCCACAGCTCCTCTGTTAAATAAGGTGAAATGTGTTTGAATGTTACACTCCATATACATAGATGTATCTTCCAGACATTGTGTTTGCTTTGTCTGTGTGTAATTACTGTACAGGATTAAGTTCACCAAGTACAACAAGTTAACTGTCACCTGATGACGACATGTCTAAATCTTCCATGTGTCCCTCACTGATGTTCTACTTAAAGAACCTCTTCAGCTCCAGTGTGTGTGGCTGTGTAAGGACAGATACAAAGTGAGTTATTACATATGTGTTTTAGAATAAATAAAAAGAAAATAATTTTGTAAAATTCAGAGCAGATTTATAAGAGCATAATTCTGCCCTCTTGTGCTTACACATGCACTATGAAGAAATTCAGCTAAAAGTAGAGACCCTATGACAGGGGTGGCCAACCAGCCAGGGACTTAGAGCTTTTTACTGTGGTATTGCAAAGACCCACATTATGTACGCGTGCACACACACACACCCTCACTCTCCCTCATATACAAATACACACACACACAGAATGAAATATTAACAATTTACAATTCACAAATGTCACACACCCCTACTATGAAACAGGAGATTGACAAAAATGGGCTTAAACTCATCCCAGGACTACAGGCCAGACTTTTGCTCAGCCAGATTCACATCACCCTGCAAGTTCTGCCTACCAAGACCAGTGTCCAGTTATTTCACTCACTTATTCAATCACTCACTGATATTTCAATCACGTCAGTTTAATAAAATTTACTTCGTCGTATGTTTTTTTTCTTTAGCACGGCAATGTTCCACGCCACTTTGTAGGAGGCAAAAGTCACTGTCTCAGCATGCTTGGCATATTGTTGGAACATCTGGGTCTGTTGTCTTGTCTTGTGCTCGTCAGGTTGCCCCCACCCCACCCCAAGATAATTGGTTCGATGGCATGTTTGTGGCTCTTTTAAGCAGTAATAGCCCAATACACACGAGCATAACAATAATTAAAAGGAGAGGGAAGACACACAAAAAATTCTTAAAGTTTTTTGTTGTTTTTTTAAAGTTGGAGAGCCACGTTCTTATTGGCCAAGACCCGCATGCAGCTCCCGAGCTGCGGGTTGGCCACCCCTGCCCTATAACATGCTGGTGTGCATTGTGGCATCAACTTTAATGGGGGAACCATGGGGTCAACAATAAACAAAGGCAAAAAGTCAAGTATATTTTTCTCGAATCTTTGTTTTTAATTAGTCCAGTGAGATTTAGGTTTCTGTCTTTACAGAATATAATATGCACTATGTAAATATGTAACTACGTTATGATGAATGGACTAAGCAAACACAGACTTTAGATAGTACCTTTTGGGTTTTTCACCTGATTTTTGTGTTTTTGTACTTTTTAGTGTCAAAGGGTTTGAGTTGGGTGTAATCTACAATCTCACCACCAGATGCCAATAAATCCTACACTACACTGGACATTTACTAATGTGACTTACAAATTACTCAAACTTTCTTGCAAAGAGTTAGATGAGAAGATCAATACAGCGCTCATAAATGTTTGTTAAATATAAAGCTATAAAGCTGCTAGCCACTGCTATGAAGTGGCGACCTGTCATGGGTGTACCCTGCCTCTCGCCTGATGTCAGCTGGAATCAGCTCCAGTAAGCCACGATCCTGCAGAGGGTAGTAGGTTATAGATGATGGATGGATATATAAACTGTAGTGAGAGGAGTTCAACAAATGTAGTCACAAGGGGGCACAAGCCAGTGTCTTATTGTGCCAGTCCCAAGCCCGGATAAATACAGAGGGTTGTGTCAGGAAGGGCATCCGACGTAAAACTTGCCAAATTAAACATGTGAATCGAATTTATGACTTCCATACTGGATCGGTCGAGGTCCAGATTAACAACGACCGCCATCGGTGCTGTTCACCTACAGGGTGCCGGTGGAAATTGGACTACTGTTGGTCGAAGAAGGAGAGGAGGAAGGCGTGTTCGTAGGAAGAGGGAGATGAGGAAAGACAAGAGTCTAGGACTGAGAGTAGGGACTTTGAATGTTGGAACTATAACAGGAAAAGGTAGAGAGTTGGTTGACATGATGCAGAGGAGGAAAGTAGACATACTGTGTGTCCAGGAGACCAGGTGGAAAGGTAGCAAGGCTAGAAGCTTAGGTGCAGGGTTCAAGTTGTTCTATCATGGTGTAGGTAGGAAGAGAAATGGAGTTGGAGTTATCTTGAAGGAGGAGTTTGTTAGGAGTGTACTGGAGGTAAAAAGAGTGTCAGATAGAGTGATGAGTCTGAAGCTAGAAATCAAAGGTGTGATGTTCAATGTTGTTAGTGGGTATGCTCCACAGGTAGGATGTGAGCTGGAGGAGAAGGAGAAATTCTGGTTGGACCTTGATGAAGTGATGCAGAGCATCCCTAGAAGTGAGAGAGTTGTCATTGGTGCAGACTTTAATGGACATGTTGGTGCAGGAAACAGAGATGATGAGGAGGTGATGGGCAGGTTTGGTATCCAGGAGAGGAACGCAGAAGGACAGATGGTGGTTGATTTTGCAAAAAGGATGGAAATGGCTGTAGTGAATACTTTCTTTCAGAAGAGGCAGGAACATAGGGTGACCTATAAGAGTGGAGGTAGGAGCACACAGGTAGACTACATCTTGTGTAGACGGTGTAATCTGAAGGAGATCAGTGACTGCAAAGTAGTGGTAGGTGAGAGTGTAGCCAGACAGCATAGGATGGTGGTGTGTAGGATGATGCTGGTGGTGAGGAAGATGAAGAGGGCAAAGGCAGAGCAGAGGACGAAATGGTGGAAGCTGAAAAAGGAAGAGTGTTGCATGACTTTTAGGAAGGAGTTGAGACAGGCTCTGGGTGGGAGGTGTCAGGAGGTGCTTCCAAACGACTGGACAACTACAGCTAATGTGATCAGGGAGACAGGTAGGAGTGTACTTGGTGTGTCATCTGGAAGGAAAGTAGATAAGGACACTTGGTGCTGGAATGAGGAGGTGAAGGAGTGTACAGGGAAGGAGGAGTACAGGGAGATGCAGCATAAGGTGAGAGTTGAGGTGGCAAAGGCCAAACAAGGGGCTTACGATGACTTGTATGCTAGGTTGGACAGTAAGGAGGGAGAGACTGATCTATACAGGTTGGCAAGGCAGAGAGACAGAGATGGGAAGGACGTGCAGCAGGCTAGGGTGATTAAGGATAGGGATGGAAGTGTACTGACAGGTGCCAGTAGTGTTATGGGAAGATGGAAAGAGTACTTTGAAGAGTTGATGAATGAGGAAAATGAGAGAGAACGAAGAGCAGAAGAGGTGACTGTTGTGGACCAGGAAGTAGCAAAGATTAGTGAGGATGAAGTGAGGAGGGCATTGAAGAGGATGAAGAGTGGAAAGGGTCCTCATGATATACCTGTGGAGGTATGGAAGTGTCTAGGAGAGATGGCAGTACATTTTTTGACTGGGTTGTTCAACATGATCTTAGATAGTGAGAATATGCCAGAGGAATGGAGGAGAAGTGTGATGGTGCCCATTTTTAAGTGTGAATATATATAGTGAATATATTGGTAGAAGGATGCTGAGTTTTGAACTGCCAGACAGGAGGCCTAGAAGACCAAAGAGGAGGTTTATGGATGCAGTGAAAGAGGACATGAAGGTAGTTGGTGTGAGAGAAGAGGATGCAGAAGACAGGGTTAGATGGAGGCAACTGATTCGCTGTGGCAACCCCTGATGGGAAAAGCTGAAAGGAGAAGAAGAAGGAGTGAGAGGAGTTCAACGAGAGATGAATTGCATTTTGTCTTTAGTGCTCGCAGCATTGAAATATGACATTATAAAATTTTTCATAGCAGCATTCTTGTTATTCATGTTAATCCAGAACATGCTCCTAACAGTTTTTGAACCTTGGGCAGCAAGGCCTGAGCATTTGTGTATGGATCACATGCTCTAGCAGGTGAGCTACTAAGTATTGAACATAACATGCCCATTTCTCTTTTACCCATGTGCCTTAAATGCAAGACAAAAATATGACTCTGGTCAAACTGCAAGCTGCACAGGTGCTGTTTCAATGTGCTAAGGGCTGTCAAGCTCTGTGCAAGATGCTATTTGGGGGCCCCTATTTTATCAAACTATGGTCATGTTTCTGCAGCACAACACTAAATCTTCGAGTCTATAGGCTTACCCAAGTCTGCAACGTCAACCATGGAACCCTGGGATGCAGGCATCTTCTAACTGCATGTGGAGGCGATGGTTGCACGATAAAAGCAAAGGCTGGAGATGTTAGTCTGCAGGTGGAGGAGGCTGTAACTCTTTGGCAGAGGCTGTAGGTTTAGGTTTACAGAGGCTGCAGATGGAGCAGGGTTCTTTAGATGTTTAGCGTTCAATGAAACAGAGCACTTCAGAGGCTGTAGTTGTTTTCTATAGATTCTGAAGGTAGATGTGGGTGCAGTGATTGACAGTCATAGTTCGCTGACAAAGGCTACATTTATTAACGTCTTTCATTTCTTAGCACAGGTGTTACTGAGAACTTGATCACTGGCTGTGCTGGGTTTATATGTCCCAGTAAAACAGTGTGACAGTGAGACATCATTCATTTTTGCACATTGACTGGTGTTGATTGCTCCTCTCCTTCAGGTGGAGACAATGTAGGACAAACAAACACAAGTGGTTTCTATTCACAGTGCGATCCCGCTACTCAACGGCTCGGGGGCTTTGACCGATACAGAATACAACTGTTCGTCAGAGATCTACAACTGCAACCTACAGCATTACTTTGTGACTGACTCTACCAGCCAAAGAAAATGCAGCGCCTGAGGAACCCCAGAGGTGACCAGAGGAGTGATGAAGAGCAGACCGTATGCGGCTGCTTTTGTGAGACCAGCTGCCAACTCAACCAAGAGCTGGAGGAGACAAAAGCACAGCTGAAGAGACAGAAATCCTTGAAAGAGACATTCATCAACAAGGAAAAAGAGACAAGGCAAGAGCTAGAGAGACTGAAGAAGTACACCGATCCAGAAACTCTCAGCACTGCAAAGATCGCCAACCAGGTGAGAGACAACACCAAGAGGAGGAAGAAGAAACTGCAGAAACAACTGCAAGTGGACTATGAGGAGCTGCAGGTGGCCCACATCATTAATGAGGAGAAGTTCACCAACGAGTTCCAGGCAGAGAAGAACAAGAACAAGCTTCTCCAAGAGGAACTGGAACGGCTCCGAATTTCATACCAAGTGCTCAATGCAAGGTATGAACATGATGTTCCCAAAATCAGAAAGCAGGCTGATGCCCTTCAGCATGATCTTGATAATGAGATCTTGCAGAAGCATCTCCTGCAATCTGACTATGAAGAAGCCATCGCTGCACTGCAGGAGGAGAGAGACAAGAACAAGACTCTCCAAGAACAAATGGACAAAATGAGTGTGTCACTCCGTGAGGTCAAGCAGCAGGCTGACACCCTTAGGTCTGACCTCGAGACTGAACTCAAGCAGAAGAAACTTCTGCAGACAAATTATGAGGAGCTGGAAGAGGCACACAAACGGAGCCAGGACAAGTTCTCTGCTGACACAGAGAAGGAGAAGAACAAGATTCTCGAGCAAGAACTGGACAAAAATCACAAGATTACCCAGAAGTATGAAACCGAAGTCATCACGGTCAGACAGCAGGCTGACACCGTTCAGTGTGACCTTGAAAAGGAAGTCAAGTCTCATGCAGTCTCAGTGTCAGGCTTGTGTATGACCCAAAAGTTGAGGGCTGAGCAGGAAGCCCTCTGTCAAAAGATGGCGGAGGAGATGGCTATCCTGCAGCAAAATGCCTTTGAGAAGGAGAAGATTTTTGAGAGAGAGCTGGATGAACTGAAAACTCAGCTCAGAGTTCAGATCTCACTCAACCTGAAGCTCTCCACTGAGCTGAAAGCTGAGAGAGAGGCTCTCTAAAAAATCACCGGTTGTGATGACAACCAACCACCGAAGGAGACTGAAGCTGCTGAGGAGAGGCAGTGCGAGCAGCAGGAGACCAGCAATCCTGCACTGGCCCTCGAATCCAAGAGAGAGGCTCAGGGAAATCAGGACAGCACAACCACCTTCTGTCTGGAAGAGAACCCGTTACTTTCTGGGGTTGAAGAAACCAGAGACCATATATAGGAGGAGGGAGGACTAAAGTAACATCAAGTTCATCAACATCAACCCAACCAAAAGCAAAAAAAAAAAAAAAAACAAGCATAAAAAAAAAAGTTTAAAGTTCAGATATTGTTATATTTCATAGATTTTGTAGCTGTACAGTTCTTGGGCCTTTTTACAGAAACTTCCTCTGTCTGTGTCTTATTCTGATTTAGGATGACGTTACAGAAACATGTCTCCTAAAATTATCTCAGGATTTGAATTTAGCCGATAATATCCTAACTGAATATAAAAATATAATATTTATTATGCTAAATAAATTTTTTGTCCTTCACAGTCATTGGCAACTGAGAAATTCATGGATTCATGCATTCGTTCTTTAAGCTACACTACAACTGGTTCACCCATCAACAATAAAAACTGATTAAAACATGAAATGAATACGTAGAATGCCTCAAAATCATATCAAATACACATATCAAATAGTTAGTTGTGGTGTTTCAAAGTGGGGTTGTAGCTGTACTTATAGTTACAGTAGAGAAGTAGAGGTATGCACTGCTGTGGACAGGGTCAGCAGAAAAATATATTTTTGCCACATAAAAAGACTCATCTAAAAAAAATCAATATCTGTTTAAGTGTACACCATATTAAGAATATTTTCATGCTGTCAGACAACCTTTTAATTTGGTGCTAACTTTAGAACTTCCAACAGCTGTCTGGCAGCAAAACAAATATTACAAGAAATCCCTGAGGGGTCACGGACCTCGTGGTTAAGACAACTTTTCCAGTATAATAGGATGACATGTTTGGTATCAATAGATTCATTGCAATCATAAAATTAATTTAACACTGGCTCCATCACTTTCTTAAAAACTAGGCTAACAGCCTTCTAAAGACAGTAACGTTAAAGCCAGATGATCTACCATCATTTTTTCTGAGGGTTAAAAGTAGGCCAAATAAACAAATTAAGAAGTTCATGGTGGACAGTGAAGTTAATTGCTGAAAACTATACAGTAGCTACTATTAGCTCAGTTTGTTAGTGTGTGTTCAGCCAGAGGAGAATGCTGACAGGGAGCAGAGCCGGTGTCGTGCAAGAATGTGAGCTGTGCAAGTGGGCAATATAACAGCTTCTAGGGACACATTGAACAAACAATTAAAGGCTGAAATAAAAGGCAGACACCGAGCTGGGCTTCTTGCTGTAAGACTAGTAAGGATTATTAGCTGGCTGCTATGTCTTATGTAAAACCATGTTGCTCATAATTTGAATCAGTTCTCTGTACCAGGCAAGAGTGTGAGGCAGTGAAATGGAAATGTAAGTCATCACTACCATCTAACAGACCTGACTGTATTGACTGTAACAGTTGACATGGTTCCTGTGGAAAGTTATTCTCAGGTATGTTCAGGTATTGTTGAATTGTTTTTTATTTTTATTTTATGCAACTGCTCATAAACTTCTTTTAAGTTTTCATTTTTTTCTTACTGGCCTTTATTTATTGTAACATTGTATGGCCTGATTTAATTTATTTTTTATTATCTATTTAGTGGATTCTATTCATTGTTCTATTCAGGGTTCTATTCATATTTTATAGATATTTAGTAGCAGTGGCCAGCACCTGTGCAGCGCATCAGGAACAATTCAAGCTGTGAAACAGTGCCCTGGGCAAAGGCGCTGACAGCTATATTTATGATTGGTAACATGCATGTATTTTGGCCCCAGGGCACTCCCCTCAGACCAGGCACTGTTCCATCAACATCCACCTTTTGATATCTACCTGTGAGATGTCACTGAACCCAATTCATGGCTGTGTCACTGTAATGGATCTTAATTTATGCAGAAAAATGTCATAACCTAGACTATATGTGCTATCTGAAAATATTGGGTTTAGAATCAGAGTAAGACCCAGTTTGCCTTGTCTTGGAAAAAGGAAATAGTACCAAATGGTGAAGGCTGGCAGAGAATGCGGTTTGTATTCACTGAAGTACCTCACATGTATATTAATTAAAAAAACAGACCACTTTAAAAAAAAATCAAATTTAGGAATCCTATCTATCTCTATCTCCTATTATGTGGACCTCGGTGTATCTGCCATTATGTTGCAGGGATGCACTTATTGCTCTTATTGTACATTATCACTGTAACTAATGGCATTGTGTGTAGGAATTTTATCTTGTGTTCTGTGTTTGTGTTGCAAACTAAACCAACCCAAAAAGAAACGTGTATTTTCCAGAATTCATCCTCTAACTTGACCCTGAGCGGAGCATGATGTGGCCTGCTTATCTTCTGTGTAATAATTTTTTATGTCCAATATCTGAACTTAATTTGCTCATATTATTTTTAATGTGTGTATTGTAAAGTTTGAATGGTGCATGATGCGTGGGCAAGAGAGCAGGACCACAGTTTGTCTGTTTAACTGCCATGAGGTCGACAATGAGAGGTGTCATGCTGACAGATGTAGAAGCCTCTCTGCCTCCTGTGACCAATCACTTCCTCTAGACAATTCATTTAGGTCTTTATGTATTCGGCAGTTTCACACTTACAAGTCAAACCACAGCTGCAACACTCATACTGCAGTCTGAAGCGTTCTTCTGTCATTTTCTACTCTCATCTTTACTAACTATGATGTTAAAGGGTCGCATGGGTGGATGGTCTCTTATCTTCTTGGCTATTATTTCAGGTAAGTTTGATAATATTCAAATTTCATTTTGTTCTGTTTTTTTGTCCTTTCTGTGTAACAAAAAATAAATAAATCTGTATTTATGTTGTTAGAGGAATACTGGAGGATTCTACACCCTCTACTTCCAAAATGCAGTTTTTCACTTTGAGCTCCCAAACCAAGACTATTATGTCACAGATGTAGAAATCAACTTCCATGATGAATCAACTAATGTTTTATCAAGTGCTTCATTCTGTAATAATGTGCACACATGCAGGGAGGTCCATAGTGCTGCGAGTGGATGATTTATATGTCTTTAATATTTTGAAATGGAATGTATGTTTCATTTTTTTCTTGTGATGTTTGCTCGTACTTGTCCCTTCCTTCTTCACACCATGGTGGTAGCTTTGGTTAGTGTCTTTCTCAGTCTGTGGTTTCAGCAAACGTGGGGCTATGACAAAGACAATGTTTTTCATGTCGTGTAGCAGTTCCACCACTACAAACTCTAATTCATGTTCATATGTCTTAGAAATGGAGGCTGTTAGAGAGCAGATTGTGTCAAAAATATGAAAACAATCAACAAAACAGCTGCCATTGTTTGTTTTTTTTGTTTCCAACATTTGCAGTAGAATAAAAAAACAGTACTACTACTACTACTACTACTACTACTACTACTACTACTACTACTACTACTACTAATAATAATAATAATAAATAATAATAAGAATAATAATTATTATTATATTATTATATTATTATTGTTTGTTATTATGAATTAATAAATAAAAGAACATACCGTACAGGCAAACCAAAAAAAAAGATCTGTATCTAAAATGAATAGAGCAGCTCCTGTATTCTGCCCAGCCTTTCCTCCCACAGTTCATCTGGCATTGAAACCCCTAATTCCCTAGGCTTCCCTGAGATGACTGGCTTCCACTGGTGTCGGAAAAGCAGTGACAAAGCGAAAGATCAAATGTTTAGAGTCTGGCTTTTTGTAAATTCTGAGATACACTCCTGTACAAAATGCCTGACTTGAAGGTAACAATAGAAATGTTTTTGAGGAAAGGGATATTTGGCATGGAGGTGAAGAAATTAAGCAAATTTATCACCTAAATGAAGATCACCAATACAGCACAGCCATCTCCCCCTCTGGTCCAGAAATATATATCATCAGCGCCGGCTTCAACAAGTGATTGTATGCAATTGAGCTGTGACATTTACTAATCCAAGACAAGCTGCCATAGTTAAATAACTGTAACTGTGATATCATGGTGTGAGCAGAACAAAAGACAGCCTAATTATTACTGTAGACTACAAATTAAAAAAAAACCTTCAGGGTGAAGGTTTTTTTTATTTATTTGTTTTTATTTGCTAATACAAGATTGTGTTCAAACTCTGCCTGTGCCTCCAATCCCAACAGGCTCACTGTGTGTCAACTAGTTGCACAAAATTTTACATTTTTGTAGGAATTTGCAACACTTGACTCGTCCTGCATTATTACATAATGTTGTGACCCTGTCTGTGAGAGGGCCATCACACTCTTTATTGTGCTCTAATGCCAAATATTTATGATGAAACTTGTTCTATTTGCATAAGAAGAACAAAAGCATCCTCCACTTTTGTACTCTACGTGCATCCTGTTAATCTAAACTCTCTCAAGAGAAAAACTAGGATTGTGAGTGGTAATAATGTATTGATTTTTAAATACTACATTTTTATATGATAATGAAAAAAATCAGGTGATGAACAGACATTGAGAGTGACATGTCTTTTCTTCTACTAGGTGTTCACCTCCAGAGAAATGACAGCTCTGTCCAGCCAGCCTCTGACTCTGAGCCGCCCTCTGAGGCTCAGGTCTACCGGGCCATCTTGCAACCTTCAGAGGCCATTCCTCCAATTGGTACCAAATTTTATTACAAACAATTAAACAAGCTTAACAGCTCATCTGTTGTGGAAGGAATTACAGTAAAGATGTTAAAGGAATGGATTAGTGATGGACTGAAGCAGGTTTGACAATTCTAGTATCAGATCCCTGCAGTATAGCGGGCGGCAGTACAGAAGTCAACAACGTACAACATTATAAGGACATAAAAACAATTTTATCCCCTTGATATAATGCATGAATTATCTGTAATGCAGTTAGTTTACTTGAACTCTGGTTTAGTTTAACTGTAAAACATCAATGTGTTCATTTTTTTTCTCATAGAGTAAAAAGAATAAAAGTGACTAAATAAAATATTTAGAAGTTAAAATATACTAGGACAATACTACTGTATTTAATGGTATCCAATGTATTATTGTATTTAGTATTTTCTATGGCGTGTGTGTGTGTTTGTGCACAGGGACCTACGTTCTGGAAAACAAGGACGGGAAATGCTACATCAAAGCCACTCTGGGAGTGGAGTTCATTGTCATTGAAAAGAAGGTTAGAGGCTGTGACCGGCTCAGCACTCTGTGCGTGTGTGTGTGATCAGTTTTCTAGTATTTCAGCACTTTTTGCTAAATGTGTGTGTTTGTGTCAGCATCTCTTTGTGAGGTGTTACATGTCGGCTTCACTGTAAAAACTGTAAAGATGTAAAATGACCATCAGCTCTTTTTAGAGAATGAGCATTGCGTGTACTCAGGTTGATTCAACTGACATATCAACTCTCATGTGTCTTCAGTATTCATGTCATATTGCCACTAAGTCACATTTTTGGCCTAGAGAACACACACTGACTTGCCTTTTGATACAAAGCAATATTTCTCTCCTATGCCTCAGAGGTGGTATTTAAGCCTGGATCCCTCCAGGGTCACGACCTCTGGTTACTGTGGACGAAGCTCTGCTGTATTGTCCCTCACACTTCCCGACAACAGTGCCAGTCTGCTGTTCACCTTTGTAAAGGTACAAAACACATACTAACATATAAGCATATTCTTCTCTGGGTGAAGTTTATATGTTCTCCCACAGTCTGAAGATATTTTTTCTTTTTATCTGTTCAGAAGTCACTGCTTTTTGAATCAGTTTCAACTTGTGTATTTTTGTCCACAGGACAAGAAGGTTTTCTACGTCAGCAAGCTGGATGTTAAACTGACTACGCCTGTCTGCGAAGAATGTGCCAGTAAGACCCCAGAGAGAGAGAGCAGATAAGATATAGCTTACAGTACAAACACTGAGAGTGTAATTGTCCCCGTCTTACTGTGCTCCTCTTCCTCACAGATAAGAATTACTCAGGTGTGATGGACCATGAGAAGCTGTTTAAAACAGCTAACGGACAGAGCTTCAGTTGCAAATCTGAGAATCTGTTTCTGACTTCGTCCCAGTTGTGGATCAAGCTGGTTCCACTGCAGATGCAGGCCTTCAGTCTGTCCAAAGGACAGTATGGAAAAGGTGATCATTTGAGTTCTTAGACTTGTTTTTCCAGTTACAGTGACAGTGTAAAACCACACATACAAACTCACTGATGGCCGTGTGACAATTACCACCCTGATCAGTCACTCAGAGAATCAAAAGCGTCAATCTCAGTTTCTAAAAACAGTTGTTCCAATCCATGCTTTCTATCGGGTTTTATTGTCTCATAGATCTGGAACAGGACTGATGCTGATAAAAATACATATAATCTAATGAAAGCCTGGATGGTGGCTGTTTTTTTTATTGGTTGAAAAGACAGGCCTGGAGACTTTTAAGAATCAGACACAGTTTTTCACAGTGTGATAATAAGTCCCATGGACTATGTTTAAGCCCCTCGAGAATCTGCTGCAGAACAGTAGGCCTTGTGAAACAATGGTTTAGTGAGGCTGTGCACAGTCACAAATGATGGAAGACAATAGCTAAAAGCAGAGGAGCGACTGTACCTGTGAACTGCAGCTTTCGTGGATAAGGATGCCTGAGTGGTTCAAGTGGTTAATGAGACACATAAGCAAAATAAACATGCGGAAAGTGACGAAATATGACACATGTTCCTATTTCTACTTAAATCAAGCTCCTTATTTGTCCTAAATCCTTCTCCTTTTCCTTCCTCTTCCTGCTCTCCTCCTCTCTTTTGATTCAGAGGTGGAGTGTTGGGCTGACTTCAACAAGCGAGTTATTCCCATCGTCATTGGGGCCACGGTGGTGGGCATCCTCCTGATTGCTTTGCTGACCTACCTGATGGTCAAAGACCGCCGTAGACAAGGATATGACAGGATCTGAGCTCACCCTGAAACTGGATGGAGATTTACTCCAGCTCACAGAACATTTCATTCTCAGTTCTTCCATTGCCTTTGGAAGCTGAATTACTCTTTGCATTTCATTTTACTTTCATTTTGCTTCCAGTGATATTTTTTGTTGATTGTTGTTGCATTATTCAAAAGTTGTTTAATAAAATTGAAGTGGGCTAATTTGTTAAAGAGCTTATAATTCTACTTCTTGTAGTATTTTATATCATCTGGCTTTAATACTGCAGAATAAACATCACACTTTTTCAGTTTCATTTCATTTCTGTGGTTGGCTGCACTATGTTGGCTACAGTGAGCATTAAAACATTAAAATGTGTTTTTGTTTTGAATAAAATATATTTTGTTTGTTCTTTTAACTGTGAAGGTAATACCTAACTCAAACTTATTATAATGTAGCCTATATTTTTTAAACAAATTTCTGTGTGTGAATATTGTTTTTCAAGCAGTTGTTGTCATGTTTCTGAAATAAAATGAGCTTTATTCAATGCGCGTGGTTTCCCTTTATTACAGTTTTTCTCAATTGTTAAAACACTAAAACCCCAGAGTTGCCCGAACTCATTTAGCCAATTGTGCAGTTTGTTGTCAATACCTTCAACCATTTCACGTGGTAAAACACAATTTGCGGATCTCACTTACACAAAACTCTAAACAAATTCTCATTGTCAAAGCACATTCTGCACTCTAATGCACATGTCATCCATACTGGTAAACATAAGTGGCAAAAATTAAATACAAATAGAGCAGACATGTCATTGATTGCAGTTTTTCTCAAGTGCTAAAACACAATTTCTGAAACCTTGCTCCATTTTCTGAAAACATTCAACACAAAACCTCATCTTCAAGCACTATTTTCAAAACCTCTGACTCCTCTTGCAAAATCAAACTTTGCCTCAAAACAGTTTTACCTGCGCTCAGACACTGTTCTTAAATCATAAACAGAGCCATGGATTTTTGTGTTTTAGCAGTTGAGAAAAACTGTAAACACAGCCACTCAAAATTGATTTCACTGGTACAAATGATGTGACACAGCCAATATAGGCCAGTTCAGAGAGCAAACAGGTTGTTGAAGGTGGGAATGAGAAAGTCTGAGAATGGACACAAGAAACTATGTGAGAGGAGGAGTACATATGCAAGGTGGAGGACGAGGAGGAATAGGAGGAGGACAAGAAAGAAGAAGAGGAGGACGCAGAGGAAGAGGAAGACAAAGAGTGGAAACATCCATGAAATTCGAGCAACAATCATAGGCCGTGTTCTTGTCCATGGACTGACAATGAGGGAAGCAGGAGTGCAACCCAATCTGTATACTACTGTATTTTTATAATTGCAAATTTACTGTACTACACTACATGCAGCTGTTTCAATAGACATCTGTGAAATTCATAGCTGTATGTATTGTACTGCATGAATATTTTTTGTAACTGCACATCTACTTCTTGTAGAATTGCAATAAACAGACTGTCTGGCCCTGAACATTGTGCTTTCCATTTGTTTACAGTACTGACTGCTTAATAGAGTTTGACTGGTTGCAGGTTCATATCAACAAAGAACAAGAATTACAGGATCACAGAGACAAAGGACAAGTTTGTAAGATGCAGGGCACAGTACTGTAAAAATAGAGGTACAAGGAGGAGGAAGAACAAAAAAAAAATATACAAAGAGCAAAGCAGAGTAGTAATTTTTGATCAATTTTGAGCTATTGTTTTCGTTCATCAAAAGACAATTACAGAAAAATATGAAATTTGTTTGGAGATTAAAAATGTACTCCTTTCTATTTTTTGGTGTATTGTTTACTGACTGCTTGATGGTGTTTATCATTTTGATCGCTTTGTTTATGATTTGATCGCAGTGTATGAGCACAGGTAAATCTGTTTTGAGCTAGATTTTGAGTCAGAGGTTTTGTAAATGGTGCTTGAAGATGAGGTTTTGTGTTTAATGTTTTCAGAAAAACTGAGCAAGGTTTCAGAAATCGTGTTTTATAGCTTGATAAAAAACTGCGCGCGTAGAAACGCCGCCACCTGCTGGTGTCTGTTGGTAACTGCAGCTCCCTCCCCGCCTCCGTATCTCTTCTTCTCATTGGCTGTCGACACTACGAGTACACGGAAAGGTCATAAATGATAATACACGAATTTACAAGCGTGTAGCAGTGCTTATTTGTGCCAGTGTAATATTTTAAGACTCGACGTGTTTATCTCCGGGTTAAGCTGAGTGATTTGAAGCAGTCCAGACAGGAGCGGACTGTGTATGAGCTGTGTGGTTAAATACCGCTTCGCCTTTTTCTCCTCAGCCGGTCAGTCAGTTAGCTACCTAGCGGCTAGCCTCAGCAGCTAGCTGGTAGCTATGGCTGCAGTTATTCTGAGTTTCCCAACTCTGCAGGGTCTGAGGGTGTTTACACAGTGAGTACATCAATGACACGGACTGCTGTCGTTTTGAAAAAAAGTCCCTCTCCAGCGTTACCTCATACTAACCAGCTTTATTTAAAAACAACTTATTTTTAGCGTTAGCTGGCAGCTATCAAGTTAGCAGCGTTGACGCTGTTATGAGCTAACCTGACAGATGCAGCTTCATGCACTTCACACAGGCAGATATCTGCAGGGCCTCGTGGTTAATGACGGGGATAATATCATGTTATTTGTTCCTTCAGCACCAGCATGTTGGTGAAACGTGTTTCATGTTACGCGGTGATGAGTCAGATCAGAGCTGAGCAAGGTTAAATAAAGGTAGCCACCTGCCAGCTAGCATGGCTACTGTCACATTCAGCCCAGTCAGTCAGGCTTTGCTCTGTAGTCGGTGTACGTGTTGTTTGAGAGACTCTCCTCCATGGTATGACGTTATTTTTTTGTAAACATGTGGTCTGCACAACTATGAATGGATCTGAACTTGTTGTCCCCTCCTCTCCTTTTAGAAAACTGTCATGGACCAAAAGAGGCGTGAGGCTGGTTTCAGGAGGTGAGTAAATGAAACGCACCCTGTAATATTATAAGCAATCATAACGCAAGTTTGCTCTGTTGTAAACTCTGTTTGTTATAAATTGTCTTTCGTAGCAGAGTTGTTGACATTTGTGTGCGGTGCAAGAGATGTTTGTGTGTCTGGGATATAAACTTTGTTGCCTCTCCTCCTTAGATCTAAGCTCGTTAACATGCTCATACAGTGTTATGGTGATATGTAAAAAAGTGGAACAAACTAATATCAATGTTTATAGTTTATATAATGTCAGAAAATAGAGATAAATTCCCTGCATTAGTTTTCTGGCGCTCATGGCGTCGACCTCATGACAGATCCATTTAGCTCAAGTCCAAAACACAAACATGATCAAGTTTCTGCAGTGATCATGTCAAATTTTACCCAAACAGATGATTGATGATAGTTGCAAGCTTTTGCATTTATTAAGTCAAAGATCATGACTGTTTTTTTTATTTTAAGAATGTTTTGTTGTCGTTTTGGAAAAAAAATCTCTGCTGTATTGTCTCCAGGGGTTGGAAGGATAGAAAAGGTGCTGATCGCCAATCGAGGAGAGATCGCGTGTCGTGTGATGCGCACGGCCAAAAAGATGGGCGTCCGCTCCGTGGCCGTGTACAGTGACGCAGACAGACACTCCATGCATGTGGCCATGGTGAGATGCTGAAGAGCTCTCGCTTGCACAATACGCTGTCATTTCTAGTCATCTGCTTCTTTGCTCCATGTGTTCTTCTACACTTTCTGCAGCTGCTTAAACAAACACAATGAGACAGTATGTGATGCTCAGTCATAGTTTTCAAACAGGCTGTTTTTGCTTTGGTTTGTTTGTAGGCAGATGAAGCCTATCACATCGGCCCTCCTCCCTCACAGCAGAGTTACCTCTCTATGGAGAAAGTTTTGGAAGTGGCAAAGAAGTCTGGATCACATGTGAGTAATCTTCTACTTGTTGTGAAGTGTTTTGGGCCTGAGAAGTGACGTTTTCATTTTCCTTTAGCTCTGTTGGACTTTAACAAGAAGGGTAGATTCTGACTTTTATTAAATCCCTTTACCTCTTCTTCACTTTGGACTGTTTGTCTTTAACAGGAAACCAACAGGTTTCATTGATAAATGTGATGCTGAAGAAAACGTGTGTGTGTGTGTGTGTGTGTGTGTGTGTGTGTGTGTGTGTGTGTGTGTGTAGGCGGTCCACCCTGGTTATGGCTTCCTGTCAGAAAACACAGAGTTTGCGGAAGCGTGTAAACAGGAAGGAATCATCTTCATTGGGCCACCTTCCTCTGCCATCCGAGACATGGGCATTAAAAGGTAACAAACACAAAACAATACACATTTATAGTCTCCTGTCTCTAATTAAAACAGAATAAAATAATTGTCTTATGTTTTTTGGCACAAGCATTATTGATCCTTGTGGAGGAATTGTTAGCAGAAGCAAAAATGAATCCGCTTAACTTTTATTGCTTTGTCTCTCCTTTTTTTTTTTTTCAGCACATCCAAACACATCATGTCAGCGGCTGGGGTACCGATTATTGGTGGTTACCATGGCGAGGACCAATCGAATGAGAGGCTACAAGCAGAGGCTGCACAGATAGGATACCCTGTGATGATTAAGGCAGTCCGTGGAGGAGGAGGGAAGGTGAGAGGACGTGAAATATCTAAATAACTTTGACAAAACAACGTTAGAAAACATAAAATAACCTACTGTGTGTGTGTGTGTGTGTGTGTGTGTGTGTGTGTGTGTGTGTGTGTGTGTTTTTAGGGGATGCGTATTGCACGGTCAGACTCTGACTTCTTGGAGCAGTTGGAGTCGGCGAGACGAGAAGCCAGAAAATCCTTTAACGATGACGTCATGCTGGTTGAGAAGTTTGTAGAGGATCCAAGGTGATTTGTATTCATACTGCTAATCGGCCAGTTCTACCACCTTGTTATGTGTATTTATGTTCACATAAAAAAATATTAACTTTTATAACTTGAACTCTGTCTGTTTGTCTCCTGTAGACATGTAGAGGTTCAGGTCTTTGGAGACATGCACGGTAATGCTGTCTATCTGTTTGAGAGAGACTGCAGCGTCCAAAGGAGACATCAGAAGATCATAGAGGAAGCACCGGGGGTGAGTGAGGAACGGTGGTCACGTATGAGGGATTGATTAGGGAACTGTGAACATTTAAAAAAAGGTTTCTCTTACAAAGATGGCATACGAGGAACCCAGTCATGAAACCAATCAGCAATCGTCTGTAAACAATTTAGTCTTTGGGGCGCAACAGCCAATGTTTTGAGGCTTCCAGTGTAGCCAAGACTTCCTCTTCAGCCTGATTAGACTTTATATATGAGAATGACAGGGAAAAACATATTTCAGGTGATCTGTATAAACAGATATCTGCATATAATTGTAGATTAAAAAAACAACAACTAGTAAAAAGCCTGATCGTTGTCAGATGATGGATCGCTTCACAATGACCGTTTAGCTGCATGCAACCAAAACTCTCAAATGTGATTAGTCAATTCTACCCACACTGTTAAATGTTTGACTATATTTTCACTCGACTTCTATGTGGAATCTTTCAGCCTGGTATTAGTCCTGAGGTTCGGAGGAAACTCGGAGAGGCAGCAGTCAAAGCAGCTAAGGCTGTCAGCTATGTCGGGGCAGGTGAGACGCACAAACACTCACCTGCACACATCTCACCACAGTGCCTCAGTCCCACAACACACCTTCTTATTGTTTGTCTTCCTGTGTAGGCACGGTGGAGTTTATAATGGATGCACAGCACAACTTTTACTTCATGGAGATGAACACCAGGCTGCAGGTGGAACATCCTGTCTCTGAGATGATCACTGGAACAGATCTGGTGGAGTGGCAGCTCAGGGTGAGAGTTGGAGGGGGAAAAAGGAGGGAATGCTGTTTGACGACAAAGTTTTGACGTCAGTCACACTCAGTACACTAAATCCCCTCCAGGTGGCAGCAGGGGAGCGCCTGCCTCTCCTCCAGGATGACATCATTTTGTCGGGACACTCTTTCGAGGCTCGCATCTACGCCGAGGACCCAAACAACGACTTCCTTCCAGGGGCGGGACCTCTGCTGCATCTCTCCACCCCTCCAGCAGACCAGCACACACGCATAGAGACTGGAGTCAGGGATGGTAGGAGTCTAGATCTAACTCGATCCTTTCTTTATGCAACAACATTCTGTACTGGCTGATTACACATAAAGATCTCTGATATGAAGTAAAGAGACAAGACAGAAACTCGGATGTCAGTAATGAACTTGTGCTACAGAGCTGCACAATGGACTGACTAAAAGGCACATTCACACATTCAGCTGATGCAGTCGTCATGTTTGAGTTGTTTCCACAGATCGTGGCCAAAATCGTGGTCCACCAACATCTGGTGCACTACTGCGCTCATACTGCAACAATAGAACGTGGACGTTTGATTTTAGCGTTTTGAGTTTCGGCTTCAGAACTACCATAATGCAAACATACTGAGAGCTTGACGAGTGATGCAGTGTTTGTGTGTGTGTGTGTGTTTTCAGGGGACGAGGTGTCGGCACATTATGACCCAATGATCGCCAAGCTTGTGGTGTGGGGAGAAGATCGATCAGCTGCATTAAAGAAGCTGCGATACTGCTTAAGACAGTACAATGTAAGAAGACGGCGACTGAACCCTGAAGTGTAGCATTTGATTTTAGATTGTACAATACATGCACAAACTGTAACTCATCCTCTCTGTCCTCTCTGCTGTCCCGTCTTCAGATCGTAGGGTTGAACACTAACATCGACTTCTTGCTGAGTCTTTCGGGCCACCCGGAGTTCGAGGCTGGAAACGTGACCACCAGCTTCATCCCTCAACACTATGCCGACCTCTTCCCCACCCCGAGAGCTCCTTCTGCGGAAACAATCTGCCAGGCTGCCCTGGGCCTGGTGCTGCAGGAGAGGAAACACACACAGGAGTTCACACAGACCTCCACTGGTGAGTGGATAACAAGTGATTTATGACACATTTGACTTGGAAAAAGTAAAGTAACGGTAAACTAAGTGCACATGATTTGTGATTTTTATTATTATTTTCAGATCCATTCTCCCCATTTGGCTCCAGCAGCGGCTGGAGGAGCAACATTCAGTTTAACAGAAACATGACACTACAGCTGGGAGACAAAAGTAAGTGACAGACATACGGTGAGTCTTTATCACCCGCTAGTTTATGGAAAGGGAGGGTGGAGGAGAGGTAAAGCAGGAAGAAAAGAGCCATAGAGAAGCAGAAATTTGATCAGCAGGATCCAAGTTATTTTTTGTTTTTCTTCTTCTCATTCTTTAAAATGTAACAAAATAGCACAATAGAGATAGTTAGTAATAATTTATCAAATTATCTTCCCACTGATAGACCAAAATAAAATATGTCTCCATTAGATACTTCCTCCTTCTTTTTTTTTTTTTCAATTAATTGTTTCCTTCGCATTGTTCAATGAGCTCTTTATACTTTCTAATGCAGAGTGAGGTGAATATAATCTAATATTATAAGAATTGTGTTCAGGTCTTTAATGTCTTTAATGTCTTCTCAAATGATAATCCAAACTTTAATTATAAAAAAAACATGTATTACGTTTTCCTCACAGAAATTAATGATATGCAGATATAGCTTCCTTTAAAATCAAGAAGATGACGCTTTGGTGACACCTAGTGGTACTCTGAGGATACATGTATATGTACACACACACACAGACACACACACACACAGTTAGTATGCGGCAAACAATCTATAATAAATACAGATAATACTGTACATGGATTATTTTGGTGTCTGTGTTCTCATTACTTGATCATTGGGCCTGTCAATACAAAAAAACAAACAAAAAAACGTTGAGGTAAAGAATGACAGAGGTAAGAGTTAAATCATCTGTTCTATTAGATGAAGAAATCCTCTTTTAATTTTAATGAGCAGATCAGTATCGTTAGGGTCGACTCATAACTATGGATCTGATTCATTTAATGACTGTTTGAATAATTAAGTTTGGAGCTGCTCTGCTCTGTGACAGTCTGTTAATGAACTCATATTCATTATTCAATGTTTCTATTAAAAATGTCACCGCGAGGCCAAAAATAAATCCCCCGGCTGCAGCTGTGTCAGTGTGATGATGATGATGATGTTCAGCTAACGCCGCTGGATGAAGTTACTGCGCTGTCTCCTCTTGTTGGCTTCAGTCCTCCTCTGTTTGGACATTTAGAATTCCAAAACATTTCCTCCTGTGTGTTTGTTTCCGTAGAAGTCGACGTGGTTGTCGTCTACAACAAAGATGGAAGCTATGCGATGCAGGTGAGCTGGAATATGTCCTCCATCATCCATATCCATCATCATGAATCACTCTTTATGTTTTTTTTTTGTGTTTTTTGTTTTTTTTTTTGGTTGATTTTCACAGGAAAATACCCAGATTTGCAGTCGATTGACAAGTCTAACTATTTTTTGTGGCGCTTTCATGTCTCACAGCCTTTATCAGTAAACTGAATACTGAGCAAAGTCCAACACGATTAGTAGGAGTAAGAGGTGAAGACCGAGGTGAATCTGCCCCCTTCACATTTCTAATAAATGCGTTTCTTCCTTCAGATTGGTGAGGAGGTGTACCATGTGACGGGAGAGGTGGAGATGGAAGGTGGAGTGTCATTCCTGCACTGTTCTGTCAATGGTGTGAAGTCTCGTCCCAAACTGGTGATCCTGGACAACACGGTGCACCTGTTCTCCATGGTATGAATATACATTTACACATGTTCTTATTCAAGTCAGTATCACACAGAATGAAACCAAACCACACGTCAACTTAACAAGAACTACATTTCACCTGTCACTGCAGAAACTGTCTTTAGCATCTGTCTTTGAAGACATGCGACTGTGGACAGACACTCAACGTCTGACATCTGGGGAGCGTTCAGATCCTCTCAGTGCAGCTGCCACTTAACTGTCATCTCTGTCTCTGACATCTTTACATCTTTCCCGCAGGAGGGAAGCTCAGAGGTGTCCGTCCCAGTGCCCAAGTATCTGGCAGGTGTGAGCGGCTCTGGAGCTCAGGGTGGAGCTGTGGCGCCCATGACTGGAACCATAGAGAAGGTGAGTTTGGTCATCTTAGAACGGTCTGGATTTCATTTATGTCATGCAAAGGAATGTTTCTTTTTCTTCAGGCCAAACCAGCTGTCTCTCTAGAGTCATTCAATAGTGAATTTTAAATTGAAATCACTCTATTATTTATGCTTATTTTCGATGAAGCATAAACAAAGAGGAGGTGAGAGGTGTGCAGCCCTCACTGCAGCTGCTCCTTCTTGTTTCATCACTATTCGTGATATTTCAAACTGACCTGCTGTCAAAAAAAGAAGCAGAAGCTCACTGACAAAGTCATTGAATTTCCTGTGATTCCTTCATAATAAAAGTCCAAAAAAGTTGCTTTTAATATGAAGCTGCAGCAGTAGTAAATGTTTGGTTTGCATTTTTTCCAGGAATGCGTGACCACACACAGTTTGTAAAACTGCAAATACATAAATATTGCAGTACTAACAGGCTCAGTTATATTCTGTCCCATTCTGCGATAAGCAAAACACAGAATTACAGCAGTCTAATTAAGAAGACATAATTACTTCCTCATTATATTTGAGATACAATGTCCAAACAAATAATAATAATGACCTGTTGTGTTGTGTTCAGGTGCTTGTGAAGGCCGGAGACAAAGTGGCTGTAGGAGACCCACTGATGGTCATGATCGCCATGAAAATGGAGGTGAGGGACTCCTGCTGCCTCACACACACACACACACACACACACACACACACACACACACATCCCTTCACTTGGTGTATCACATGTTCACACACTCTGCCACGCGCTGTCGTGTGTAATAATGTTGTTTTTGTCTCGGCAGCACACGATTCGGGCACCCAAATCCGGCGTGATCAAGAAGGTTTTCTTCAGCGAGGGCTCTCAGGCCAATCGCCACGCTCCTCTGGTCGAACTGGAAGAGGAGGCGGAGGAGGAGGAAGGGGGAAGCCAGTGAACGCACTCAAACACACAACCACACCCACAAACGCACACTGACACGTAGGAGGGAGACAGAACTAGTTACTGTGACAACTGGAGGGAAATGAGTCAATCTTAAAGTCAGGACGTCAACCTTCAGTTTGGTTCAGTCTGGAGTGGATGAGATAAAAAAAAATACCGTTCATGCTTTAGGATCCAAAAAACATTTAGGAAGGTCAGAAACGGTCACAGTGACCTGAAACATTTCTGGGTTTGACAACACTGCACAAATCTCTAATGTCCAGTTGCTTTTACATCCACATGTTACCTTTATGTTTGTTTCTGCTTTTCTTTTTCTCGTCTCATTAAATGTTTGCAGTAATCAGTAAATCTCTGATGATAATTTCAGTTTTTCCCCTCATGTTTCCTGTCTGTGTGTCTGACAGCGATGTAGTGTTAGTTGAAGAGCGAGCATTCTCCTGTTCAGTACAGTTTAATGCACTTTTGTACTGTCCCTTCTATGCACACTGTGTGCTTCTTTATCTTTACGCAGTGACACAGCTAAGTAGTGGTTTGTGATCATATCTGATGTAGAAGAAAATAAATAATGATGAATAAATGAGGTGGGACATTTGCAGAATCATGCTGTAGTGGTCTATAGGACTGGGGGTGGGGGACTTCATATTTATGTGACCTTTACTGAGCGAATCAACAAAGTTATTGTCACAGTCCAGTAAGAACCATGTAACACACGCTCCTCTAGAGCTGTCCTATCACATGTAAATATACTAAACCTGCCAGTATTTAAAAATGCGTGGTCACTGAGCTTAAACCAAGACCGTTGTTCTTCGTCATTAAAAATGAAGCCACATGACTTTTACTGGACAGTGATGATTAGAGGAAACAGGCTGGATGTAAACTTATTTTTGGTGTGTGAGAATATTTTGGGTTGATTCACACTTTTTGTCCTTCCAGACTTTATCAGCTACCCCCGAAGTGTGTTCGCTCTTATAAAACCAGCTGTAAGCCTGTTGTAGAGGCGATTATAACATTTCACTAAAATTGGGAGTCTAAAAAAAAACAAAACACTCCAGAATCATCAAACGATTCCCAACTTTTACAACCAGATTTGGCTCTGACGTGGAGAGAACCCTTAAAGGATGAAATGTCGGTCACAGCTGGCTTTGGACAGATGTTCTGTTTCTGTGTAAATCCTCCATCAGTCCAAGTGATTTTTTAGCCCACAGACCACGTGTGAACTTGACCTGTTTCTGCTGATCGCTCTCTTCTTACTAACTGGTGTGTTACGAGGCCTTGTAGACTAAAACTGATCAACACCTGTGGTCCGTTTGTTCATTCTGTAGATGGATGATTAGTGTTTGGTTTTTTTTGTTTTTTTAATGATATTGTAGTGGTCAGATACTGTAATAAAAATATTTCAAAAGTAAGCACAGCCTTGTGTCATGGTAATTATGTTTGAATGTGGGTTGTTTACTTCTTATTTTAGCTGATAAGACCTGTTTGTGTGTGTGTGTGTGTGTGTGTGTGTGTGAACTCTGGGACTGATTGATCCTTCACTGTGGAGGTCTAATCAATCAGAGTAAGTGATAATGCATCAGTGATGCAGTAGCTCAGCAGAGGAACAACCACATCTTGATGTTTCATGGAGCGGCTGCTCTGTCATGGAGGTGTGGAGTTTGCATGTTCTCCCCAAGTTCTCTCCGGGTACTCCAGCTTCCTCCCACAGTCCAAAGACATGACCTTAACAGGTAATTAGTATCAATGTTAACGCCTGTTTCATGTCAACATGGCTGCTGTAAAAAAGGTCTATTCTACGCATGTGTATGCAGACACTTTATTTGTAAGGGACATTACTTTCCAATAAATCGCAAAGGAAAGGGTTAAGGTTGCTCACAGCTGGAAAAAGTCTGATTAATTGTGGTGAAACAGCTTCAGAATCATCTTTAAAAAACAAAACTATTAAGAAGTTGATGGAAACATTTTTTTATTTCCTCTTAGTTTAATTAGTTTATTTTAATTAAAGTTTAATTGGCAGTGGAAAGTACTTTTCCCATTCCTGCCACATAAATCACTTCTGACAGTTGTTTCTGATGAACAGTTTGTTGTGCTGAAAAGTTTCAGGGTTGCAACTATGTTCATTATTATGATCGATCGATCAATCAATCAAAATATATATAAATAAAAAAAGTTGATTAATTTAGTTTCATTTCATCTCTTCATAAAAACTCAAGTCATTTATTTAAAAAGTAAAGACGTGCCAGCTTGTGAGTGATTTATATACTTGACTCTGTAACGGAACACGTCTCTTCAGGTCATGTTGGAGTACATCTGAGTCCGTTGCATTAATTGTTGCTGTCTGCCTCATTAACTACGTTAGGTTTCTCTGAAATTGCTCGTCTGTTTGGTCCTGGTCCGTTAATGTCGACTTCTCACATCATAACAACAGTTAAAAGAATGCAGTCACACTCCAAAGACCCATTTCTTAAAAATGTATTTATTTCGTAAATAGAACTGCATCTTCATAAACATCAGCTATAAGACAGATTTACAGACAAGAGGAGGAGGAGGGAGGACAGACACGTCAATAGATATCAGTCAACAGAAGACTGATGATGGTGGTTTATTAATTGTCTGGAGCAGCACGATTTACTGATGAGAACAAAAATGATTCCAACAAACCATCTCCCTGCAATGACATGATCTGCAGCCTCGTGTGCTGATGCTGAGTCACAGGACATTCTGCTGCAGAAAAGTGATCGGTTGACATTTTAATTTAGGCTCCTCGTTTTAGCTGATTTGATCAAGGAAACTTTAATTTGATTCAAGTCCTCAAACCGTGGCTGAGTTTTCCAAGAGCATCTCTGCACTGACGTCACCCGTCAGCATTTGGAAGTGATTTTCAGCTCCAAACTTTCCTTTTTTATGCTCACAACGACTATGAACTCTTTAATTGAAGAGTTCAGGATCATTCTCCAAGTCTAATGTCACAGACAGAAGGTCTGGTCACTGGATGATATAAAGACTGAAGAAAGGACACAAGACGCCACGAGTGATTCTGGTCTGGCCATTATAAAAGCACACCTGTGTGGTGTCTTTAATAAGGAATCAAATTTTATTTTGATGGGTGACATGATCATCATCTCTAGTCGAGGCTTGATAAAATATTAAACCATAAAAATAAAAAAAAAAGCAATCTCCTGCTTCCAGAAATACCCCAGAGGCCTCATATCTAAACCGTGCTGCTCTCCTGTCATAAAGCTCTGATATTTGATATGTTTAACAATCTGTACCTCGATATAGTTTACTACATGACCACCGTATTTATATTCTGGCTGTCTGATTTGAATAAAAACTGTGTGTGTGTTATATAAAGACCCAAAGAGTTCACAATGATAAATAAACAATCGGGGAAATTGTGGACTAGTTCTTTAGATTTTCAAAGCTGCACTTCATCCTGCTTCTTTCCACATTAGCGCTTTATTACAGGTCAAATTTAATGTCACTATGTTTTTATTTCATAATGCTGCTGGTTATTACCAACTCTATTAATCCAGATGAGCAGGGCAGAGCCAGCTATGACTTTGAAAAAAGAACATTTTGAAATAAAACCTTGATAATTTTGTCCTCACCATCTTTTAGCACTTTTATTATTTTTTTTTATCTAACCCCATAAATAGACACACCTTTCATTTGTCATAATGATTGTTTCATTGTGAACACTCTGGGTCGTCCTAGGTGAGCACAAGGGGGCATCAGAAATGCACCAACACTGCAGGTGTTTCTGCACATCACTGCCTTGTTTGCCTTTGGCAGGGGAGCGCTCGTCTTCCATCTGCTCTGATATCATGTAATAACTGAGCAGGGTCACAGCTCTGATGCCTCCAAATCCTCCTGAAAACTGAGTTTATTGCTGATTTCAGAGAGGACGGCTGTCCAATCTTGGTTTCAAGTCTAATGTAGTAGATTTTCTCATGCCGCACTTTAAGGCTGGGGGATTTAATATTGTCACCTGACCTTTAGTGCAATCACACTCTGACATTAAGATGATAAAGTTTTTATCAACTTCTAGCTGGTTCTGATGTTTTTCTGTATTAATATTGGAAACATTTCACTTGAAGTCCTGCTCAGCCTGTGCTAGTTATTATGTCTTCTGTGGAGGAGGATCCATCCTTCAGTCTGGATATTTCTGCCTCTGCTGCATCAAATCTGACCTTTTAAAAGGGTATTAAAGGGTCCTCTTTGATATAGTATTGCATTTACATACAGTTCCATGGAACCGAATGGTCATAATTAATGCAGCAGAGAACAAGATATCCTGAATTCATGTCTCTTGTTTCATGCTGCAGAAATACTGGATCCGTACCTGTTTTCACAGGCTGAGTAGTGGATGAGTAAACTGACCTTTATATGTGAAATAAACGGTTCAAACTGAATTAATGCACTTGTTCTAAATCCAGGTACAGATCACAGGTATCATAGGTGTATCAAGGTTGTTTTTTTTTAATAGCATATATGAGCTCAGGTGGTTAAAATGAACCGTTTGGTTGTTGCATGGAGTAACTTCAAGTGTGTCCTTACATATGTCCTGTAACAAGCTAACATTCGGGCTTACAGCTGACAGCTCCCAGCTGCACCGTCACCTTCAGGTCAGAGAAAAAAAACAAAAAAAGCTTCAGTGGAGGTCTGACCTCCTGATTACAACGTCCAATATCAAGTAAAACACGTTGGGAAGTTGCCGCATGAACAGGACACACATATACAGTATATTGATATGTAAGAACAGTTCAACACAAACACAGAAGAAGAAGTACGGCAATAATAATAAATAGACACTTTCATTGTCACCTGTATGAACAGAAAGGATATAACAGGCCCAGGTATGCATCAGACAATGTGTACCGTACAGAAAATAAAATATTCAATGAACTGACAGAAAGATCAGCGGCTCTCTGATTTTGAGCTGAATGTCTTTAAACTGTAACCATAGCAACAGAAACTCCTATGACTCTGTGTTTACCCTGTGTGAGCTGAGGCATGTACCGGTCATTGTTGTGTGGTTGTTGACATCAAGTTTAAAACGGTTGTCTTAAAAAGTTTTCTACGTTACGCTCCTGTCAGCTTCGCGATCTGGACTCGAATGAATTCTCCTAAAGCGAAAGAACCGTTAAACTTCCTCAGTTCGCCTGTTTCTGGAAGAAGAGGACACACTGAGCATCATAAAAGATTTGACCTTTGACCTGCAGCCAGCACGCGCCCACTGAGGTCATAGAACAGCTTACAGCAAGGCTACACACGTACTGTACTTCCTTCAACCAACACGGCTGCCACACAAGAAACACGGCAACACTTCCACACAAACACACACACACACTTAACACTTCATCAACATGCGGATAGAAACACACACGGCGACGACAACATAACAGCAAAAACATGGTTCAGATGAATTCAATGGTGAGAGACGAACAATGATTCAAGAAAACAGAAATGTGGTTTTGATATGTGAGTTGTGCAAACGCTCTGCTCTTCTTTTCATCTCTATCCAAGCTGAGTTATAGAATTCATCTGATATATCTATCTCTGGAAAGATAGAGACATTCTGCTGTCCGGGTCGACACGCATCAGCCGCGATTTGGAAAAAAACATCTCGTCATTAAAGCCAGCTTTGCCTCCCAGAAACAGAAGTGGTACCGTTATCGAAGCCGGAATATTTTTAGGCAACTCAGAGAGATGATTGTAACTCCGAGTCTGTCTGTACCGATGTTCTAAAAATATTCCTTAAAATATTCCAAGCGTCGTGGCCTTCAATGCTAAGATGCTTTTGCAAACCAGGCTGAATGAGAAAAGGCATTTCAGGGGAAACAAGTTTTTAAACAACACCAACAACAGGCTCAAACAGCTTCTATCTGCAGTACCTTTAATAATCTATCTAGAATATAACTTCTTGAAAATGTATGGCTTTTTTAACAGACCTCGTCTGGCGCCATTCAGAGCGACGTAGCGGCGAGACGGAGGCCTGAACAGTCAGACGAGAAAGCAGCACGAACAATAACCGTAGTCTTCATAACAATATAAGCTTCTGTACAATCAGGCACAAAAATAAACACTTTATATCTTTTCAACTCCAGTCTGAATCCTTTGGTCTTTGGTTCCACGGTAGAGATGAATCTCCTTGCACAGTATCGAGGGAGTACTGTAGGTCCGAAGGAAACAAGTCTAGATTTGAACAGAACCAGCGAGGCTCTGGAAGCTACAGGACTGTGGGCGGTTTATATGAAAAGGTGCAAAAATGAAGGTGCAGCGAGGCCAAAGAGGCTCAAAGAAGAAATCTATGTAGCAGTTTATGGAACCAGCATGATATTGGGTCACCTCTGCGGTGTAGTCAGAGTTTTGGAGCTTCTGTCCTGTTGCTACATGGTTGATTCCTGGGAGCTGGTGTCTATAAACCACATCAGTCCCGTGTTGAGGTTAGTCAGCATGTCCAAACCAGTTTGGTTAGGTTACAGTCCTTTTAGGCTGCCATGCTTCGAGCAGGACTGATGCCTGACATTAACTAACATCTGGAGCAAAACAAAAAAAAAGTCCAGATTGTCAGGAATCTCCTGTCTGTCTACAAATATATCAGACTTACAGTACAAGGTCGTGTTTATGCCAGTTGCAAGAAAAAATAAGTTTGGCAACTGTACTGGAAATGATTAAGTAGCTGCATGATGGTGCATGTACCTGTGCTGACCTCCTCTAGCTTTTAAAGGGTACTGAATTTAAATATGCTCCTTTCAGCAGCAGCGATCTGATAACTGTTGCTCCACAGATGTCGGCTTCATGCCACACTGACTTGCTCAACAATTCATGTTTTATTTAATTCCATGATGCAGCTCCCCTCTGAAAGCTCTCTACAAAGCATTGATTCAGCTCAACAAATTGGTGAAGGATAAAGCAGCTCGCTGCATCGAGACGATTCCTTTGGTTTCACATGATGCCACAGCTCCCATCTGTGTCCAGCTGAGGATGCATTGACTTTAAAGTGAAGTGGGATTATGAAATGGCGGCAGGGTGACGGTGTGATTTTGATTCATAGCACAGTGGAAGCTTTCCCCCAGCTCTGTGTGTTACAGTCAGTGGCTCTGGGAGTCAGCAGTGGGTGGCTTCGATGGGCGACAGCGTCAGGATGCTGCGATCGTTGGAGTAGAGGTTTTCCGTGTCGCTCCAAGACCTGAAAACAGGCAGCAGTGACTGAGGGTTAGGAGAGTGACTGAGTGTGTGTTTGTGTGTGTGTGTGTGTGTGTGTTGTCGGGGGGCAGCTAATACACTGCTGTCCAGAAGACGAGTGAGGGATGGAAGAGTGAAGGGTTAGTGATGGGTGTGATGGTGTTAGTGTTAGTGTTGAGTATCAAAAGTCTCTGCTCATCACCTCACATTAATCCAGAGCCATCAGTGGAAGAAAATATATTTTTCAAATCAGCTATGGGGTCCAAAAGAAACACTAATTATTATTTCAAGTTAGAACAGTTTTTGTTATTTCACATGAAAGATTTCTATTATTCCTGCCTGCTTTTTTTTTTGGTTTGAAGAGGACAGGCTCAGTGAGAAAAAGACGATGTCACTTATCAGAGATTAGAAATTAAAATGTTCAAATGGGGATGAAACTACACCCACACAGTCCTGATGATGCAGATTAGAAAATAACTAACAATGACAAATCAACTAATTATTGAGGAGCATTAAAGTCCATCTGTCTTTAGTAAAACAGGTACGGTGGTTGTGTCTAGATGGTAACCCTGGATTTGTGAACTCTTGAAGTTGCCAGGTAACATAGTATAAGGAGCAAAGGGAGGAGTTTGTGGAAGATTAATTGGTCGAACGCAGGTTTGAATCCAAGAGACGGGGATTCATGTCCCATGTTAAGCCAAAGTTAATGACTTAGTTGATTTTTTAATCTAGTCTTGGCAAGAAAAGTCTACTCGGTTTAGTTTAGGAAAAGATCATGGTAAAATAAAAATAAGTTAGTGTTGACTTTTACTCTCCCACAACACAAGTGGCTGGCAGAAATCCCTGAAGGCAAACTTCTCCTATTTGCAGAGACAACTTGTACAAATCTAGGGTTACCATCTAAACATGACCAGGTACAATGACTATTAGACTTTGTAATTCCAATGCTGTTCTGTATTACACTTAAAAAGTAAGATCACTAATTACTGCGCTAAGGCCTTCAATTCTAAAACTTAAATCCTGCTGATACTCTGATCGGGATCAAACAAAAAGCAGGCTGGGAAAGAAAAAATCTGGGTCTATCCACTATAATCTCTTTGTTCGTGTAAAAAGCAGCAGTCTGGAGTCAAAGTAAATCCAAGTCCCTAGAGTGCTTGGAAATGCAAATTATGCAAAGGCTTCGATCCAAACACGGTCTCAAGGTTTAGATTTAATAAAGGTTGTTCAGAGACAACTGCTTAGTCCTTAAATTCTGTCTGCATCCGATCTCACACTTCAAATATACTGTTTCTTTTGTCTTGTTTTCTGACTCGGATTAGTTAGAGGAGGTGAGATGAGACTTGAGCTACTCAACTCATGGATAAAAATCAATACAGTCATCATAAAGAGAAATCAATCATGATAAACAAGCATCAACAACATTCATGCCTCATATATCCACTCTCAGAATAACCAGGAACAGTGTCTGGTTTTCTGCTAAAATATACATCCTGAAGTTCACTTCTTTACTAGAAAAATAGCTCTCATCATACTTTCTTCCACAATATTAAACATATATGCATACAGTATAAAATTTATAATATATACCTTTCTCCTATTAGCTTAACCAGCTGGATTTCCTTTGGAAATGTCTAACAAAGTTCTCAACCACTGAATAAAATTAAAGCCAGAGATCGAGCTGGAGGAGAATACAACATGGATACATCGTGAAAGTCGCAGCTTGCCACCGTTGGAATGGAAAGGTCACAACAAACCAACCACCACCATCACGCTGACTCATCAAAGTAGTTAATGATCAGAGCGTGGTGCCTCAGAGCACCAGCAAAGAGAAGGTTCAACATCCTCTCAGTTCAAACAGTAACTCCATTCTGGCTTTCACACCTGATCTTCACATGACTGCACGAGTAAGAGCCACAAATGCGTGGACAGCTTTTAAACACGGAGGAGATATATATGACGAGAGCAAGACTGCATGTTCTGCCCCTCGCAGCACCTGTCCACCCACGTCTCCTTTTTGTTACCGTCTAAATGTCAGCTGCTCTACTTGTGACCCTTAATTTAATGCTGCTTTATGAGATGAAGACAACCGTTTTAAGACCTGCTGAACAGGAAAACAGAGCCACCCAGGGACTTTAAATAGGCTGATGACTCAAATTGTGGTTTGACTGGAGGCGCTCTCACGTGCTGCATCACCAGCTCGACTGTATACCAGGGCTTGGGTCAAACAGAAACATCTCAGTGCTAAAAACATCTTTGCTCCCCGGGTTATGACAGATGTTAGTACCGAAACACTTTCGGGATAAGCTGGTGGGAACATGAACCCAAGAAAAGAACGGAACAGGCAGACTTCTGACAAGACGAAGCTCACAGGGGACATTAACAGCACATGAATAATTAATCTGGAAGGTCAAACAACATTATGCAGATTTCAGACACAGAGAGAGACAGAGAGGACAGGAAGTGCAAGAGGAGGAGGAGTGTGTGAGGGGGCACAAATACATACAGGTTTACATTGTATACAAAGTACCAAAGGCAACAGCAGCCCCCATGCAACAAGACAGAATCTGGGCATGCTTGTTTTGTAGCCGGCAGTGGACAAGATGGAGTTATATACTGTAACTCCACCCACCTAGAACACCCCTGGTTATAAAACCAGCATGCCCTCAAAGTTGGCCTCTTCGCAGAAGCACATATAAGGCTTCAGGATCCAGTAGAAAAAGACTAATAGATACAGGAAGTAGCAAAAAAAAAAAGACTCTCTGAGACTACATTTCCCAGCAGCCTCTCTGGTTTAGGGTGTGGTACCCCTGTTCTAGGAGAAGGAGCAAGGGGTGTCAGACAGCAGCTGTGTTTCCATCCAAGGACCCCCCCCCCCCATAAACTATAATGTGTTAAGAAGAGAGGATGAACAGATGTTGGAACTTTTAATTAGATTTCCAACAAACGGCTGTTAAAGAATGAAGTCTGTTGATGAAATCATCATGTAGCTGCAGCTCACGAGTTTAGATTTTTAGTGGACGTGCTTGTTAACTGGTGCATCCAAAGTACATTTCTTTATTTGCTGATGTTCAAACAAAACCCCCCTACCCTTTCATATTTAAAGTTCAGAGTATGACTTTTTTGTGATTTGGATGGAGACGCAGCTGCCGGGATATGACAACTGCACGGGTGCATGTACATCATTTATTAGGAAAAACATCTTTGACATCCGCGTCCGTTCCTGCTTTGTCGCCCCTCGCCAGGGTTCAGCTGTGGCCAGCATTCAACAGGCCAAGTCAAGCAGCCGGCTACAGTTGGGATTCCGATATATAACAGATAAATACTTTATGCATTATATATGTTTGTAAATATGCTTGCTATATGTCCCGTCCAGTCATTAAGCATGTTATATAGGACTGGGTAGATATATGCCCTTTCCCTTATGGCAGTATTGTAGCATTAAGGCCAAATGTGGGCTGAGTCTCACTAGTCTTTCATTCGTTCTTTGTGGTTTTCTGCTTTATTTCCTGAAACCTAAAAAGGTAAGGAGGAAGGAGGGGAGGGACAGATGAAGGTATGTTGAAATCAGAGGAGGAAGAAAGGAGAGGCGATATTAAGGGAAGGAGATGAGGGGTTAAAAAAAATGAATTCAGCCCCAATTCTTTTAGTTGATCGTGTTTTTTGAAGCACACAACAGCAGAGCATTTCATTTTACTTATACTGGATACTAATTGTTTATTTCCCCCCTCCTGGGAGTACAAATTGGCTGCCATTTGCTCATTAGAAGAATCCAATTGGTTGCTTTGTGCCAAGGTCAGAAAACAAATCAATCATTCCCACAGGAAGAAATTCATTTAAATTGAATCATGCATTTAGTGGTAATTTGACCCCAAAGCAACGGGAATAGTTCCCTTTCTTCCAGTGAAATGACCCGACAACAATTGAAATAGATTATTTCATGGTGCATATCCCACCCATCTCTGTCTGAGGAGTAATGGACAATATAAATATCAACCCACTGTATGCTCCCAGCTCGCTGAATGTAAAGTTTAATGTGATCGGATGATGTCTAACTTGATACTTATTTGAACCAGCTTACTGCTCATAAGACTGCTGTACCCTCCCAGGCCTGACCAACTGGGATGACCCAGTCCTCTACTCGACCACAGAGAGTCTGCAGTTTGAGGTTCAGAGGAGCTGAAGGGAGGGTGGGGAGGGTGGGTGGTGCTTCCGTTATTTGACCTGCATGCCGTCATCACCTTTACAAACACACACTGTCATGAACGAACAAACATGCATGGCCACACCACCCGACTCCGAAAGGCCCACTGCGATAGACTCACACACAAAGAACAAGAATGCTACATCTTCATTACTGATGTGATCAATACTGAGTGTCCCAGGTTGTTTCAGGAAATATTGATTGCTCAGCAGAAAGGGCTGATCAGGTCAATTAATCAATGACCTCACTGAATCACTGAGATTCAGGATAAAAAAGACACAATAATACTGAAACTGCAGATTCGGGCAGCTCAGCAAACTGTGAGCTCAGCTTTGTCGTCTTTAAAGCTGCACTAGGCAAATTGTTTTATGAAGAAAACCAAAAAAAAAATTAAGTTGTGTATGTTTTCTCATCTTTTATCACAAAGTGGAATTGCAGGGAAAGAAGAAGTTTTATCTGCACTTACTGAGAGCTCGCTTTGCGCAGTAAACTGACATCATGTTTCATTATTAAACCTCTCTCTGCCACTTAGAGCCACCAAAATGCAAAAACTGCAAAGTGCAGCTTGAAAGTTAAATCGCTACAACCCGTCACTTATGAAGCACTATCACATCTATTCGATCACGGGTTAATACCAGACACGTGCTCGGATCAAACATGATTCGACCAGCTAAACATTATCTCAAGTGGAGAAACTCCTCCAATGAACAAGACGACCTATAGGAGTCAACCTAAAGCTAATAAGTCAACTTCATGGTTGACATATAGTATAGACATCTGATAAAGTGCATTACAGATTAGGCAGCTTTCCCTGAAAACTGCTTAATCCGGCTAACTCCCATTTGGACACCAACCTTTGATTTTCAGGGAGTATTGAACAGAAACAGAGTGGACAGACAGAACAACAGATCATAGCATAGATGATTAGGACATGGACACATGGGCTAACAGACAGAGCCGCCCTAATGTAGGGGTTAGACAAGACAGGTTACATAGTGTAATATTGAGACCTGTTAGGTGGTTGTATATCGCAGGTCTCCTTTGTAAGGGCCTTAATAAAAATGCTGGAATCCAAATTGTCCCTGCCTAAACTACCAAATATCCACATCTGCATGCTATGTAGTAGGCATGGCCATCACAATCTATTCAGTCATTGGTCTCTATAATTTTGGTTACAAGGTGTACTGATATATTTTTGATAGTACAAGACTGTGGATATGAGATTAAGCACACTTTTCTGGGTAATCAAAATGTTCAGACTTGCCCGACACTCGAACTCAATCGAGTCGATGAGTGTAGGACTCACGTTCGGCTGTTGTCCCAAAGTTATGCTAAGCCGCAAGCTAAAACCAGTCTTCTTCAACCGTCTGAGACCCTGCTCCCCCACAACTCTATGGTCAACTACAGATCTGAACATTGAACACTTACAGTAGGGTTGTAGACATATTAAGGCCTGCAGCCCAAATTTGTGAAACCAAGAGGTGAGGGTTCATCAGGATTCATAATCATAGTTTCCTGCAGTCGTCGGCGTCCTCCCCACCTGTTGTTGCGGCTGGATGTGTGGCAATGGTTGGTGCTGGCCTGGCACTGCCCGGTTATTTGCTCCAGGAGGTGGGCCAGGCGGGAACAGCCGCTCTGCCCATGTTGGTAGCAGCACAGGGATTCCACACAGCTGAGGGCCTGCGTCTGGGGGGCTGATAGAGACTGGAGGCAGGAGAAAGAGGGGAGAAATGTCAAGAAGTAAAGAGGAAGGAGGACAAAAGGGGAAAAAAAAGAAAGAAGAAGGAAAGATAGAGAAGTGAGTGGAGAAAAAGGAAGAAATTAATAAGATACACAAAACAGGTTTGCAGTCACATTATGACAGGATGATGGATGACTGGAAGATATTGCATGCTGTCACAGGAACAATGGTGTACAGGGACAACATTCAAAACATGCTACACAGAGGGCTGAAATGTTGCAAATAAACACAGAAAAAACGTAAGAATGAGGAAGAATAAGATGAAAAAGCTTTAAAAACCTCGAAATTAAAATGATTTGCAGCATTTTTTAGGGTGCCTGTAAAGCAGATTAGGTCTGTCCTTGTTTAGAAACCACATCAGACTGAAGAGCTAAAGTGGTCAGGTTTTTGCTGAACATTTTCTAACGATGTTAAACCCATTATTAGAGAACTGCAGTTACTACAGCATCTTTATTTTAACTTACTCAAGTCCAATCAAAGGTCCAGCCTGCTCATATATGTGAAAACAAATCTCCAAACTATCGTCTGTATTAATGTAGACATCTCTCACTGTCTACACAATAAGAATATATTTTATGACTAGTCAAACTTTTCAATGAGCCAGTGGTGCATTGGTGGGCAAAGCTGAATAAAGTTGCTGCCTAGAAACCTGCAGGATCAGGTGGCTGTGTTAACCTGAGTCAGCACTCAGGAGAGAGCGAGAGACAGGGTGTGATGGAAAAGAGAGAACGTGAAGAGCAGAGAGAGGTTATATTCACATAGTTAACCTTGTTTATCCTCCTTTTCTACAGCATGACATACAACATAACTACAGAATAACCTCAGACCAACTTTGGTGACCCACCTGGTTATTTCTTTTTATTATCATAGGTCCACAATTAATCTTTAGTTCAAAAAACAAAAACAAAAAAAAAACTACTTTTTGCTACATGCATTATTCATGGTGAGGTTTCTTATGACTAAATATTAACTCTGGTGTACGACAACTTTTAAGCCTTTGTAAAGTTTAAAACCTGCAATTTCTTCCAGCATACGAACAGTCAAGAAACTTACTTTACTTAAATACTGTATTAGGTAGTAATGGCTCCTGTGATATAGCTCAAAACTGTCCTGTTTTGTGGCTGAATGTGTGACTCTGTATTCCCCCGAGCTCTGGATTGTGATGCTGTTGTTACATTTCTCTGCGGCAGAAATTGGAGATTGACTGCTGGCATAAAACCAAACTTCTGCTTCTTGGCTGGCAACAGCAAAACACAGATGGGACAAACGGAATATGATTTATTCTGGCAGTGTCAGGTGTCCCTGGATAATAAATATATGGTTTTGTGCGTTCTCTGTTGGAGCATATTGCTTTTGTTTCTTGTGAAAAGGGTTGGTACTTGTTACTGTAGTTACAGTCCATAGCAAAGAGAAACGTTGAGGTTGGATGATGTGATTATTCCGAGCGCATACACAGTCCAAACCGCAGGAAGGGCAGTGACAGCAGCCAAGCCACAGCTGTAGCCATGGATGGTAATGTATCCTAGACTGGTGTTTATCGGTTAGTGAGGTGTCCTTGACGTATCTCTGCTGGTGTGACCATATGGGTGATAAATACTATCAGCTCATTAACTCTGACTCTACCTGCATTAATCTATCAGTAACCATTCGTATCAATCTTTGAAGCAGCAATCAGTCATCACAGAGCTTGTAAATCTGGAGCAATGGAAGGCGAAAGAGTTGAGAGACTGCAGTTTTCAGTGGCAGTTATGTTACAAAAAAAAAATTAATCTCCAGTGCTGTTAGAGAGATGACTGGATAAGATAGTTGGAAAAGAAATAATTACCAACTGAGTTTATGAACTGTTTGTCGCATGTTTTTTTCTTTAGTTCTGGAGAAGCAGAAGCAAAATGAAGCAGAGGATAAAAGCAGGCCAAACCTCATGATTAATAGTTCTCTTGTAAACCGAGGCTTTCTGAGAAAACGATGCCTGATTTGATGATTTTCTCATAAAATGTCCAAGGCCTCAGTGACATCATCCCCCTGGCTGATTTACTGGAGTTCAGATCAAGTTCATCTTCGCTGTTCTTTATTTAGCACAATATCACGTTGGTTTACACAACTAAGACAGCAGAGCGTCTTTGGCACGATCTTTTTTGAGGTTGCATAAGAAAACACAATGATCTTGGGTTTATAGTATGATATATAGCATTCGCAAAGCACGCTCTGGATGTAGATGCAACAAAATATTCTTAAATCATAGAACAAAAGAGAAACAAACTTACAAATTATACTTAAAATCATACTTGAAACCCAAAAGGGATTATATCAAATACTTAGAACATGAGTGAGACTTCAAAATAGAGCTTTGTTGAGTATGGCGGGGTTAGATGGTTGAACAAAAATACATGAAGACAATGAAGTCAGCATGCCAACAGCATTTTCTCACTCTAAACTCTGAACCCAGATCTGATCAATAACAGTGAGGGGTGAACTGAGACAGGATTGGGACAACTATGGTTGGGTAAGGGAGGACAGGGTCAGTCATACCAGTGTAGGGAAGGATGAGGTTATTCATGGAAAGGTTGGGATGGATGGAGTTGAGGGAGTTTGGTGGGAGGGTATGGGGTCATACAGTATTTTTACAAGTGAAACAAAAGAGCAGTGCAGGGGCGGCTGTGACATACAGTCATGGGTGAATGACTGAAAGTGCAGATTGTTTTAACCATATATGAGGACATATGTGGTTGACTGCAGCTATTACAGGGTGCACAGGCTTCCTCAGGCGAGGCTATAATGCTGGGACAATACGACGGGGGACAATGGGAGTGAAGTATGGTACTACCTAGGGGAGCAGGGGCCTGGGCCGGGGGCAGCAGGGGGAGGATAAGCAGCTAGCAGGTGCCAATTGTCCTCCCCTGGGCTCCGCTGGGCTTTAACAGGGTCATATTCTGGGCCGACTGAACCCTCACCCTCTTCCATCTGAAGGACACAAGATGCTTACAGTGAGCCCTGCTGGCTAGTCAAACAGCTCATCAGTCAGCCAGGTAGACTGTTGGTAGGTCAAACATCAACACAGCAACATAACCAGCAAAGCCAGCCCGTTCGCCAACCCACGCGCACTGCAAAAATATCTACATGAGTCACTTTGTCTCGTATGAAGTCTTTAAATTCTTCTTAAAACAAGATAACTCCTTGTTTTACCTTTTCTTTAGGGACTTTCTAAAAACATGTACACATTTCGAAAAAAAGGCACTATCATAAAAATATTAAATTAAAACTGTATCTTTGAGGTGATTTGTTTGGGGAAGGGATGAATTGCCTATTTTGGCATAATTTTACATTTTGTTTAGAAAACCTAAAGACTCAATACAAGACTAAAAGACTTCAGATATGTTTTTCAGTGCTGCACATTTACCAACCAGCAGAATCATTAGTCAGTTAGTAAGCAAGCGGTCAGTCAGTCAGTCAGTCAGCGAGGCAGTCCAAGCTGCACTGCAGGGGGGGCAGTTTATTAAATTTCTGACCCTCACTCTACAGTGTGCTCTAATAAACTCATGCATACAGTATATGGAGACCAAATAAATGCTGGTCCCCTTTTTAAAGCCCTTCACAAGTGACCTCACCAACAATCTTTTTTTTTTTTGGCTTACAAGGCAAATAAAAACAGCTGCCTCGTGCTTTTTCAAACAAGACACCAACGTGCAGCGCCAGGTCTTATTCCCCCGCGACAGACCTGAACCTCATTTTAATTGGGACTGTGAGATAATCATAAATCACTGCTTGAGAAGAGGTCCTTCAGAAAACTTGAGTGGGTTGATGAGGTCACCGGAGGAGGGCTTTAATTGAAGACACCGGTGAGAAGGCCAATGAGCTCAGAAAATAGCTTGAAAATTGAGCAGCAAATGAGCAGAAAGAAGCTGCGGGCATAAGAAAGACGTCTTGAGGGAGAAGGATCCTTCTAATGCGGATAAGCGCAAATCTATTAGCATCCAAACCAATTAACCTGCTGATGAATCTATCAGAGTTACAGAGTAGACAAACAACAAAAAACCCAGGAGAGCCCTCTGGTTCTTTTGTGATTACTTCCCCCTAATCTAATTAGGAAAAAAAAAGACTCTAAAAGATTCTGGATTCACACACACCTCGATGAATTGCATTATACAACACATTAACATAAATACATGCTTTGATTTTGAACCCAGTAAGAGCGTCTGGTGTAGTTCTACCAATTCAATAAACAAATTACTCAAACTGAGGAGATAGGATCTGTTTTGCATAATGTGCTTTGTGCCCTCCCATACCATAATGCACAAAACACTTAGAGTGAGTCAGTCTACAGTTTGTTTCTGCTCATTGAGTTTCAGGGATGAGACCGGCTTTGCCTACACTGTTAGTGACATGGAATATACGCTCAGTTGCCAGTTCTTTTTTAGGTATACCAGCTAAACCTAGTGCACTCAGTTCTACCTATGCAATGACTGTTTTTCAGTTGTTTCTATAAATGGGACAGAATAATATTAGCAACACCTCTCAGTGTTCATTCAATACAGTTCAACAGCCACAGACTATTAAAATGAGTCAACACCTCTCAGAATGTAAGCAGTAAAACCTTTGTGAAGGTACGATTGGAGGGCTGCTGTATTAGATTGCATTAGTTTTATTATTGTGTTTATACTGGCAGCTAAGTGTAATGTTAACAACTATAAACACATAGGCTATTATTTTTTTGTATTATTCTGCAAGTGCAACAGAATCATCAGACATAACATGCCAAATAGCTGTAACGATAAAGACATGCATGCAGCAAACATTAGCCTTGTAAAGCATCTGCGGCTGCTGATTATTTCCTCAATTAATTGTTTTCTCTATAAAATGTGAAAAAAATAATGAAAAATGCTCATTCTAACATTTCAGAGAACATGGTCATACATTAAAATTGATGGTTTTATCCCAGAGATAGTCGATTTACTCTCTTGTCAAAGACAAACTCTTTTCAAATCAAATTCTTATAATTGGGGAATCAAAGGATGTCTGACTAGAACAATTAATCAATTACCATAATAGCTGCTTAGCAATTTTCCGTCTATCAGCCATACACAAAACACACATAAGAATATACAATTCACAAGCTTTGATAAACATGATCTTGGCAAAATCAAAACTCAAAAATGTCCAGTAGTCAGGACAGAGCTGTCCAAGATCAATAATTATCTCTGGCTTTTGGTATTTTCCCTTCATCACAGAGCTCACACGATTTCCCTTGCAGGCAGTTTATAGTGATATCTGCTATGACAGTCAAGATCTTCAAGTCATCGGTCTAAAACAGCAGTGATAATAACACAGACTGTCATGCGTCTGACAGGGCAGCATCATGCCCTTGTCAGTGTGTCATGCAGCGGGGGTGGTGGGGGGTATCTGTCTTGTTCTGTGGGTCTGCTAAAACCATGCAGGTAGACAACTCCGAGGTGAGGAGGGTGTCTCAAATGGTGAATCCAGTTTAAGGGTGTTTGGTTGGACGGATGTCAAGACGGCGGACCATGCTGCAGATAAAAGGGCTGCACCATGCGACTGTATGATGTGGCATGCCAGACTGTGGTTGTGTGACAAGACCACGAGCTGATCAGGATAATCAGGAGGTGGGTTGGACCAGGTGATCACGATTTAGGACCCTAAATATGAACTTTAAGGGCCAGGCGAGTGTAAAAATCAAGCCAATGAGGATTCCCAGTTGATCTGACATTCATTCATTCACTCAGCCAGTCGTGTATTTGTTCATGCTGTAGGGGGGAGTAATGACAGTACCATGCTGTAACAGGCAGGAAGGGTGGAGGTCTCAGAACACATTCTCTATATCAGCCTCTCACTAAAATGCAACACATGCAGCGACTGAAGTGCTTGATGTCACATCATGTTGCTCCAAAATATCTTTATCTTCCCCATAGCTCAATCACGGAGAATGCTGATTGGCTTGTCCAGGGCATGCAGTCACAGACATGACACAAAAGAATCTGCTCCAACATTAACAGCACACATCTCTGCAATCAGTGTACTGCCAGTGTTAGAAACAGTCCTCAGAAGGACTAAATCAAGTCCAGACCTGAGAGAAAGAACATTTCAGTGTTATATGAATGATCATAAACAGGAGCGCTTGTTTCATAAAGCGATGTTTCTACTTTTAGGTTGTCCATGTGATTCTGTTCTGAGAACATCTCCTAATCGCTGCATCAAGTACACGTTTCAGGAAATTTAAGACATTCTGATTACTAACTGACCTAAGTATGTTTTAACCATAGTTTATGAAGAATGACTAATTGCCAAAGGAACATCATGTAAAGTTGTGTTTGTAACATGTTTTTTGTCACACCAATCATATGCTATTATTATTAATGTGAACATCCAATGCATTACTAAATGGTAAAACTTGCACCTAATAACTTCAGTGCTTCACTGATTTTATAAAAACACGTTAAAGGATTAGTAATCAGGATTTATTGACCCCTAGCAGAGTGGTTGCAAATTGCAACCCTCTCATGTCACTTTCAGTTCTAGTGTGAAGGAGAAAACGTGAAGGCTGAAAAATATAAAAGAAAATATTTAGAGGTGTTCTGGGCTACTGTAGAAACATGGTGGATAGTCATGTCTCTATGGTAATGATAGATTAGTGAAAATTTTATACCCGTTGTTTCTGCATGTGGTTTGTCTTCAGGTCTTTCTAATAGAAAGATGCTGTCACCTAAACATCAATTATTAATTTAACCCAATCCACAATCTTTTCCAAATCCTAAACAAGTAATTTAGGTGCCTCAACCCAACTCAACTAAGTCTATATACAATAAGACAACACAAATCCAATTGTTGCTCTTTAAAACAACTAATTCAGTTTGCTTTTCTTCTTATATGAGTGCAGATGCACCTCAAACGTGACAAGAATATTTTAAAGCAGAACAATGCGTCTGAATAAAGGAGAGGGCCAGCAACTAGACACACTATGGCAGTCTCCGTGAAAGAGGACCTGCAGCGGCTGTAAATATAAAAGGCTCATCTAAGGTAAGAAAATCCAAATGATTCTTATTTGTTGGCGATTATACACTAATTCAAACATAGTTATGCACGTTATGCTCCATTTCTGACATATTCTGTAAATAACTTGATCTGACACACTGGACCCTTTAATGTCAGATAATGGAAGAGCTGCAAAATAATGAAATGGATCTGTGTCCTGAGAAGGAAGAAGAAAGTGTGGTGGATTGCAAAAATATGCTTTAACATTTGAAATGGATATTTTTTTCAAACAAATGGAAGGGAAATTTAATTTAGAGATATCAGCATCAATGCCAGGAAACAGCCAGCCAAGCTGGTATAGATGGCTGATTATTCACAAAGATATACAGATGCATATAGAAATATTGCTTTTGAATGAAGCACTCCTGGGATACTTGTTTTATTTGAATTGATTTTTAGATGTATTTTAAGCCCAGGACTGAAACAGTCTCATCTCTACCTAATTTTGCCCAGCTGGCTCTTGGCTCTGGACAGAGGCTGCAGAGCGATGAAGTCATCACCTATCGCCACACGGTTGGAATACATCTACACCAGGGGAATACACAGAGAGAATAGGACGAAGAACACACAGAGACACGCAGAAAAGGTTAGATATACAGCTCTCACACACACACATTTAAACAATTCATACTGAGCCCACGTTCAGAACAACACGCGCACGCAGACAAAGACAAAACAAGACAAAGGTTAGAGCAGAAATAACAAACACCACACAGAGTTGGAAAAGGAAATTCCCTTTTTCTCCGAGAAACAAGAGGAGGCTTTGAAACATAAACAGTCTCCAGCTGGACAAATCAATACAGTAACAGTATGGGTCTGCTGAGAGGTGACCGTGCACGTGTGTTTGTGTATGTTCTTCAGCTTGAGAGTATTGGCACAAAAAGAGGTCATGCGGTGTGTGTTTGCAACCAAACGCCACCGTGTTCCTGTAAAGAAGTGGATAATTCAAGACCACAGAGGCTGAGAAAATAATGAACTACTGAATTTAAACATCGCGACAAGCAGACCCTTTTTTCTCTCTGTCTAGAATTTGAGTTACCGTGACATTTTAGTTTGTTTTCTGCCTCTAGGCTCTTGTCACATTACAGGAAATATAATTTCCATTTTTGTGATACAAGTAGGAATAAGTATTAAATATAACACTGCATGCGGAAGACAGTTTAACTACTGGAATGTATTCGGTCTTTCCTGTGCCATTTCATGACTTTTAATGAGTTTTACTGAGACTGCTTTTTAGTTCACTTCAAACAATTGGTATGACTTGCTTACTGTGGTAATGAACATTAGTGTGCAATTGGTCTCAGTGATTTTAGTAAAAAGGCTAACAAAGTTAAGACAAGATGAAAGTTTCTGAAGATGCTGCTGCAGACAAACTTTTTGGTTCCACTGCAACAATAACCTGATTTATGATCTCTTTAGGATTTGTGTCTCTCTATACCTGATCTTATACTCTCATCTTGCTTTTCATTCTTCTTTAAATCATTTTCACCTTGACAAAAAGGTTCGCTACAATAACAAATTACAGCGTGAGTGGATCCTACTCACGGATTTGATATCACCAAAACTAAATTTCTCTTGAGAGCAGAGAGCAGAGAGATCAGCAGAGAATCTGCTGCTCACATAGTAACTACAGCAGAGTAACAAATGCAAAAACAGATGATAGCTGTGAAAACCGCTGTGACCTAAGACTACACGCTGCACCTCAGAACCGGGCCAGCAGGTTGCAGAGCATGTGAAAGTAAACAGATTAATGCTGGAGGAGTCTCTTTAAATCCCAGCTAAGAAGCTGTACCTTTTAACAAAGAAAGTTTAATCCACTTTAGAGGAATGGCTGGACTTCTTTACAAGCGTTCCCAGACAACAAGCTGTAAAATTCTTCTCTACTTTCTGCCCCTCCTCCCCCATGTTACCTGACTCTTCTGTGTGCTGGTGGGCTGCAGATGTCTGTAGAAGACCTTCTTCACCACATCAGGAAAGAGGCAGGTTATGACGATGATGATGATGGCGAACCACGCCGAACCACTGGACAGAAGCTGCACAAATACAAAGTACATGTCCTGGGTGTGGAGGAATGGCCTGGAGGGGGTGGAAGAGACACAGTGGTTACATAAAGCAACATAAAAATGGGAAATATCATTTTTATGCATTTTATCAGTGAAAGCATGAAAGCAGAAGTGACAGCAACACTTTGGCTATATTGATATTAGAACTGAATGAGGCAATAAGCTTTAGGCCGGGGGCACCACTGAACTATAGGGGTGGGCAGCCGAGCTCCGCCATCTTCACTTTAAATCCAGGTGTCTCTGGCTGCTTGACTCGTGCTCTTTGAAAGATTTTATTGTTCCACAGAATTTAATAACCTGTGCAGATGTCAGACCACAAATATCAATTACAGTCCAATATTATCAGGATGGCTCCTTCAGTACGAGCCTGTGAGTTGACTGGACTTGGTAAAGTGGTTGGGATTGATCTGATCGATTCAACCCACCCCCAGAAAATCAAATCCAACCTGACCTTTTGTCTCGGTGACTGATCTGCCAAGTGAAAGATTTGGTAAATCTGGTGTAAAACAGCCTGTTTCACCCCAAACCCCAGCAATTAATAAACCTCTCTTATGGCAGATGAATCCTATTCAGCAGTGATTTTGGAGAGGGCAAAAATAATACAATTATTTAAATGTAGTTTTTCTTTTCCATGACATTATTACATTACATTACATTGCATTTAGCAGACACTTTTATCCAAAGCGACTTACAGAGGAGGACATAAGCTGAGAAAGGTGTAAAGGAGCACAGAGTAGTTGTTAGTTTTGTTAGGCAGGGAAGCCTTCTCGAAACAGAAAGATTTTTACAAGTTTTTTAAAGGTCGAAAGGGATGACAGACACTGTAAAACTGATTCTACCTGTTGCATGACCACTGAGTATCTATTTTCTAAAGGCAGCGGCCATTTAAGAGGTGTTATGTTAAGCTGAGACACTAAATTGTGCAGAGAGACGGTCTAACACTACTGCAAACATCATCTTTGAGTGTTAAAGCAGCGTCAACTAGAAACATAGACTTTTGTAAAAACCTGTTCTTACCAGATGATGCCTCCATAGAAGAGAGAGAAGATGAAGTAGAAGGCAATCGAACCCCATGTTACGAAATGGTTCATCCACGTCCAGAAATGTGTCTCTAAAGCAAGCTATCATGACACACACAGGAGGGAGGAGAACAGAAATATAGGTGTAAAACACTGAGACAGGGACACAGAGAGCATCAATAAACCATCTGCCTCTGTGCTGTAAAAAAAAGACCTTGACCCCAAACTGTGACAAATAATCTTCTCCCCTCTTAATGGCCACTGACATCACCCTAATACTTCACAACAAACTGAATTTCATGTATCTCTGTGGACATAAACATGCCACGCAGCTCTCAGCTGATGCACAGAGAAACACATCTTAAAGCTACATTGAGCTATTTTTGACCAGGAGAGGGCGCAAAAACCTCAAAACAAACTTGACAAATAAAAAAATAATATTCCTCACAAAAAGTCAGCTCATCAATTTCCTACAGCAACGATGTTTACAAACAACTGCCTTTTTCAACTGATGGTTTTAAGCCCAACGTTTAATTTCTCTTTATAATTAATTTTCTTCACTGACTCCAGGGTATAAAATCAGTCTTTACCTTGGTTGAGTTATTTTTTGTGCTTTGCAGGCATTCAGTTTTCTGAAATGGCTGCTACAGTACAAACCAAACACTCCCCGCACTAACATTACACAGTCGCCATATAAGAAAAATATCACATATTTACAGCTAAATATAACATAGACATTAAACCCTTACCTTCAATGTAACAGTGATGACCATGACTGTAAAGACCAGCGTTCCAAATGTCCAGTTTCCAAACATCTAAAAAAACAGACATACAACGTTATTGAGACTGTTAACGGTACAATGTAGTGATGACATAACAGAGAAATATTGGCCATGTTTACATGCATGGACTATATACAATATGATCATCATATGGTCGACCTGTTTAAATGCAGCTTATATGCAACCTTGCAGTTTCTTCTTCCTGCTGTCAGAAATAACTAAACATAATGAGATTCCTCTGAGTCAGCGCTATTAGATCGGCTGAAAATGATTCAAATATAAAACATTTTATTTGCATTTCACTGCGATAAATAAAAAAACATTAACACCAGGCACAGCTGCTGTATTTGACGTTTAATGATGATGTTGCTCGGGTAGTATAACTTTATAAACAGTTCGAGTTGAACCATAAACCTTGATGAAAGTTTGGAACCAGGACAGGTGGGATGAGGTGAGTGGTGCTGTGCTTGAGTTATGGAACAGAGAGAAAACTTCTACAAGGCTCCGACCTCAGTTAACAAGTCGACTGGTATTACAGAGTCTATAATGAGGCTTTGCCCTCCGACTGTGCTCCACCACTTGCTATGTGAATTACTCTACTTATAGGTCGAGAGCTGTGGGGGGCTTTGATTTGTTGGCAGCCAATTCAGGACCCTGCTGGAGTCTAAACACGGGAAACCAACAGTGAGAGGACTAAGATGCATCCACTCAGGGGAGCAGACAGCAATTCTGACTCCTTGTTCTTGTTCTAGTTCATCTATAGCTCAGTTTGAACATACTTTTTTTTTTTCATACTTTTAGAAACTCTGTTCTCTATGACCATCTTTGCTAAGTCCTCTTCAACCATCACCATCTTTCACCCCACCAGTGATGACATTTGTAACATCTGAAAAAAACTTGTCCAGATATGTCACAATTAAAGTTACTATTCTATCTTGAAATAAATATTCGCATTTGTCAGCCTATGAGGCAAATCTACAGCATATAACTGCACGAGTTCACATTTGAATCTCATGTGCTGTATCTGTGTGGATTCAATTTCCATTGTTTTAGAAAGAAATAAAGAAATTAAAAATGGAATAAAAACATTTTTCAACAATTACTAAAACTCAATTCAAGCAGGAGACCTGAACACTCAGGAATCAAAACTCATTACAATTTAGCAGAATCATCAGGGGCCAATGAGCCACTGCATGTTTTATAACAGTCGTCGTGTTGTTCAAAAGAGAAACTAAATGTTTCCTGATTCAGCATCGTCCACGATAGCCAACATGTAAATATACCACGGAGCATATGTTTTCTACATCATCATTAGCAAGACGAAAATATGTTGAGGAATCATCCTGATAGTCCTCTCATTAACCCCCCAAGGAGACATGCATTCAACTGTAGAGCAGACTCTTACCAGCTGCCTGTTAGCTCGCAAGATCTGAAGACATGCACAGCGTGAAGGCAGAAGGAAAAAAAGAGTAATCAACAGAAGATAGAAGAAAAAGACAAGCGAGCGACAGGAGTGAGTGCTTTCTGAAACACCAAACTTCAAATGGAGAGAATGACGGCAAAGATATGCAGCAGGAAACAGATTTGGTGAAGGACCAGAGAAGATATGATAAGAAAAGTTAAAACTGCAACAACTGACTCATTAACAAGTGAATGGCATACAAGGTGGCACAGTAATAGAAACAAACTGACTGTATTAAATGGCTATTAAACAAAATGACAGAATGACGAAGTGTTATGAAGGAAGAAGTAAAATTTAGGGGTGGAGAATCTGCAGAAAGACCAGCAGGCAACCAGCCCTATCAGTAACAATATCTCATCATAACACACACACACACACACGCACGCACGCACGCACGCACGCACGCACACACGCACGCATGTTGCCCTGCATTTCTTCTACCATTCATTTCCTAAAGAGACATTTTCCTAATATAGTTTGGAAAATCTTATCGGCAAGCCAATTTCTTTTCTATGGATTTTACTATAGTGTAAACATACAGCAGGTGATATACACACACACACAGCCAACAACACACCTGTCCATTTCCCATAAGTGTGGTGTCTTCTCCCATCAGGATGTAGGATCCAAAGAAGAAGACAAAGGCGTGACAGAAGCCCAACAGAGTCCAGTACAGGAATGTCCGGAAAGACAGCAGAGAGTTCTTGCTGATGTCCCTGTTGGATTTTTTTTCATTTTTTATTTGTTAGTATAAAAACTGCACTTTTATGTTTCACAGTGATGAAGAAGTTCATATTTCGGGGTGAAAATAAATGAATTATGGACCAAAGAGAATGCAGATAACAATAAACGTTTGTTTTATTTTTTAAAAATGGTACATAAAATTCTTATTAGCCTTATTTGCTAAATATGGTTTATATAAAAATGTTAATTTACTATTTGATACATGTATGCAAACTGACCTAAAACTGTTTAAAAAACTGTTAAACAATAATGTGCACCTACAGATTACATGTGAACTCACCTGTACAGGCCAGGTTTATTCTGTAGTACATGAGGATGGACCAGCTGTTCAAACAGACTGTACACCAGGATGGGCAGCGAAGTGAAGCAGATGTTGTACAGTGTCAGATAAACACTGTCATACAGAGTCTGGGATGGACAGAGACAGCATTTCACTTAACACCAAACTATCAGCTCGAACTGATATAAATGTATTGAACTGATTAATTCATATATATAAATCATCTAACCTGATGTAAACCAACCTGACTTAGGACATATTATAGACATATTGCAGGGTAGAGTGTGGCATACCCTCCCTCTATATGTCTAAAAGGTATACAGTCTAATAGCTTATAAATAATTCACAGGGCTGATATCATTTTGCCTAGATCCAAAGTGATATCCTTTATTACAGACTAAAGCTTTTTGTAATAGACTTGATGCTGACAATAGTTTGATAAATCATTTAACATGACTCTGTTGCATTAATATTTGAAGAGTTTAAATGCACAAATTGAGATTCACCATTACAGCAGCTTTTCCAAACATTAAGTAAAAACCAATGATGTTTTGCCTGCTCAGCTTTTTGAAACAACAGTTAAATCAAACTAGGTTTCCAATTGACTTGAGAAACCTTCATTGCATTCTTTAAGAATACGTTCTCTGAAGTGAATGACAGACTGTGAAACATTAAATCCACAATGACATATGAGAAAGTGCAGCGATGGAGAGATAAAGAGACTTACTTGTTGTGAAAACAGACAGAAGAACTGGTATAAAAACTGGGGCGTGATAAAACACACATTCTAGAAAAGACAGAGTGAAGAGAGAAACATTAAAAACTGCAGTGAAAGAAGATGTGCTAACAGCTGATCTGTCAAATTTTATTTATTGCAATTTAGAATTTATTGCATAATTTAATGTGTGACTGGGAGATGCCCCTCCTAAAAAAGAAAAAAACTTCAAAGTGTATCACTGATGAACTCCTGAAGACCTCGTCTGCTCAAGAAATGCATTTAAATTGACCCTTTCTTTTCGCTCTGTCCTGTAACAGCAAACCTCTGTTCCAATGTTCTCCTTTTCTGTCCTGTGCTTGGTTGTCTAAATTTTGAAGATGGTTAAAAGTGTCATAAAGTTGTATATAGTCACATCTCAAGTTGGGTAATGTTAGCAAAACACATGCTTACTAGGTTACAATTCAGTTCAATTCAGTTGATTAGTGCCACTTTAATATTTTAACAATCTTCAGTCTTTGGTTTCCTTTCCACATAGACTAGCCTAGCACAGCACGCTGGGTATCTAAGTGCATGGAAGGAGAAAGCTGACAGAGGCTTGCTAAACTGTTCTTAATTATTAAAGCTACTTATAAAAGGCAGTGCAAGTAAAGTTAAAACAAAAATGTAATCACAGCCAAGGCTTACCTTGTAGAAAAAGTACTGTACAAGCGTTGCTATTCGAATGTAGTAGAAGTGACCGTGGACCAGCAGAAGTTTAGCCAGGAACTTAAACCTGGCAATTGCATAGTCACTGTTTCTCACGGCCTGACGACCCTCCTTCCCCATGATACCTGGAGATACATGAGTGTGCGCGCACACACATATATATATTAGAGGACACACCGCAGAATCTAACTAAATCTTTAAAAGAGACTATAATGTGTGTGTGGTGAGTGTTTACCTATGCCCACGTGAGCTTCCTGTATCATACTGACATCATTGGCTCCATCTCCAATAGCTAGTGTGATGGGTTTCTCTGGAGATGTTTTTAAAAGACGCACCACCTGGACAAACAAAGTGATATTAACATGTGTATTCAAATATGAAAATGCATCACCATAAGCAAACAAAAATAATAACTCAAAACATGTACATATTTTATTAATCAAACAGGAAGGAAAATTACAACACTGAAAAGATGGTGGCACCATCCAAAGGGTTGTTTTAAACGGGAGGGTAATACATTTGTTTGGGTGGTGTGTGTGTATAACGGAGGACTGATTACCTTAGCTTTCTGCAGCGGGGCCATACGGCAGCACAGCACAGCTGAACAGTTTTTACACACTTCCATAAAGAGTTTCTCGTGCTCCCTCAATGCTAAAGACAGACTGGCACCATCCACGACTAACCCGTGCTGTATGACGTGGTCCTCCTTTATCCTGGAGACAAATGGAGAGAGTCATGAGATGAGATAGATGAGGAGAGGACTGAAAAGAGCTGCTGCTACCATGCATTGCCATTTTAAAGCTTACTGTTAGTTCATTCACAGCAGATGTTTTATTTACGGCACACTGAACACATTTTAAAGATTCAGGAGCACCTCTGAGTTCTGACAGTCTCAGGTGGGTTGACAGTCTAGGTTTTATTGATATTTTATTGATAGGAGACAATTATGAAATTTATTTAAATATTTAGGTCCAGCCTTTTCCCATGAGGCTTTATCAAAGTAACTATAAAGCTTTAACCAATCAAGTCAACCTAATCAGATTGTATTCTATCTGTAGGAAAGTGCAGCAGTTTTAGCTCACCTAATTCTCTTTTTGCAGAAACTTATCTTCCAGAAATTGTCCTCTAAAAACTTAATCGTATTCTAATTTATTTTTAAGTAATAAAATGCGACAATTTTACTCTAACGCAGACAGTAACAACAATCCACTAAAAACTCATCATCTAATCGAGTTATGAGGATACAAGGCTTAAGACTAGTCTAAAGTAGACTCACCTCCTAGCCAGTATGCGGAGCTGCTCAGCACACTCATTATCAGAGCGTTGTTGCAGAAGCTCCAGGATGTTCATGGTTCTGTGGAAGTGGCCACAGGACAGGCTGACGCTGACTGCCGTCTCATGTTTGTCTCCCGTTAGCACCCATACTTTGATCCCTGCCAGCCGCAGAGCCTCAATGGTCTCCTGTACTTTGTCCTGGAGTCTGAGGGAGACAAGGGAGAGAAAGGATATGTACTGTATATGCAAAGGTTTCAGTGATTTCTATATCTAACTACATCAGGTCAATTCCCAGGTAAGCAATGAGTGCTGTGGGTGTATAGTGATGAAGCCCTAAAGGCTTGCTAATAAATTATAGCGTCCATAATTCGACAGCTTTTGGCACTACATTTCTTAAAGCTCATTTTATCATGCTGGTAAAGGTAGGTAGTGGTAGTTTTAACAGTCCGCTTTAACAGTAACCCCACCGGCCGTGGCTCTGTGATGCTGCAGTTGCGAGGCTGTTTTGATTCATAACCCACCAGAACATTTCAGAAGCAGAGCGTTTTAACTGCCAGACACTCAGATTTTGTTTTTTTTCTCTTTGGTTTGGCTGGTTGGTTGTTGTTTTTATGATCAGATAGATTCTCTATGCTGTTTCTGTGTCTGTGACTTCATCTGTAAAACCAGCTGCGTATTCTCTGTGGAGCGGAGGGGAGAGCTACTTATGGGACACTTCTGAAACACGCTGTGGCACTTCTGCTGGAATCACACGCATTGAAGAATGAATGCGTGATGCTCAGGCAGCTGCAGTGCTGTAAGAACACTTCACAAGCGTGCCCAGTGGCATTAAGGGGCAACACATGTAACTAAAGGCTCTCACAGTTACCTTGATGTTATCCATGTCTGATGAGAGGAGGAGGGTAAAAACTGAACAGTACTGATTTTACTTATCCAATTTCCGACCACAGTTAAATGTTCTTAAAGAGGTTAATATGCAATGAATATGATTTAATATTCCATGCCTATCAACGTTGACTTAAAACAGAGGAAAGTTTTATATTTTAGTCTTGTCTTCCATTATGGAGGAGATCCTGTGATTGTGACCATGTGTGCCTGAGGAGGAATATTCATTCCAGATACAGAGACCGAGCATCAGAGGGAAAAGAGAGAGACAGAGAAGAGATGAATGGAATGGGAGAAATGAGGGACCTATGCGAAGAGCAGATGGTGAGTTGATGTAAACACATATCAACATCCATTTCCAGAGAGGCTCATTTAGGTGACATCTCTTATCTTTCTGCTGACTCTAAACTGTGTGACATTTCCCCACACACTGCGTTTGTGTCTGTTCCTGGTCACGTGTTTCTTACAGTCTAACCCTTTTTAACTCACATATCTGATGCACATCTTCTGTAACGTAATAATCTTTATTTCTCTAGCTCCCACTGACTCCCATCCTGGTCAGAGAACTGTTTGTAAATTTTCTAGTAACAAAACATTTCACTAGACTAAGAGTCTGTGGCCAAGCTAATGGCTCTGTTCTAATGGCTCTTTAACGCTATTCCTAGGCACAATGCTAACGTATGTGATGTTTTTGCTAATTAGCACTAACATTAAGTATAGCTGAGGCTGATGGAAATGTCATTAGTTTGCAGGTTTGGTCCAGAACCAAAGTACTGGATCATTCTGAACTAATGATGGCTTTAGATGAAAAGTCACTTAAGTCATAAAGATTCATCTTCTGGGGAACATGACAATCAATCAAACGGCTGTCAAGACCTTTCACTAAAAGCACAAAACAATCAACCTGCTGGTGACTTTAATGGAAAAGTCAAGAGATCACAGTAGTAGTCAGCAGGCTAATCCTATGGGGACCATGAATGGCTAAAAATGCATATGAGGATATAGAAAGTCAATCTGGTACCACATTATATACACTGTTGTTAAAACCTAACCATGCAGAGATGTAACATATGTTTTATCCAAACAGTAACTATATGTTATCTAGTCACTGCCAGAGGCAGAACACGATAAAAGAACATGTGTTACATAATTTGATCATAATGTATGTTGAATATTATTGCAGTGGGAAGTTGAAGTGGCTTTAATTACATACACCATCCACTGTCTTTAATTTAATGCCAGTAGCCGTACTTTTGGAAAATTAGCAAAAGAGGGTAAAATGGGTAACTCAGCCAACACTGCATTGTACTGCCTTCTGTATGAAATGTGCTGATATACTGACATATACACGAGGATATGAGGATTGGTTTTCAGGAAGGACAGCTGCAATATATTTAAATTTATTTGTTAATTTATTTATTTGTCTCCATACTTGTCCTCAACCCCTGTCGCTCCCAGCAGCTGCAGGTCTCTCTCGATGTAGCTGAAGGCCTCCTGCAGTCTCTCCTCCCTCTGCTGCAGCGCGGTGCGGGCAGCGTTCAGACGCCTGTCCACATCAATGTACTCCTCCGGGCTGAAGTGGCGACATGCTACCACCAATGTCCGCAAACCTTTCTACAGTGGGAGGAGGAGGGTAGAGAAAAAAAAAGCAGAATTACAATCAGAGTCGGGTTTAGTGCCAGGTAGGTTTTCACATACAAGGAAATTGCTTTGGTGAATTGGTGCATAACAAAAGTTACAAATATTTGGATAAGAGAAGGAAAAGAAGATGAACAGAAGCAGAGAGAGAAAGAGCAGAACAAACAAATTATTAAAGCTCGGCTTTAAATCACAGAACTAGCCTGAGGGGCAGACGACCACAAATCAACCCAATCCAGAGCACTGACTCCTGGGTACTGGCGTCTGATAACATGAAGTGGGGGCTGGATGTGTGCATATTTGTGTGTGTGTGTGTGTGTGTGTGTGTGTGTGTGTACGTGTGTACATGTGGCTGTTGAGGCTAAGAATTTATAGTCTAATGGGAACAGAGACTGACGGAGCCAGAAGTAATCACTAGAACACTGGAAAATGCCAGGTCTACGTACCGCAGTTGTGAACATATGCATCAAGAGGCATGTCAGAGTCAGGTTTAATTATTACATTGAAGAGGAACCTTTCTGTGAAGAGATTCTCTGAAGAGGCATCATGGTATATTAAGTTTAATCAATGTGCCTCGAGGGATAAGCAAGGATGGGTCCTTTGCATGGGGAAAAGATGAACACAGATAGTCTCAACTTAAGACACACCACAAAATAGTGTTGCGCCTGTGCAAAAGTGCAATAATGTATGTGCTGTTGATCAACTGTAGGGAACATATCAGCAGAACTCCTGTGACTCCAGCTAAACACTCCCCACTGAATAGACGTTATAGCAGTTATAGTGCAAGCTTCTGGACAACATAATGAGTCAAGATTTTCAAAAAACAAAAAAATCTCACCAAGGCGAATTCGTCAACGTGCAGTCTCGTCTTTTCTATTTCACCACCAGTAGCAAAAGGCAAGATGGACGACTCTGCACCCTTGGTGAACAGCACTGTGCCTCCTTGATAGTTGAGACAGCAAGAGGACGACATAGAAGACATTTGTATTGTATGTAGATTAACTCAACATACAGTATTTACCCTAACTCTCTCCAACCAATTTAATTGCATTTATTTATTTATCTAGAATGTTCCTTTCTTTTTCTCCAGTCTTCTGTTTGACAATCTGATAAATTTGTCTTTTGTCAAAGTTTTATAGTTCGCTGCTGCAGTCACAATTTGGTCAATAATGCTAAATATACTGCACAGTTCAAGGTGGAGTTACCTGAGGGAGTCTGCAGTATGACGCTCATCCTCCTGCGGTCGGCATCAAACTCTAACACATGGAGCAGTTTATACCTGACAGAGCGAAGAGAAACACTCTCGTTAACTTACTCTGGACTCAGACTGACCACCTACTTTTCACAGGAAGCTCAAATAACCATTCGTTATTTGCCTGAGAAATGCACAGGGTTAGAAGTACCTCTCTGATTTGCCAAATGTTTTGATCTCCATGATATCTCCACTGCTGCAAGTGAAGGCCACTCCAATCCTGAGGAAAACAGACAGCAGCTCAAACTAGAATTATTGACATTTTTTTACCTTTAAAACACTGGGTGAAAATCCAATTTAGAGTTTGGAAAGTTTGAAACGTAACTGGTCTGTTAAAGAATAAGAAATGTAACTTTTAGCTATAGCTCTCCACTCGGGCCATTCAGGGCACTATTTTAATTGGGCAAGCACAATGACGAGTGCAAAGCGGTCACAGACTGTGTAGGCGTTCCAAAGCACACCTGCTATGTTGGTGCAAGTATGTGGAAAGTGCAAAATGTCTGGCTGAGGTAGATAAATGTTTTCACTGTATTTCAAGGGTAAAACATGAAACATAAACAACCACATCCATGTGGATGTGTGGTTGGTAATCATGTAGCAGCTTGGTATCATTTGCATGCGATTTCATAAAAGGTAAACACAGTGGACGGCCGTGCATGATGCCACTGTGCTCTGGAATGGCACTTCTCAAATCAGAGGTTGCGGATTTGTGGGGGATACTTGTCTAGCTGCCTTCAACTGGATTGAATTAAATGTAGGAAAGAAGCTTTTCATACACTATAAAGCAGCTGTGGACCAGAGATACTGTGAGTGAATGACTCATATTCACCACTGAAATCACTGTATCATACCAAGCTAATTAGTCATTTTTTAAACACACGGACATATGTTTTGTGTAATCTAACCAGTGGTGTCACAATTCAGTAAGAAATACAACTATCTTTAGATACACCACCTCTCTGCGGTCAATGCTGGCTTAGAGTTTAGGTTAAAGTTCTGTTTTCAGCTTGAATTATAACATTAACTGAGAGTCATAGTTACGATTGATTACTGAGGTTATGGTGAAAAATGCGTCTCCTTTCGGTTTAAATCAACGCAGATACATCATTTGCAGCTCAAAAGAGCATGGAGGCATTGAGTCATGGACGCAGCGTCTCATGCCTCCATATATTATAATATGATGTCCTGAAAGCGACATTGACCAGGATCACTCACTTCATGCATCATGAATCTTCAAAGTTTTGTGAAGTCTGACAGTCTGACAATTTAGGCAAGTGCTCCACAGACACATGTGTACCAGCCATTGTTTTCTAGTAGAACAGGAGGAGTTTTATGGCTTCAGCGTCTTCAGCTACCCTTTATCAAACCAGTATAGTAGAATCTGGTCATTATATATTAATGTTTTTTTACCTGCTTAAGGGTTTTCTACCGCTCCCTGAGCATTAAATTGTTGCCTACACTACATTTCTGTCACAATGAAATGAACAAGTGAGTAAGTAAGAAAAAGTTCCACTTTGTGTTTGGCCTACAGTCCAACCTCTAAAAGTATTTCAGTGTCCCTTAGCAGCTGACACAGTCAGAACATGCAGTGCAACAAGAAGAATTTAACATCATGTCAACAGCCATAATTTACATAAAAAACCTCAACATGTCAAGAAATGGAATATATTTTATGATCAGTGCTTTTTGGCTAAACAAAAGCCCGAACAGACTCTGAAAATCACAAATAGCTATTAAAATGATTGTTTTCTTGCAATCCTGTGGCCCCCATACAGACTAAATATCACTGAAATCACAATATGGCCAAGTGCAATGTCCAAATCTCAGAAGCTGCCGTTTTCTGCATTATAATAAAGCACTGTAGTACTGCCCTGTGATACAAATCTTGTTTTCCAGAAGTAAAAAAAAAACCAAAACCGTACAGACCCCACTAAATGTCACATCATCTACTGGATTTTTGTTTTAGCGAAAATGAAAGTCGTGAAAGTTATTAAAATCATAATTTCTGCTATCGTGACTCATATGGATCCAATACAGACAAAGTAAAGACACTTCCTGACGCAAGCAATCTGGTGAAACCACAAGCTCTTATGCAAATACTGGATAACCCAACAATGTGCATGAAGATAAGAGCCCTCTTCAATTATAGGTTCCATTCAAATTTCACTTGACCATCACTGCTAATAAAGAGACAGAATCAGGTTCGTAATTCGCCCACATGTGCCACTCCTACAAGATAGTGCAGACACAATCCAGGCTTGAAAATGAACTGTGGGTGAACTCCAGTACAATATACAAGTACCACCAGCAAAAAGAATATAGCTGCAGATAAGTTTCTGTGTTTTCAACTGGTCACAGAGTACGACTGCTTCTAATTATGTGCATTTATCAAAAAAGGTTTATACTGCTTAGCTGATTCTCCAACCTATGCCTAATATTTACAGAAGTGTCTTGAAGGACTTTACCTCTTTGCTGCCTCTACTAAAGCTTTCTCATCTGGTGAAGAGGCGTAGTATTCCATGTGATTGGAGGAGAAACCGTTTGCATGGGAGAATGGATCTCCTCCTCCAACCATGCAGTCTGGCTGGTCGTAGCTGATCTGAACCGTGTGACACAATGACACCGCCTTGAGAAATAACAACTCTTCACCAATCTGGATAGAGAGACAAGAAGGAAGCATGAGAGGAAGACATACCATCAATTCTTATTCTATACAGTCACATGGAATATGATTCACTTTGTTTGCACAATCTCTGGCTGTAGCAGAGGTTCATTTGAGTACAATTATAATTCACATACTGTATGTTTATACATTTTGTGCATGTGATGTTTACAACAATAAACTTGCAGCATTTTATAGTTCTACTCGGTAGTAGCATGAATGCATTTGTCCAATTCTCTATAGCTAATTACATAAATAGCTGGGGGCAAAAAGCCATCCCTGGCATCTGAGGTTAATTTGTTCATATGTTATTGTTGTGCTTGTTTGAAGGCAGCAGTGAGAATAGTGCATGTGTACATTATGTGCCTGCCAAAAGAAAATGAATGTAATGCATGCGTGAGTTACCAGGTGAGGCATAGAACCATCTGGAGAATCGTCAGTCATTCCCTCTGGTACCAGTTTGCCGTTAACTTCCCGGTACTTGGTTCCGTTAATTGAACACTCACGGAAATGCATCTCATTTTCTGTTAGCGTACCCGTCTTATCCGTGAACACGTACTCCACCTAAGAAACAGAAACACACACACATGCACACTTAACTTGAGTATTATGTAGTTGAGTACTAAAGGTGAGGCAGAGTTCAAGTCTCTATTAAAAGAATCCTATTAAGTTCTACATAAGACCTGAGTGTAAAACTCTGTTCAGATGAACAGAAATGTGTTTAGTGTATTTATATGATGTGATGTACAATGCAGGTTGAAAGTTTGGACACACATCCTCATTCAAGTTTTTTCTGTATTATTCTTGTGTTGTCCTGTTAAAAAACAACTAGACTAGTGGAAATCTGCACTCTGGTCTGATGAGTAAAATGTGAATTCTTTGGTTTGAGCAACAATGTCTTTGCAAGACAGAGAGAACGTGAATGGATGGTATCTGCATGTGTGGTTCCCACCGTGAAGCAGGGAGGAAGGGGTGTGATGTGTTGGGGTGTTTTGTAGGTGACACAGCTGTCGAATTATTTAAAATTCAAGTCCAGAATTGCTATCATAGCATTTCGCAGCAACAAGCCATTCCATCATTTGTTTTGCAATGGGACAATGACCCAAAGCACACCTCTGGGGTATGTAAGGGCTATGAGTGCTGCATCAGATGATCTGGAATTCATAATCACCTGACCTAAACCCCATTGAGATTGGGTCGGGTTGGACCACCACTGCTCAGCATATACAGACCCTTTCCAAAAAATTATAATATCATAGAAAAGTTTACTTATGTCCATAATTCAATTAAAAAGGTTAAACTTTCATAGATTATAGATTCAGGGCCCACAATTCAAACAATTTCAAGCATTTATTTGTTTATTTTTACATATTTTGGGCTTCTAGCTCAAAAAATCCATAAAAACAGGAATTTAAAAAAATTGAATACTGTGAAGAAATCACCATTTACTTCTCAGTTTTTGCTATAAAAAAAGAAAAAAATTAGGATCACATCAGTCAAAATATGGTACTTTCTGAACGATATGTCAATGTTCAATACTTGGTTGGGAATCCCTTTGCCTTAATCACTGCCTCGATGCGCCGTGGCATTGAGGCAATCAGCCTGTGGCATTGCGTGGAGGTTATGGAAGCCCAGATTTCCTTGATGCTTGCTGTCAGCTTTTCTTTGTTTTTGGGTCTGGTGGCCCTCATTTTCCTCTTGATAATACCCCATAAATTCTCACTGGGGTTTAGGTCTAGCGAGTTGGCTGGCCAGTCAAGCACTGTGATGGCATGGGCATTAAACCAGGTTTTGGTGCTTCTGTCGGTATGGGCAGGGGCCAGGTCCTACACTTCCTACGTTGGCTCAGGCTCAGAAGTGGCTTGACCAGAGGAACCCGACAGTTGTAGCCCATCTCCCGGATGCGTCTGAATGTGGTGGTTTTTGAAGCTGTGACTCCCGCCTCATTCCACTCTTTCTGGATCTCTGCCAGATTCTTGAATCTTCTCTGTAATCTGCTGAAGCCCACGGTCAACTCTTATGCTGGTGCATCTTTTCTTAACACATTTTGCCCTTCCACTAGACTTTCCATTGATATGCTTGGACACAGCACTCTGTGAACAGCCAGCCTGCTTAGCTATGAACTTTTGTGGCTTACCCATCCTATGGAGGGTATCAGTGATGGTCTTCTGGTCAGTTGTCAAGTCTGTCAGGTGCTTTGAGTTTAGTAGATGATTAGTGTGTGACACACTTAAAAACAGTAATGCCCTGCAAAATTTGGGCTGATTTCTTCACAGTAATCAAATTTTTTGAATTCCTGTTTTTGTGGGTTTTTTGAGCTGGAAGCCCAAATAAATACTTGAAATTGTTTGAAGTGTTGGCCCTGAATCTATAATCTATGAAAGTGTAACCTTTATAATGGAATGGAATAATGGAATTATGGAAATAAGTAAACTTTTCTATGATATTCTAATTTGATTGATCAACACACATTAAATGAGAAGGTTTGTCCAATTATTTTGACTGGTACTGCATGTATCTTTATCTTTCCTCTTCCTTTGCTATTTGCCTGTGTTCTTCTGGTTCTAATTCCATACCTGCCCCAGCTCCTCATTGAGGTCAGATGTGTTGACCTGAGCTTTCTGGTCGCTCTCCTCGTGATAAAGGTCCAAATCCCAGCCAATGAAAAAGGAGCCCAGGAACTTCTGCATCTCCACAGTAACGTAGAGCGAGATGGGGATGATGAAGTTATAGAGAACCAGAAATGCCAAGAAGTCCGAGATGAACTTCAAGATCTAAAGAAAATGAGAGTACATTTTATCAGAATGAGACACAAGAGGAGTGCAAATCAACAAATAATAAACAAACAATGGAACAAACTAGGAAGGTAAACCAACGTCAACTTAACTTCAGGGTAACAAATAAAAACATTTTGAAGTGAGATGGAGAGAGGGAGAAAGGATAGAAAACACAATGATGATGAATAAAAAAGGGAAAATAAGGAAAGTAAAAACAAAACAAAATGAGTTTAATTTAATCAGTTTTAAGTTGCCTCAAATTTTGTCCGATTGACTTTTGAAAGAATCATCTAATTAATTTGGATGAGTGTCAAAGATATTCTTTTTAGTTTAATTCAATTTCAGCCACGATTTATCTGACTGAAGATGCAGAAATGCACTTGGCAAAATTCACAACCTAAGAGTTGAATAATGTGAACTTTATGCACCTTGTTAGAGGAACAGCATGCCTAATGTTTGTGCTTTTTTTTTTAAGATATTTTTTGGGCCTTTTTGAGCTTTTTATTTGACAGAGACAGGAATGTGGGGAGAGAGATGGGGAATGACATGCGGGGAAAAGCCACAGGTTGGATTCGAACCCTGGGTCACCGCGGCAAGGACTGAGCTCCGTACATGGGGCGGATGCTCTACCGACTGAGCTAAACGACCCCAATGTTTGTGCACTGATTCGCTTCAAAGGTGCACAAAATGATTTTTCCCTACTTGGGTAATTCTTTCACATTTTGCAATTCCCATTTAGCCTTTTTAATGGAACTGATTATTTCAGAAAGTGGAGGTAAAGATTAAGATTGCAAAATAAATTTGTTTAATGTACATCTAAGCCACACACTGAGTGATGGTGCTTCAGGGCTAGTCCTTCTAAATCATAGCAGGCAGGATAATTCATTCCCATTACAGAGTTAATTACTTTATGTGACAGGAAAGGTGAGTGAGGGAGAACGGCACATTGATAGAGTGTAAAAGCCAAGTTTATGACATGCTAGACCTGGAACTGAACTGGAACTAGCTAAAAAGAAAAAAGAAGAAGAAATAAACTAAGAAAATTTTCTGATGTCTAGGAGATGGAACATGCAACAAAACTGTGATGAAATGTTACAAATACAAGCTTCTTTTGGACTACAATATTATAATCTTTAGCATTTAAACCTTCACACTTTTGAAGAATTGGTAGATTCATTGAAGAGAGGAGATAAAGAGACATGTAGTCATTGGAAGAGGATATAAGCAGTAACAGGGCCCGCAGGTTTCGGGAGCACCTGTTAAGACTAAATCTAAAAAAACAGCCATTCATCTGTTGCTGGTATTCGTCTCTCGATCACCAGGGATGGGAAGTGAGTGTATGACTTTCTCCCCCTCTGTCACAATTCAAAGAGGCTACTGATCATTGTGACTGATTAGTGTTGGCAGGTATGCTGATAGACGGGCAGACTGGCCCTGTGAAAGGCACTTCCTCTTTTATGTCTTGCCACAAAAAGCCATTGACACTAAAACTGCCCAACAATCACCCTGCTAGGACTCTGCGTGTATTTGTGTACATGTTCATTTTTATATCTTTATTAATTCTCTCTATTAATTTAAATCTGCAGTACAGAGAAAATGGCCGTTTATATATTTGGTGAGGAGATGAAGTGGAAGGATGAGGAATCGTCTTCATCTTATCTCTGGGGCTGATAGCCTGCACTACTTACTAAATTAAATCAATAAGATGCATTCTTCTACCACTTAATGTGAAGCAGACTGACCGGACTGCTGTTTCTCTCTTGTTCAGTCTTTTGGTTGTAAAAAGGCTCGTCCCATTTGTCCTCAGCCTGCCAGGCGTACTTCAGGATGGTGCTGAGGATGGCCTCGAACAGCAAGATGCCCAGGTAGATGATTAGGAAGGTATTCATGGACCTGACACAGGGAAATATTTCAAAGTTGAATGTTAAACTAAGCATATCCTAAAACAGCAATATTTCGCTTCCTCTGAGAGACAACAGAAAGTGCTCACTTCTCCACCGCAGAGCGTTTCTGGGACTTGCACTTATAATTGAGGGCCATCTTGGACTCCATCCCTGTGTAAACTGCAACACCTGCAACAGCACAGTTGGTTAAAGTATTACACAACCAGGCTGGTTGGGAAACAGACCATTAGACTACTGATGGATTTCTAAATGAATTCATGGAACATTATGAAATTTTCAATGTTTTCATGCAAGATCATTGGCTTCCCCAGACCACTGAAGCATTAGGGCAATGCTATAAAAGCAGTTTACGTCTTTACAGATGGGGTATGCAATTATTTTTTTTAGACATTCAAACATAATATAAAAAAATGGCATCAAACAAACCACATGCAAGCAGACAAACAGCATCCAAACATAAAAACTAGCAAGACTTTAGATTGTTTCTATAAATCTACAGTCACTGAAGAATTAACAGTGGCAAGGTATCGCTGTTGTTTTAGGTCACAGCAAGTAATGTAACGTCTTGCTACAGTGGCTGCTGCGAAGCTAACATGCACAGACTATGTGAGAGTGATACTCGAGTCTCCTGCTGTGATAGCCAACATCACAACAACAGCGTATCTTGGCAAAAGTATGCTGAATGTCTGTGGGCAAGTAATTTAACGTTACATGACACACAAATCATGGCTGAAATATTGTTGTCTGGCTCAGTCCAAACCACTGTTTGTTTCCCATTTACAGTCCCAGGGCTGTATAGAAACATCTAACACAGGCAGCATGTTTGCATATTTGCTGAATTTGACAAAAAGTGCATTGGATTAGAATCGCTGACGCCACCTTTCTTATACCATAATCAGACTTCAGCGATATGATAATGAGTGGCTTGTGCTAACCATAATGTCCCCTCAGCTTGGCTTGATTGTGTCATAGCTGCGACATGGCTGTGTCACCTCTCTGTCATGCTTTCAATATCCGCAGGAAGCACTTCAGAAGCAACCTGTTCCTAAGCAGCTATATTTTCTCTCTCTCTCTGTCTCTCAAAACCATTTAGCCCCTAAGGTGCTTTCCTTTCATGTGGAGTTTTTTATTTTTTTATTTTGAACTGTATAGACTCACCAAAAATCTCTTTGGTATTTTTCAACCTGGCTCCTCGTAGCAGCAAATTCTCTGGCCCCAGCGGTCTGACATGAGCAAACAAAAACAACATAAATACAGAGAAAGATGGATGTGGCTATAGGATATTGATAGAAACAAGACAGTAGGACCTTGCTCAACAGCAGTCTGAGGCTCATACATCTTCTGTATATGTAATTGCATTTAGCTGCACATAGCAGCCCTCTGGTGATTAAATATCTGAAACAGTTTAGTCTCTTTGGACCAGTGCTCAGTCATAGTAAAATTTTCTCTGCTAAAACCCAAAGCACTGCATGAACAATTACTCACACAGACATGCTTTCATGTTTCACCCTTAGCTATTGTCCCATTGTATTTGTCTGATGGCGTACCCTTGGTCATACTGGGGATGTCTGTTCAGCAATGTCTTGGCTGGCACACAAATGATTATCGATTTAATTATTAGTCAGAGCAGCTGGATAAATCTGGTCTCACCTGACTATCTCCTCTCCATGCTGAGTCACCGTAATCCGACCGACAAACCTGGAAAACACCAAACTCATTTTAGTTGAGTGGTCTGATAGACAGAAAAGACACCCACATGCACACAGGAAATCAGGCTATTGTTAAAAAAAATTCATGAAAAAATTCATTCATGTCCTTCAATAACCTGGTTACTATAAAACCTATAAAACACATACACACATGTACCAACCCCATACGCAAACCTGCTCAAGTGTAAAAAATCATTTCCTCCAGCAGAATGCTAACAAGGTTTATTTTAATTTGTCGACTTGATGAAGTCAACCAGGTTTCTGGTTAATATCACATGGAAGAAATCAGATTACTGCAGAAAGTTGACATCAGCCGGGTTAGTGAAGTGTATTTAAAGTGAGTGAGCGTTAATAGACAGCGACAGCGACCATGATAGGGGGAGGGGGGAGAAATGTCACTGAAAACAAACTGCCCGATCTAAAAATACACTGATCGATCCTGAAGTAGCCAGCTGAGACCGACAAGAGGAACATGTGTTGTTGAAGAGGTGATGAAGTCATCTCGCGCCATCACACATTTAATAACACATCTCTGGCAGTGCATTTCTACCATGTATAAATCATAGTCATCATTTGCTTTTAATGTTTAATGTCTACTGTGTTTTTAGTGTACTGTCTTATACTGTTTTTGATGATTTAATGTTCTTCTCTGTAAAGTGTCTTTGAGTACCCTGAAAAGCGCTTTCAAATAAAATGTATTATTATTATTATAGTGGTTTTCAAAGTGGGCTCTGGAGAGTTCAAGGGGTTCTTAGAGAGTTACAGTTAAACATAAAAATGAATATAATAATAAGTCTTCCTACAGGAGGATAATATTGTAATTTCTAATGTTGTAATACGTGTTTATACACAGTTTATTGTACGTGACTTCACAGTGGACATTCCGTGCTCTCATCCTGAACGTGTGTACACGCGTGTGCAAACTACCTGTACAGGTCAGCTTCCGGTTGTTGACACTCCACCACAGCCTGAAGAGACTCCAGTTGAGACACTGACTGACACACTGATGTCTCTGCCACAGAGTAGTGAGTCTATAAATACACAAGACATGAAATACAGTTGAACACTGATGAAAGGGAAGCAGAGTTTAAATCTGGACAAATATACTTGAAAAAAGTGTGATGTGATTACATTTATGGCTTCCCACAATTAAATAACCATGACTGTGATATTTCTGCTCATTGAAAACTATGCTGCATATCAAATCAAGCACTTCCTCCTCAGGAGTGATTGAGATGTTTTAGCTTCACTTTTAGGGAGCTCTTAAGCCGCTGGGCATGCGTCTCGCAAAGATTTCCTGGATGCTGTGGCAGCAGAAGTAGAAGTGTAATAAAAAAATGTTTTAAAAACAGAGCAGAGTGGCAAAAATCAAATGTGTGGAGTAGAAGGTGGAGAGCCACTCCCTCAAAACAGATTGTCATCAGTTGTTTGGAAGTAATTTTAAATGAGATCAAATCATATGCAAAGAGTGTGTAGGACTTGTGTCTGTGCCACAGAATAACACAACTGGAAACCTGGAAAAATACCACAAACTGCAGTGCTATGAATGCACAAAAGCCAAGAAGAATAACATTGCTAACGTTGCTGTGCAGTGTGTCACCACATTGATCCTGTGTAAGTGAAAGCAGTGCTGATTCGACTATGGGCAAAATGATAAATGTTTTATATATTTTACTTCCAGGAGGATGCACTGTAAATACGGACCAGTCTTATTTTGATGCAGAGATCTGCACAAGAGCAGGAATGAAACATGAAAGTAAAAGCAGCACTGTTTATTTAAATATGAAAGTGCTGTAAATGTATGTGGTCCCTAAAATCAATGAATAATAGTGATGAAGAATTTATCAAAATGATTGTGATTATTATTTTAGTCAGAAATGTGGAGCCAGACAGAGCAAAAAGGTTTCTATATATAAACAAACTGGTTCAGTCAGTTGTTAGTTAGTACCTCAATTGTTAACCTGAGGGCAAAAATGTCATCTACTCTATGTCTTCAAACAAACTCACAAGCGAACAAAACACTAAATATTTGTTATCCACTGCTCAGGCTCTATCTTGACGTGATCAGCAGCTTAACTTAACTTAAGACATTTTTACCTTCACTTGCTTCCTTAATTTAAATATTCTTGACTTTATCTGTGTTGACTCAGTTTGGGTCCCCTGTTAACTTTCAACCTTGATTACTAACACAACTTATTCCGACCCTGCCCAAAACAGCTGAGCTCTTCTGTTTCCCAAACCTGTCATAAGTATTTGGTCGGATGAGCCTGATCCAATAACACTGCATTGTAGCTACTGTATTTTTTGGCAGGCTGGGTTTAGGCAGAAGAAGACAAAAAAAAAGAAGAGAGAGAGAGAAATGATGTGGGTGCACTGCTACAGTATCACTCTAACAATACAGTACGGCATACAGCTGCAGCCGACACCAATTTATAAAGATATCAAGAGGTGCAAAGATTGTACAAACACATTTCTAGGCCAACACTAAAAACCCACCCTGCTGTATAAATAAAGTGTAACGGACGCAGCAGCAAGTTGTTAGTTGAGAGATAATTAAGCAACATAGCCTCTGGCAAGACTGGGAGGACGGGTGCAGTGGGGAGGGGAGAGGTGTTACACACTAAAATCAAAACATGATGTTGTGGCATTAATTGACGATGCCCACAGGTCTGCCTAACAAACTATTTTCTGACCAATTAAAAACTAATTTTCATTAAACAGCTTTTAAAAAACTGGGTCCATTCATAAAACTAAGAATTTAAAATGTACCCAGTGGTCGTGTTTTTACGACACAGAATTAGTTGTGAGTTTGTGGGTACTTGTTTACTTAATCAAATGGTTTGCTCTGCTATTTGTCAAGAGCAGTCTGTCTTTTTCACATCACAAACTCAGACAGAGACATTCTCACATATTCTCCCAAGGGCAACACACTCCCACACACAGACCTTAAGGTTGGTCTCTCCATCGAGGCTGGCTGTGGTGATGTGACAGGTGCCATCTGCACGATCTGAGGACAGCAACACCAGGTCAACTGGGAACGTTTCATCTTTAGCCACACGAACAATGTCCCCCACCTGGATAGACAAGCATAAATACACACACACATTTTATACCAGCATTTTGTTTAATTGTTTGGACCTAACATTTAAAAAAAAAAAATTGAAATACAATTGTTATTGTAAATTCTCAAACTTGCACTGACAGGTTTGTGCCTTTGTGTTGTTCAATCATCTTGTTTTGTAGTGAAATAGTGTTTTTCAGATGTATTGTTAAAGGTTTTCAGCTGTCAACAGAAAAAATTAAGGTCTTTAATGTCTTTTCATCTAAGCTGATTGGACATGGCATGTGTATGTCGGAATGTGGCTTTGACTGACAGCAGCTATCTCGCCTGCAAACTGATGTGAGCGGCGCACTTTTCCGGGCAGCGGTGAATGTTTGTTTGGGCACTCGTTCAAAAAGCTAAGGCGCAGGGCAAGACGTGCATTTATGTTTGTAAGTTAGATAAGAAGGAGACTGTGCTGCTGTCTGGCTCTGTGTGACCCTCATGTTAGTGCTTTGAGCAAGATCTGATTAGCTATATCATAATGAGGTGTCCATCTACAGTACGTAGGCAGATACCTGAAGGATATTCTGAACTAGGTAAATAAAATGTAAAATTCTTCCTTTTGTTTTTTTTCTTTTCACCCCTAAAGGAGAACATATAACTGCTGATTTGCAGAACAAATATGTATGCTGAGGGACACCAAAAATAAATAAAAAATCTCTATCAGACAGAAAGTCTCCTGGCTGTGACTGGATAAACAGTACCAAGTGTGAGAGGTTCATTTCGACTAAAGGACACGTGTCATTCAGGTAGAGTCGTGTTGGCTGCAAACACAATAGTTACAGTGTCTCTGCGAAGCCAGAACTCACAGAAAACTGTGTATGGCAATGTTCTCAGTTACAGGCAGGAAGCAAAGCCACCTCTTCAGTGACAGGAGAGTTAACAGCAAGGTTGTTCATGCTAATGAGCAGCCTGTAAATATGCAAAGAGCTCAAATACAGTGCGAAGCAATACAGTCCAATAATACATACACAGGCATAACATGAAACAAGCAGCAGCATTTATATTATAGTCTTGTGTTACTGCAACAAATGCATCATTCACAGGACATTCCAATCCAAATTTGTGCTGAAGACTGTGAATGCCTCGGTTTCTATGTGAAACAGTTCTCTTTTCATTGACCACATTATTCTATATTATCTCTCTGTACAGACCTGAGCCTCAGAAACACCACTGGCTCCAGGAATTTAACAGCCCAAGCTTAGTTCTGGCTGGTGGCTGTGAGCTGTGAAAAGCTATTTTTAGGTGCAGGTACCTGTTCTTAAACAAAGAGTAGAACACTGATCTTGGACTCTGCAGCTTTTGTCATCTTACCCTAATGTTCTTGGATCGTGTCTGGACCAGACTTCCACTGCGAACCACAAACACTGGAGCTCCATTCACCTCGTTGTCTGCCTTGTGTCTTAGCCAATCCTCATAGCCCTGTGATGAAATTCATTCTATAATCAGTTGCATAAAAGGAACTGACAGATGCCAACTTCACAATGAAATGTAGCAATATTGATCAGCAGTGGAGAAATAAGGACAAGGACAAACTCCAATAAAGCATTGTATATGTTGAAATGTTTCAAGTTTTCTTCAATCAATTTGATTTCAACTGAATACTGCACTAAGTTGGAACAAGGTGAATATCACATGACGGTGACTGCAATGCTGATGATAAATGTGCTTTAAGGCCAACAAAGAGGAAGTTAGTAGCTGCTTGTGTTCTCACCTGTTTTATGGCAGTTACTGTGATCACAAAGAAGAGAGGCAGACCACTGGTGACTGGGGAAGTTGGGGTGTCTATCATTAACTGGAGAGACAAATAACAGACAGGAGTGGTGAGATTTCAACAAATCTAAAGTGCAACAGAAAAAGAAAAGAAAAAAAAAAAAGATGGCATCAGAGTCTCAGTAAGAGTGGATATGCCCAGAGAGAAAACAAGCCTAAACTAGAGAGACAACAGAGAGAAGTAGTGACAAACAGGAAACCCCTGCAACTTCCTTCAAAGGTAAACTGTCAAATCAGAATTACACACACAATCGGGAAATTAAAAGATTCAAAAGCAACATTTGTTGCAGCAGAGACGTCTCAGCTTGTTTGAAAAGCTTTACGCTGAATGCTTCACGCATATTATTCCCAAAGGAAAAGACATTCTCAGTACTGTTTTACTTTTAATTAATTTATAAACAGATTTTCAGCAATTATTCTTGGATATGACGTGCAACAAAGCTCCCCAACTGGTTTCGACCCAGCGACGTTGTGGTTATATGGAATGTTGTTACATGGCCACTCTGCTCCGGTGTATATAAACTTGTTTTGCAGACTAGCTTCTGACAGTTTAGAGAAGCACAGAATATGGAAGTACACTGATATGTCCTCTTAGTGTTTCTGTGATTACTTCCTTGATTACATTTTACATCATGTCGATCCAGACAAGTGACAAAAATGATCTTAAAATCGCTTGAAGTGTAACTACACCCTTAAATAATGCAGCTCTACCATGAGAGGCTCAGTGGGGGAGGGTATAGTCGTAGCCCTGCTATTTATCACTGTCAGCATCTTTTTGAGCTCTGAATATAGCAGTTATCTGCAGACCCGTGTGTACCCATCGTATTTAGGTGCAACACCATTTTTATTGTTATTCCAATGCTAACAGCACATTTATGTGTACAGTTAGCCAGTGTTCTGCTTTTTATACTTGACCCAGCAGCTGCTGCATCAAACTTTCAAATCCAAGTAGACACATACAGGTAACTGAAAACCTGTATCAACTGTATTTATATCATACGTCAACAAAAATCTATGTGACTGTGTACAGTGAAGGAAATGTGTGTGATTCCTCTTTATTATGGATCATTAACACATGGGGAAATGCTTGTGTGACTGATGCTCTCTGTATTTGGGCCACTGTGATGAGATTAAGTCTCCTTCTAGCTAGGAAGGCAGGCAGAGGTGTAAATCAAAGGTTACCCTGTAGCTTCAAGGAAAGCAGCAATACTCTGGCAAAGACTGGGAACAAGAAGTATACTGTATATGAAGTGAGAAAGTAAATATGGATGTAAAAAAACAACAAAAAACACATGTTTCATTTTAACAAACAATTAAACTCTACAATGAAACCAAGACTTTTCTTTTTTTTTTGAAGGGATATATCAACATGTTTTCAGCATTTCAGGTTTTCAGGATACATTGAAACCCATCTAGACTTCCCAAAAGTGGTCAAATTGGACATCTAGGAAAATGTCATGTTCACAGTGTCAAGATGAAAAGGGTCCCGCCGTTCAGTGACTTGAGACTAAGCTGACTTCAACTTCACTGACAAGTTGAGTGGGTGAAAAGAGAGCCTTTCTAGACAGAGTCAAGTCGATTGCTTTGGCTTCACTACACCGGCCCAAATAAATCAGGAGGAGATGGAAAATTTGAAAGCCAAATCCTACTTCAGCACAGGCTGACGGATGCATAGTGAAGACCTACCGCCTGGGGCTGACTGTAAAGACGCGCATATTACTTAATGTGTGGGTGTAATGTTCTAATATACAGGCAGACCTGTCTCTCGAGCAGTTGATGAGTCACTCACTCACACACAAAGGGACACGTTTGTACTTAGGGCAAGAAAACTGAGGTCACACTTGACGTGTCGCCATCTGAGTGCTGAGAACATGTACCTGCAACAAAAAATGGTGTGAGCATTTGTGAGCTTTATTACCTGTACAAGGAAAATGATGAGAAAATAGAAGTTGGCTATCCTTCTGAACTGCTCAAACAGATTTTTAGGGACAAAATTCCAGATTGTGTACTGAAAGAGAAAGAAAGAAAACAACATTTAAGACAAAGACAACAAAAAAAAAACAGGCTATTTAAGCAGGTTTCATGAGAAATTCTATAATGAACACCATGAACTAGTTGTTAAAGGATGTGCTGAGAATGTTCTCTACACGGCTGCTGTTTAGGAGAATGTTTTTGTTTCACTCTTGTGTTTCGTTTCATCACTTCCTGTGTAGCATGGTCTAGAGAGAACAGCCGATGAAGGAAAAGGTGTGGCTGCATTTGGTGTTCACTCTTTATTACTAGAAAAATCCAGCGATTTAACTTTCTGCTTTTACCTTATTAAAGTGAGTCAAGTCGTCACATTAGTAGACAGCTTGGTTTTTATTTCAGCTGTTTCTCTCTCTTACAGACAAGACTTCAAATGTATTTAATTCTTAACCTGTTGTCAATCATTTAAACAAGTGTCTAATCAATGCCTGCCATCACTGCCGGTGCTGGGCGGCAGCCTCTTTGGATTATTACCCTTTTGTCCAGCCGATCTTCCAACTGACCTACTAATCCTCTCAGCAACACAAAAGTTTTTTTGTCTGAGTTGATCCTGTTATCAACACATCATGCTTTACTCCCTATCTCTCTCTCCCACCACACCAGAGTGCCGGATTAATTTTTTAACACTGGCTGAGCTTGCAGCAGATATCAGCTTATGAGTTTAGAGTTGCTGTGGGTGCCTCAGACCACCGAAACTATAAATTAACAAATACATATACAGAGCTTCTATCACTCGTCTGTTTGGCACTTGGTGCTTTTGTACTGTTCACACAGAATTTAAGGACATAATTATGTGACAAAATTAAGCAAAAATCTGAAGATTCATAATATTAGTTAACCTGAAGATTATAAAAGCAACAAAGTGAATCTGACTGATTAACTTCCTGTGCTGACACCCATGGACAAAATTCTAAGAATGACTTGAACAACATTTGGTACCTTGGAGGAGATGATTCTGTTGTCAGCAAAGCGTTGTGGTACGTAGTGGCCATGCTGGGGGAAACGGTTGGCTACATAAACTGTCCTGGTCTCGCTCTGATGAGGGGGGTCAAAGCCCTGAGGGAAGGGAGGATATATGAGAAGAGAGAGAGAGAGGGGTGGGGCAGAAAAGAAAGACAAAGTGTTGAAAAGGAGGGAAAAAGGAGACAACCAGTTACTTCCATAACAGCTCTTAGTACATCCTTACACTTAACCTAAACTGATATAAACAACTCTACATAACAAGTTATTTTACTGAGTAGGACAGTGTTGCAAAGTTGTGACCTCTGAACTTTTTTAATGTACATTACTGTAGCTGGTGTAGAGATAATTCCAAAATCATTATTCAATCACTTTTAAATCCAAAATGCCAAATATTTATTAGTACTCACTTTCAAAATTGGAATATTTTGCACTTTTTTTTCTGTTTGATCAAATTAATAAATTAAATATTTTGAGATTTTTGACTGTTGGTTTGACAAAAGTTTGAGACATGAGACCTTGAGCTTTGGGAAATTGTGATGGGGTTTCTTCTCACAATTTTTAATCCAAAACAATGAATCAAGACATTATCATATTAATCAAAAAGCTCTACACTAGTGTGACAGAAAAGTGCATAAGACTGTGGTAAACATATGATCAAGATCGCTATTATTATCGAGTAAAAGTAATACTATTTCTACTGCGATTGTCGAAACATTTTATGAATTTGCAGGAAGTCAGACACTTCCACTAAATAGGTACTTCCACTAAATAGGCAAACAGAGTTAATCAAAATCTAAAAGTTTTGTCATAAACATGCGAAGCACAAATAACTGACAGGAAAATACTATTTCCTTTATGCTGGAAGAGGACTTACATTCAAAATAAATCAAAATGCACAATCAAAAAGAAAGTGTTGAAACATGCAACTGCACCTAAAGTGTTGATCACAGCATGTGATACAAATCAACACCTTGATTATCACAGTGTAGTCACCAACCGTTACACCCTAGCGACAGAAATAACATGATATCTGGGAATTAAAGCTGTGGTTGTGACTGTTGATTTTATGCGAACACTTGATACACCCTAGGTGTGGTTATATCAGCGTATATCGTGTAGCTGCGTTTCTGAATGTGAAAAATGCAAAAAAAAAAAAGTAATGTCTTAAACACTGCTTCATATTACCTTCATATTGCTACCTACTGATATACTAAGAAGGTTAAAGCAAGCGCTTACAATCATTTGCAAATTTCATATGACGTAGATCTAACACTCACACAACCACAGGCACACACAGAGGAATGTACCCGAGCCACATCACTTGCTCCCACACAGATTCACCTCTGTTCAGGGACATGTGTGAACTATTACCGTCTTTCTGTTTCATTCTCTCAAACCCTCCATCTGCTGCTGCTTTCACATTGTTTATTAAGTAAATGCACCTCACCTAACACTGATTGTGAAGACCAGCATGTTTATTGCAGTCTTTATAGACTGATGTTACTTTCTGACACCTACGTTATTAAGCCTAATAAAAACTAAAGTAGCCAGAGCAGAAAGTCTTGTTTATTCCTCGTACTGTTACTCCCAAAACTGAACCACATGAATGTTTTCAGGGTGTTGTAAGCATTCTACGTCAGGCTTTCCACAAACACTGTCAGTGATCCACTTTCTGGAATGAAAACAATATGTTGAGAATGTTCCACTGATCTATTCTTTTCCACTTTGCTCACAGCTTACAAAAGATGGTCTGTGTCCTTTCTAACTCAACGAAATGTTTTTTCATGTCCAACTCGTGGTCCTTTATCCCAACTGACGCTGCCTCAGGTGACATCTCTTGTGGCAGTTTTTTATATGCAGATATACAGTGGTATTTTCCGAGACCAGTAAACTGCCTCTGATATGTAAACAAACACTATAGTAGAGTTAGTCTGTTAGATTTAAAACCACATATGCACATACTACAGCCACACCAGTCTAACCAGTACTGACTGAGTTAGTTAGTCATGGCAAACAGCAGCATTTGTCATCCCAATGAAAAAACCCGCCTGGGGAAGTACAGCCAACAAAAGGAGGCTCTGACATAGTTAGTAAATGAATGAAGCTCTGGTTAAATGTTCTCAGTGTCCTGCAGTGTTAAGGCAACTAATTCTGAAAAAAGATCTCTGCTCAAAGAATGACAGTTTTCTTTTTATCTGTCTTTGAACTCAATCTGTCAGAAGGTCAACTAAGCATGAAAAAAACCAACTTTAAAGCAACATTCTGCATTGCAATGATACACCTGTGCACACAGTTCTGCATTCATAGTTTAGAGTTGCCCTCTAAACTAAAGATTACTGCTGTAGGAAACAGGAACCGCCCAATACCTCCACTGTTTATTAACACACACACACACACTGCAGAGCACGTCTCCTGAGTTGAGACATTAAGTAATACAGGATTTAAAAAAAAAAAAAAGTACAAACTAGCAGTTTCTCACACTGACAGAGCAGGAAGTGAGTTTTGTAAGCCACATATCCTCATATCTAACAAAGTAACAATTGAGTCACTGGCATTGATCAATGAGCTATTACATCCCTGCAGAGACATTATGACAATTTTGCACTTTAGCATGGTAAACATCTTGCTTTAAAGCTTTACATGATTGCTGGGAGGAAACTTGATGATGGTTGCTGGAGTATGGATGGTCTGATAAGTGACAGATTCTAACTCACCACCACATCAATCGACCATTAGTTAAGTTGGTTAATCATTAATATGATTGCACACAGCTGGCTGCGTATATTCACAACTATGCACGGTCCTATGGACAAGGAGCTGTTGATTAATGAAGCTGAAATGAGAAGATATCTATAAGACACCTCATTCTGTTTCTGTCATAACAACCTACTTGCCGATGGCTCTGTTGGCTGTTGGCATGTGTTTTCTGTCTAAAAAGTACCGATGTAGGAAGTACTCATCCAACTTTAACTTGAGTGGCACTGACTATGTCTCGTGCAGACAGCTGAGAGCTATGTGGTTTGTTTACATGACAACAAAGTGGATATACAGTGTAATGGATTCGGTGTGGACAGAAAGTGTCTCAGTATTTTGCAATGCAACGCCTTAGTCGTACGCTATCGTTCAGTGAGAATACTCATGACACTTCACACTGACGTGATCTGTTTCTGGTTCATCTTGTCGAAGTGATCGATCAATAAAGAAGGCTGATCGTCATTCATAGTTTATAGAGCTACAGAAGAAAACTTGAGTTGGCTGTCCCTGTTCCTTGTTACTCATTCAAGGATGATCTGTTCTCAGCATACACACTTCACGACCAAAAAGCTCATAAAACTAACATTGTCATTTGGCGGCCGTTGCACACTGAGCTGAAGCAAAACAGAAAAACAGCTGTAGAGACAGAATATGTTTACATCTAACTCTGTGAATTAAGGGTTTTCTTGATGTGTTTGAGACCATCACGACACCACCAGTGTTGGCATACAATAAATAACCCTATTTAGCTACAGTAGTAATGCATATTATCCAAATAACTTCTCAGCAAAGTAAAGAGAAATAGGAGGCTAACATTATATAAGACAGTCAGTCAATCTAGAACATGGATGCACTTGAACTTGAATGTCTCTAAGTGCAGCAGCAGAAACCATCAAACTCTGTGACTCTCATAAGGGCCCCCTCAGGAAAGGAACACCAAGAATTACTCTGCCGCAGTGGATAAGTTCATCACAGTTACCAGCCACATAAATCACCAATTAACAGCATTTCAGTTTAGAGCCCACATAAATGTTTCACAGCATTCAAGCAGCAGAAACATCTCAACATCAGCTGTTCAGAGGAGACTGTGTGAATCAGGCCTTCATGGTCAAATTACTGCAATCAAACAAAGAACTCGGGCAGACCAACAAGAAGAAGAGGACTTCTTGGGCCAAGAAACACAAAAAATGGACTTAGGACCAATGGAAATACTTATCTTTGGTCTGATGAATCAAATTTAAGGTTTTTTGGTTCTAACTGCAATGCGTCTCCGCAGATACAGAGAAGGTGAATGAACCGTATCTGCATGTGTGGCTCCCACCCTCAAACATGGAGGAGGAAGAGGAGGAGGGGGAGGGGTGATGGTGTGGGGACACTGTTGGCCACTGGTTAAAAATTCAAGGCACACTCGCATGGCTACCATAAAATTCTGCAGCGACATGCCATCCCATCTGGTTTGTGTTTGGTTAGGCCATCAAAACACAACTCCAGGCTATGCGATGGCTATTTGACCAAGGAAGAGAGTGACGGAGTGCTCTGTCAGATGATCTAGCCTCTACAAACACCCAAAATAAACCCAACATGACACAACATGGTTTGAGGATGAGATGGACTGCAGATTATAGAAGAAGTAGTCAACAAGTACACAACATACAGTATATGGAAACTTTTTAGAGAACTTCAAAATTGTTGGAGCATTCCCGGTGATGACCTCATGGAGCTGAGAGAATGCCAAGAGTGAGCAAAGCTGTCATCAATGCAATAGAGGAATACTTTAAAGTATCTAAAATGTAAAATTTATTTTGTTTAAAACATGACTTCATGTGAATTCTTTCATAGTTTTGATGTCTTTAGTGTTAATTGACAATGTAGAAAATAATAAAAATAAAGAAACACGATTGAAATAGAAGGTGTGCCCAAAAATTTGGTACTGTACATTGGCAACTGCTGGGTGTTGATAGTGGCTGGTTGGAAAAACATAACATATTACCCAACCCTAGTCCACAATATTTCAATTACGGCAAGAAAATAAGTCTTGCCTGTATATATTTCCATTAAGACTACAATAACATGTTACACATAAAGCATCATGCTGCATTTACTTTCAAGAAATAAACTATAGTTTGCCTTTAATGTTTGAGGAGGAAAATACAAGAAATCACCTAAATAAAGAACATGAAATCATAAAAAAAAGAACAAACACACGGGCAACCCCATTGCTGATTCACAGGCATGCACCCTATCATTTAACTCTCAAGACAAACATCATACAAAACAGCCAAAGCACTTATTTACTTGATCCACATCTCTGTACACCTCTGTCACACCACAGCACCCAGCAAGTCTCAATATTAAACTGATTTTTGGTTAATCCAATGCAGGCTGTGATTTTATTAAGCATGTTCTTGAACAACCTGACATATTTGAGGAGCAAATAAAAATAAAAATAAGCCAAAGGTCTAACCTGGTGTCTACAGTGCCAGATTGTGTTCATTTGGACTCCAGTTGTAAATAACAGATTGGTGAAATGTCTGAAAAGTCCACAGGGCTGATGTCATACTTGGCCGATGAACAGGTGACTGGCACATATTGGAGGCAGTTTAATTAAGTGAACCAATGAGGTGAATCCATGCAGAAGCCATTTCTCATTTTTTATTTCCTTAATCAAATTTATAAAACAAAGAAAAGGTAGATAGAATGGCGATAAAAAGGTTTTCAAGACATTTGGACCATTAAGATTTATATTGAATATTACAGAAAAAATTGAAATTTTTAATCTTAAGTATATCAAACATTTTTTAACTGAACTTCAAAGTTAAGTGTCCACATTGGCCATAACCCAAAAGAAAGTAACAGGACTCATTCTCATTTTTCTGGCAGTACAGCAATGACAAAAAATTATACAGTACTACTGACAGTACAGCAACAATTTCAGTGTGGCTCTCTCGTAAACACTCGGTGTAGCTGAAATCACACTTTCTATTTTATCCCCTGAATCGTGTGACCCCATCCATTTGAAACCTGACAGGTAATTACTCCCTGCATAAGGCCTACAAGTCCCACAGTGCCTTAGGGGAATCACTGCCTTGAACAATGGCTGGGTGACAGACTAATGCACCACAACCAAGGCAACGCGCTGAGTCGTGTCATAGACCACGAGGCTTTTAATCAAATGGGATGAGCTAATCAGAGATATAAAGACGGAGCGAGGGAGTTGAATAAAAAAGCAAGCGGTAAAGACAGAAGGACTGCAACACGGAGAGGGAGAAGAGAGAGCATTAGTGCTGACTGTCAGACGCAGTAGGTGCCGCTTTTGATAAGATTACTGACGACAACTGCAATACTAACCACAGGCCAGAGGCACGCCAATCATATATCCAACAACATGTGGCATGAAATTGATAGCTTGAAGCAGAGTTAGAGATGATAAGGAACATAGCAATTTAATGAAGGGTGGCATGGGATAGTTAATTGATTATTAAATGTTTTTCTGCTTTATTATCATGGATTATTAGGGTCACTGCAGCACTGACAAGCAAGTGACCCCGAATGATTATTTGGAATGATTATACCAAATAAAATGTATCCACATAATCGTCTCCATTTCCCACTTCTTCCATCACACAGATAAGACTCATGAAGATACAGATAGTGCATCAAAGTGAGCATTCATTTAATAACCTCTATATTTGTTTTGTTTTTCAAAATGATATCATGCTTATGTCTGCTTCCTAGAGAAGTTGCTAGCAATGACTATTTTGTGTCTTAGTGCACTGAAGCAATATCCTACATCAGCCGTATCAAGCCTTGCTGCAGAGCTTTACATTTGCCTTTGGGAAATTCAAAACACAAGCAGTAATATTATAGACTTATACCTAAAGTTATGAAAAGGACACTGAGTCCAGTAGTTTCTTGCATTAAACCAGTTGCTGTCCTGCAGCCAGATCACACATCTCAGGTGTCCTGAACATGTGGACACATTCTGCCTTGGAGGAAGGAAATCAATGGAAAAACCTGATATGCTTTGGACCATGGTCAGCAATAATACATATACTGCAAACCGTGATTTCCCTATTGAAAGTTCTGCAAAAAAGGTTCCTATATGATGCTTGCAGAACAAAAAGGGTTTTCCCAGTTCCTTGCATTGTAATTACGGTGCATCTTTTATGATGTAAATGCAGTTTGACTAGATTGTCAGCACTGAGTGATACTAAAGTCCTGCTACACTTACAATCTGGACCCTCCAGCCTTGTCCTCCCCCTCCAGAAGAAAAAAAAAGCAATTATGTGAAAAAATAAACATCACTGCTCTACCATCCAGCTGATGTCAAAGTCAGACTAAAACCCCTGACAAACTTTTTCATTGCATTTTTAACTTAATTTGAGTCTGTCAGTAATACTACTAAATATTAATACTGGCCTATTTCTGACATGTCAATAACAACATACATGTTGTCTAGTATGATATAGCATCAGGTGGACTGTGTTTTACAGTACTGTGGCAAGCAGCACAGATAAGAGAAAAGAAGAAGCTCCGAGCAGTGTCAACTACATATATGTTTAACATGTTAAAGACAAATAATAAAGAGAATATTTAACTTTAATATTCTTAAAGTGTTATTTGTTTAAGAAAACAACCTTCAGAGTAACTTAGCATAGTCATATTGAGCAAAATCCACATGGAAAAATACTATATTATATCAACCGCCATATGGTAATCAGTGAATATTTCCTCTCTAGATTTAGTATCAGCTTTGGTCAGGCTCTAACTTTAATTACACTTTTAATTAACTAGGCAGGCCAATTAAAATATGAGACGAGTCAAATGACCTGCACTATCTCACATTAGGAGGAGGCTACCATTTTTTTTTTCTCACTCCCTGTGGTGTTTCTAACAAAAGTAAAAGGTGAAGGTTAGAATTAACCTTTAAAAAGCAGAGAGAAAACTTTTCTTTACAGACTGACAAAAAGTCAAGGAGTCACTCTTAATCAACCCTGAGTACAGGGAGCACACAGTGACTAAGACATGGGAACTCAGAAACACCCTAACATTGATTAAACTCGCTGCAACTTCACAGACAGTGTGGCTAATCTCATATCATGCGCTGATTCATTCATTCATTCATTCATTCACATGGGTATCTAATTTAAACTGGATGCCAAGGCCGGTTCTTGTCCAAACTTTAAACAGTACTGACAAACAGAAGTTAACACAAAACATACAAACTCTGTGCATTGAAATTCATCATTCATTCATCCAGTCAAAGTACCTCCTGTGACTCACTGTACTAGCAGCATCGGTTTTAAATCAAAATCAGGCAGGACTCATTTCCTTGACAGGGAGCATTATTGTAGCCTCACTGCCTTTATGCCTTCGCCTGTCAATGCGTCAACACACGCCATGTTTGTTTGTAGGCAAACAACAGGTTACAGCAAATACAGGATGCTCTCTGAGCACATTTAATTACTCAGAGAGCATTAGAGGAGCTACTGCGTGTAAGGAAATGAATTAAAAACAACTCCAGGCTGACCCGAAAGTGTCAGTAAAAATAAAATAAGCGGTGCTAACGTGAGTTAATATGTTCGAGACTTGTAACAAACCCTTAAACAACTGTTAAAGTTTGTTAGCTCAAGTCAGTGAGAGAGAAAAACAACAACTCCGTGTAAGTTGAGGTAGGCGTGAGGCAGCAAGAGAGAAGGCGACTGCACGAAGACGAGTTAGCGACGCTGCTTAACTTTGTCAGGTTTTAGTTAGTTAGTTAGTTAGTTAGTTAGTTGGCAGTTACTCGCATACTATGTTTTTACAGTGGCAAACTTCACACGAACTTACAGCTCAAAAATTAAAGTTAACCCCCATTCTGTTTGTTGTTTAGGTCAGGGAGGTAACAGGGCAGGAGGCTAACATAACCTACACCTGCCTGTCATCGCTGCATGACAGGCGACAACGTTTAGGACACATCGGCAACAGCTAGTTAGGTTAGCCTGCTAAATGTTACCCAAATAAAGTTCATACAGCTTTCACCCGGGCTAAGCCTCGTATTAAGTAACAGCTCATGTGAGAAAATGAAGGCTAGCGTTGTGTGAAATGTATGAGAGCGGTGTTTTTTTTTTTTACCAGCTGCTGTCGTATCCACCGTAGCATCCTTGCAAAAAATACGTCCAAGTAGCCAGCACAGTCGCTAGCCCAGCGCTAGCAACTAGCTACTCCAACAAAAACCGACGCGAACCATAAATGTTTCCCCCCGGAGGAAGCTCTCCACGGTCGCATTACGCGACACATTCATGCGGTGGAGCTGTGAAAGAAAACAAATCCGGCCTTTCCCATTCCGTGTTAATGTCAGACAAATGATCCCCCGGTAAAAAGTGACAGACGGATGGCCACGAAGTCCCAGCGAGATACACTACATCTCTGCTTTGCCACGAACTGTTTCCCCCTGCCAGCAAACACAGCTCAGAGCACACACTGACTGCTGTCTAGCGGTCTCTGAACGCCCCCTACCTGTCTGCCTGCCTGCCTGTCTGTCTGCAGATAGATAGATAGATAGATAGATAGATAGATAGATAGATATGAAATTCATTATTTGTATTCAGTTTGTTAAAGAGGTGGAGGCTGTATCCATCCAACTATGGATAGTTAGACAGATAGAATAAAGATGTGTGAACTAAGAATACAACTGGGTTACTAAATGGGGAAATACTCCTTAATAAGGCCATCATTCAGGCCATCGGGTTAATTTTGCTGCTTCAGTTTCCTTGTATTGTTGTTCATGCTGGCTCACTGTCAAACTGCCGGGGATTACCGGGATACTCGAGTAGCCCGGGCCATCATTAATGTAATAACACCGGTTCTTTCCCCACTATGACCACTCAAAATGTCAACATGAAGTGGGTTAAAGAGTGTTTTTTTTAATGGCCCTGAACATACACTAGAAGTTGATTGTATGTAAGTATTGCAGTGGTGCTATTACATTGCCCACTGTATTGCAAACTGCTAATACTTTATACACCAAATAGTGATAATGCAGGCCCATGAGTCATATCTAAATTGCTTACTGGGCACTTTTTCAACTAGTGAATGCTCTTTGCCAACAGAGCAGAGACTTTTAAGTGGCTCTGCTTACTCCGAGTGTGTTTTGGATATCTTAAGCCACACAGAGTTTGTTTCTCATCTCCTGGAGTAAGTCCTAATGGAACATGAGCTGAAAAGCTGGACCCTTTAACATTCTCTTTCATGGTGTTTCTTCTAAGTCTCTCAGTGATGCAACCCAGTCTCCTAGTTCTCCCAGAATGTCTCTCTTGTAAGGCATCTCACATAAAGTGAGGTCATCTTAGTATTAGTGGCTCTCTCCCAGTGATGAATCCATTCCTGTTCCCTCCCTCCTCTGAGACTTGGCTGCAGTGCGTCCCAGTCAGTCAATAATGTATAGACAATAAATGATACCACTGAGAGAGGATGAGAAATGCTCAGACCTTTGAAAATCTAAGTATGTGGGAGGTGTGGCTGTACTTGGTGCTTTCTAAATTGATCCTATACATGATTGAAAACACTGAAGTGATTTTCCCACCGATGGCAAGAGAAGCAAATGGCAGATAATAATGATCCTGTGTAATCAATGTGTTCCAACAGCTATTTTTAGAGCAGAATAGCTGCAGCTGGCCAGCAGTGAAGTATTTCTCTCTTGCGTTCCCGCTCCCCCTCTCTCTCTCATTCTGGCTACCTGAATGAAAAAGTGAAACATACAAATGTATTTGCATGTTTTTGCATCATTCTCAACACCCTCACGTTTGTTTCTTAAGGTGCTTGTTTGTCACTGCCACACAAAACTTGTTCTCTATCATGAAAAAAACAAACACTGAAGTTAAGCCAAACACCACCAACATGCATTTATCTTAAGGATGAAGACAGCTTAAGGCCACTCTGTGAGTCAGCAGAGTCAGGCACTGAATGTGCCACAACATCTCATGTTCAAATCTGACTCATCTATCACATACAATAGCCCGTGTATATGCTGTATATTAAGCAAAAACATAAATGTCATAAACCGATTTAAAAAAATATTAAGCAAAAACATAAATGTCATAAACCGATTTAAAAAAAACAAAACAGCATTACTCTGCAAATCCTGTGGGTAATCCGGTATCTGTCTGTGTTTAGATGTGAGTCCTGAGCTCAGCGGTCATACCCATGTGACTGTTGGGGTAATCTCTAGGCTGCACTGATTTACATAACGCCGCTGCAGCTGCAGCAACATCTGGGAGCTCCCACCTCACAGCTGGATTGAATACATCATGTTCAAGTCTTGAATGTGAGAGGTTGACAGAGACGTGCATGTTTGTCTGTGTTCAGATGAGAACTTCACATTTAAATTTTTGGAAAATTCTTGCATGATAGAACTGCAAACTCTGAAGTAGTCTCTGAGAATTAGAATGCCGCTAGTACAAGTAGTGCCTTTGTGTGAGTCAGATCAAACATCTATACATGCTGTGCTGTCAGGAACAACTTGATCCCTCTGTTTAGGATGTGGAATACTCAGTTTCAATATCCCTTGTGCCATATTGCGTCCGCTCTCAGAGCCTCTCCCTATCACTTATGTCTTGAAATCATATAACTCACATTATATTAGCCGAAGTAATTTCATATACTTTCAGCTTCGTGGAGCATAAGTCAGATCATGTACTGCGGTCACGCACAGTTGAAATGCCGTATGCTTAATGCACATCTTTATTCCTCAGGCAGGAGACTGCTGGCTAGTGATCCACAATGCCCTTGATGTCTGTGATGGAAATGGATGGCAGGGTACCAGATAATGGCTGGCTGCTTTCCCAGCTCTGTATTGAATTTTACTTCTGTTATACTTCTAGCTTACAAGTGCTTGTCATATTAAATGCTGTTAGCTAACAGGTTGAAATTATTCGCCATGCTGCATAGATAAGCATAGAAATCCTGCATGTGTGCCCCGTGGGCTATGAATAATAAATTTTAGCTGTGTACCTTGGAAAAAAAATGGGTTTAAAATTGGATTATATTTTGGGACCTCACTGGTCTTTCAAGACACGCACATGTAGTGGAAGAAGTACTTAGAAAGAAGTATCAACACCACGGTGTAGAAATACTCTTGAGAGTAAAATAATATTAGTTAAAGTTATTCCTGCATCAAAAGTAGGAGTACTAATTATGGAGAATAAACGGTGTTATGTGTCATTCATGGCATTTCATTCCTATGTAATATAAAAAGTTATCATTTCCCTCTGATATGTGGTGGAGAAGTGTAAGGCAACATAAAACTAAAATGCTAAAGTACAGTACCTCAAACTTAAAAATGCAGTACTTTAGTAAATCTATTCCATTGCTGCTTGTGGACCCACTGACCAAGCAGGTAAAGGCATCCATTATTAATTCAGTCATCTAGCAATGAAATAAGTGCAGTGTCAATAACTGCAATGCAGCATTTAAAACTAATAAACCAAGTTATGCTATTAGGATATTACCAAAATCAAATATCTAAGGTGCAGCAGTAAATTAGACTTTTTATTTATTGTTGATATTATTTTTGATTATATATCAAAAGTAGGTCAACAATCTTGTATAGTTACAGAAGAAGAAACTAAAGTCCTCTGGTGTCACTTTGAAATATGTCTGTCAATTATAATTAAGGAAAAATCGATTTAATTCTGCCCTCAAAATAATAAAACCTACAAAGTTATAGCTCACAGGGTTTGGTTTTATGTACGAGGCAAATGATCCTCATCAGTTTGTGGTAGATTTTGGCAAGCAGTAGAGGGAAATGGAACTTAAAAAAATGGAAATGGATCTGAAAGGACAATGTACACCATCTATATTTTTTATGTCGTCTCTTCTCTTCTCTTCTCTTCTCTTCTCTTCTCCTGGTCAGTGTACACATCTCAGTATTGGACAGAGTTAATCCATCAGGCCTGTTTAACCATGCTGTGGCTGATCCTCTTGGTAAATACACCAGCGCTAAGTGGCTTTCAATCATTACCGCCGAGTATCACTAATAGTACTAATAGGCTTAGGACAAGTTTTCCCTCTCTCTGCCAAGACCCCCTATTTCTATGTAACGGTTGCTTGCTCAAGCTTTGGCTACCACTTTGTATGCGTGTATATTAGTGTGTGTCTTGTTGCATTAGCATGAATGTCTGTCTCTCTGTGAGGACCGGGACTCCCAGGAGCCTTGCTGAAATGGCCATCGTTCCTCTTAGGGAAATAGAAAATAATTGGATTGGCTTTTAAACTGGATGGCTGAATCAATACCAATTGACCATTAGTATAGAATAAATAAATAAATAAATACCTAATACATAATAATACATAAATAAAAACACCGCTTTCAAAACAGGACAAGCATTTACTTATTAACTGACTGAAAAAACAAAAGTTCTTGTTAAGTAAAGTTGTGTTGGAGATCTGTTCTGGTAACGTGGTGTGAGTCTCCCTCTTAAGGACAAACTGAGGTGTTACAACTATAAGATAAAATTTACACTAATGGGATACGTACAGTACAATGTAGCACAATAAGACGTTATGGGCAAGATATTTGCAGAATTCAGAGGGAAAAATGACATTTTTAGTTATAAGTGCCAATGTATTTTTAGTCTGTGTGTGTGTGACAGCTTCTAATCGCCTGCATATGATTCCTGAAGGCAGCTGGTGAATCACTGCACCTCTACTACTTGTGTGTATGTGTGTTGTTCACCTTCTAGGTATGTGTGTGTCTGAGAGTGTATGTGTGTGGCCAGGTGGGTGGTATTGGGTTTCCTAAGGAGCTACTAATTCTTCACCTAACACCCTGACCTCCTTAGTCTGTGACCCGGAGAGACAGGAGGAAGGCAGCTCTTCATCCACTTCACTGGACCTGGTCATGGATGACTAATTGTGTGTGTGTTTGTCAAATGGATCACCGTTGAATGAACTTGAATCTTTATAAATAATCCATATACAGTGCAGAGGGTTTTTCCTTTCACTGAGGAGAGGTAGAAGAAGAGCCGTGAGGAAGGCAGTGCAAAGTTTTTCTCTCCAACTGAAATACAGCAAGAAAAACATATTGTCTTTCCTGAAGCTTATGAGAGCCCTGAGGGGGCCAGTCAGTGATAACACCAAACTATGAAATTCTTTCGCTCAAGTAGAGTAAAACTGGAGAAATGTAATAACTAGGGATGTTTTTGTTGAAGCCACCCATATTCAGTGGTTTATATCTGATGAGATTAGTGTAGTTTTACAGCAGCTCCTCTCTAATTCTCATATTTACTTCCTTGCAGCACATTTCTCTGTGATGTCATTTGTTGTTCATCCAAAAGACACTGAATCTCATAGATGACTCATGGTTTTTGGAGGTACAGTCTTGATATACTGTGCCATGCGGCAAATGCTGCCATACAGCCACCCACAGAGCACCCAAAGTGCTCTGTATGTCACACGGAGTGAAATGCGGAGGTATGTGTGTGTGTGTGTGTGTGTGTGTGTGTGTGGGAAGGGGCTGTCTGCTTTTCCGATCTGCTTCATTTCTACCGGGGCAAGCAGCTGCTTGAAAATGCAAACCCTCTCTCTTCCATCATTCTGACACAAATAAACACGTTTTCTGAGACGTTTGGTTCAGGAGGGTGTAAGATGAAATCTCACAGAGAGAGGATTTAAAATGACAGAAACTTCATGCTTTATATATAATTCATTTATATGTTTAAACGGGGTGAATTAAATACTGCAGAGCTTAGTGTGATTTCATTTGAACATATTGCTTATGACTAATCAATGCAAACTAAATAAAACCGACCAAAACTCACTATTATGAGTACGCAACTGCATGTATAAACGGTAAAATTCAGTGTTGCTCATTTAGGGTTTTGGTTTGGTTTTTTAGGATTTGGGTTTCAGGGAGACCTTTAAACAGATTTCCTGTAAAAAACAAACAAACAAAAAAAAAACACATGAAGACAGCTCTGCAGCTGGGACGTTCCTGTGTGAATAACTTTTACTCCAGTCATTGCCGTATGATGTGAAAGCTGTACTCCACCCTCTGGTGTTTTCACTGAACTCTCAACTGATCACCTCTTTTTTTCGATGTGTGCCAGTAAAACAAACGTCAGTCTAAAATATAAAATGAACTTGACAACGTGATGAGACACCACATGACTCTACCTGCATACATAAAGGTGTCCGTAATCAACTGTGATAAACCCTCCAAAGTCGATGAGGTGTGTGTGTGTGTTTTGTATGAAGTTACTGTGGTAACCTTTTAGCTCCCAACATGCGTCTGCCTGTGTGAATGCATGTGAGTGTGTGTTTGACGTTGCCATGGCCCCTGCTGACCTTGGCCTTTCCGGGCCCCTATCCCATCTCTCTCTCCCTCGCTTTCTCTTGGCTCCCCAGCTTGTGGCTGACTGAGCGGCAGCTGGTTCGGACTGGTGTGTCTATATGAGTTCAGACATGCTCAGTGACATCTGATTTGTTTTAGCAGACAGCTAGCTTAGCTTAACTTGTTTCTACTCAGCCAGGGGTTGGAGAAGAACTCAGATCCTTTGCAAATGGTGAACCTTTAGCACCTTTTGCAATTATAATTTAAGTTCATTTTAATGACTTAATGTACCTAAGTAGCAAAAGTTAAAGCACACATTGTACAAAATAGCCCCTTTCAGAAGGTTAATTGTTACAAATATATTAATATTTGAATATTGATGACGCATGAACATGATAGTAGCATTTTTAATGTCACATTTGGTCATGGAGGTGCTGATTTTACTTCATTTTTTATAAAGTGATTATACTTTTAGTATGTTTTATGTGTTTATACTCGAGAAAAGTATATATGCACATCAAAATTGTGGTAAAATTGCACTTAAGTACTTAAATGCACATCAAAATTGTGGTAAAATTGCACTTAAGTACTTAAAAAAAGGTTTTCACTTCGGTGGTACCATATAATGATGCACACTGTAAGGATCTTTCAGAGTTAGGAGGGCTGTAGATGAACTCTCTGACCGTTTGCAGATGTACTGGAACACTTCTAGAACACTTTGGTCCAGACGGAGAGTAAAACCTGTTTGTACGTGATGCAATGGCCAGCCAGGTCACAGGTGTGCATGTGCAACTGTACATACGAGTGAATGTTATCAGGAAAACCTCTGGTTGAACTCTCGGCGGATTGCGCAGATCTAAACTAAGACAGCGAGCGAGTGTACAAATGCATGTGTATTTGTAAAGGACTTAGCCAACATCAGTCATTAGTCATACATGTCCAGGGGACTTGAGGGAGATTCTTCTGCCCCTATGTTCATCATAGTGCTGCTTTTATGATTTAATAATCATAATGATAAACAAAAGAGTTTTTTTTCATGTTGCAGTGTAAAATACATGCTACAGTATCAGAGAATCATGGACCTTTATCCTCTCTACCTTCCAGACCTTTGCAGCCTCCATGCCTGAGGCATCAAACCTGTCTGTCCATCAGCGATTATAAGCCTTCTAATAGTTCGCTCTATTTAAATGACAGGCCTTTCATCTGTCTGTCTGCCCTCTCCAGCTACATGACTTTAATGGCCCTGACATCATGTAAGCCTCAGCAGCTGGCTGTTTGAGTGCATGAGTGTGTGTGTGTGTGTGTGTGTGTGTGTGTGTGTGTGTGTGTGTGTGTGTGTGCGTGCGTGCGTGCGTGCGTGCGTGTGCGTGTGCGTGTGCGTGTGGATGAACAGGGAGTTGTTGGTACCTGCATGATGGTGTGGCTCTAATCCATGTTTGTTCTGCTCCAGCACCAGGAGAGAATGTCCCACACACACTTACTGCACACCTGCAGTCTTACGCACACACAGACACACAGACACGCACGCTGAATTCGAAAGGGTTGTACCTCATGGCGCATAACACAAAGAAGTAGTTAATACATCCTGTTTGTGCATAAGTAGATATTTTATCATCAGAAGCACGAGTGATTGTGATCTTCAAGGCTTGAATGTGCGTCAGTGCCTTGTGTTTTGCAATGCAGATACACTAAACAGTGTAATATAATAAGTCAATGTATTTTATTAAAGTGTTTTTAATGCATTTGAATATCTTTTTTTTATCTAAGTAGTATACTAAAGATGTACTGTAAGACAGAATGTTTGACATATTTACAGAGTCTTTGGGCCAAACTTACTGCAACTCACGGCTGTTAAAGTCTGACTTGTATGTCTGGGAATTGAAACGTACATACCAGTCAGTCAGTAGGCTAATCTAAGAAAGAGGCAGACAAGAGGGGGAGAGACCACCAACATAGTTACCAAGTATATCTAAAACTGTGTGTGTGTGCGAGCGAGAGAGACGTTATCGCTCCACAGCTTTGATATGAGACTGAGTTTGAGCTGAAGTGGAAAGATTTGCACAGTTCGTTTCACAACTTCTCTTATCTGCGCTGACTGAAGTAATGCCTGATACTACCAATACTGCTACTGTGTGTGTGTGCAAGCATGCACAAAATATGAGAATATCAGTGTGTGCATCCACGGAATCTATGGAGGGAAATATATGTGACTGGAAGCAGGAGCACATAATGTAATACTGCACTACTGGTAGTGCAATATAGTATTTTATATGGAGGTTTGTCAATGATAAAAAGAATCTAACAAGCACAAAACAAGATCTCACACTTTTGCAAGTCCAGCAGATTTTCATGCTCAGAATCTGAGCCCATGAAAAAATACTTGAGGGGACAATGGTAACTTCTTTTTTTTTTTTCTTTTGGCAAACATGGCTCTAATAGAAACTCAGAGCCAGGTGTTGGGGTCAGATTTGTTTCACAGTGATGTCTGGACAGATTAGACTGGAAGTAACCTGACCATATTTGGAAAGCAGGGTGAAACTAAAAGACACTTCCAGGTTACATTCAATTTTGGAGTTTGCATGTAAGGATGAATGGATGTTTTCTGCTGGCTCAGTAGTCTGGTAATTCATAAACTTCCAGGTGCTGGCTACACCACCAAATTCAAGTTAATCTTATCACAGTGTTAATAAGTGAAAGCGTGATGAATCATCAAAATAAAACAGGCTGCAGCACTTAAACTCTTTCATTTGCAGAAATTAGTTGTTGCTAAATATTTATAACCAGTAACCAGTAACTGAATCAACCGACACAGCTAATGGAAAATATTACCTGTCAGGACTTAGAGAGTTAAGGAGTTACAGTTGACATGTCTGCCCTGACACTTTTACACTTGATCAAAATAGTTTTTAATGATGAACTGAAAGGCTTATGAATAACATTCTAGAAAGACAAAATAATGTATTCTAAGTTATACAACAGTGTGCAAATAACAAAGGATTAAATGACTTTTAATGCCTTTTGGAAGTTATGTTAATTGGAATGGTGCAACGGTTTCTACTAAGTGATTTACATATAACTAAAGTCTTTGCGAGTTGTCCGTTGCCTGCTCTTTTCTCTCTGCTACATACGGAGTCAGGTGTGTGTTTGGAGGCAGCCAGACCTGCATGTTTATCTGAAGCCTCTATCAGGCACAGACCAAACATTTGCTCTACCTGCTTCTCCCTCTTTCCCTCTTTTTCTCCCCGTCCCTCTCCATACCCTTATGTCTTTCCATCTAAAGAGGCAGCATGCCACTAAATGCCCATAACTATCAAAGACAAAGCAGGAAAGCGAGGAGGACAGGGGCTTTTGAAAAGTGTCTGTATACACACGTGCTTGTGTGTGTGTGTGTGTGTGTGTGTGTGTGTGTGTGTGTTCTTTTGTCTGTAAGGTACTGTATGCTCTACTGTGTATTTTTACATTTTTGCTATTATTTACTATTTCTACATTTGCATATTGCATTGCATTGTATATATGTATAATATATTCTGTATATTTTTCAAAAGATATTCAACTAAGAACTAATAACATTTTCTTATTTTCATCTACATTGTATCTATGATTACACTATCACGAAGTAGTAAGAATATTCAAATTATCAAATTATCAAATGAAACATAACATACAGTACTTGACTTTAAAAATGACTAAATGTCAGAAATATCTGCGTAATTATTTCATTGACTGACATATAGTGCAATATGATAGATAACAGTATGCACGCACGCACACACACACACACACACACGCACGCACGCACACACACACACACACACAAACACACACACACTCAGCACAGCACCTTCAATAAAATATTATAGGAACATAATATTTTCAATTTTTGTCAGTTCTTTGTTGCACAACAAAGTGTCTTTTTTGTTATCAAGTGTCTTTTCTTTGAATTACATTTTTATCTTCTGCTGTATTATTTATTTATTTAGTAATCACCATCAGTCTTTAAGTTTCCCTCATACAAGTAAAATACATTTGTACCATCCTGTGGCTCCACAAATTCTCCTTCTGACCACTAGATGGTGATACATCCTCAGCAATAAGCACTGAGCAGGACAGCTTTGTGCCAAGAACTGCATTGGTATTTACCTCACTGTTTGGTACATTATGGTTTCTTAACCCTTACGTGTACGATACAACTGATAATAAAAAGGTAAAAGTCTGAAGGTGTTTCTAAGGGACTCTAATAAGGGACATGAACACAAATGGATTCAATGCTAAAATACACATTATTGGTTTTATTGACACAGACTTGTGTTGTCTTTCCAAGTCTTTGCGTTTGTGTACGTGGGCCCACATGGATGTCAGTGTGTTATGCGTGCCAATGTGTTTACCACTCCTCAATCTGCCAATTGTTACTGTACACCTGTAGGTAACTGCTCTCTTTACATTGGCCTGACATGCACACACGCACACAAATATAGTGGAAATTCTCTCTTCATGTTTATCTGCTGTTTGTCTGATGCAGCTGCTGTCTCTTTGTAATAACCACACACATAAATAGTATGCACACACTCACACACAGCACGGCACCTGAATTTATGAGACCTTCCTGCCTTGCCTTTTTTAAATTGAGTAAATATTTGCCTCTGAGTGCTTCAAAGATGTTGGCTGCATTTTCTGTTGAATCTACTGTCACTTAAAACCGCTTGTACAGGAGAACAGATTGACTCTAATGTTTTATAGGCACAAAGAGAGGATAAAAGAGAGCATGAGCTGGTATAAGGCTGGGCATTGTCCTGTTTTAGACATGATGAATGTAGAGGTACTACTTCTCACATTCTTTCTGCCATCAAATCCCACTAATGTGAGTCTTGTGTGTGTATCTTTTTGGTTGACTTTGTGTTGAAAGGTATTCACAGATTTTACTTATTTGAAGGTGGGTGAAACCAAAAAATACATTTAAAAAAACAGAAATATTCCCTAGTTACATAACTATAATGTACCATACCTGTACATTAGCAGGAGGAGTAGATCATTTTCCTCTCCAGCTGAATTTGACACTGCATCTTCTTATATAGCACATAAAAATCCTGATATCTGATTCTTCCATTTTTCAAAGAAACTCCTGCTTCAAAAATGAAGCGACTGAAGCGATTTTACTTGTTTATTACTGCAAAAACAGGTGGGACAGCTGTCTTTTTGAGAAAAAAACAAACAAAAAAATAAAGGACTTTTTCTGTTTGTCTGTTGTTTTGTATAAAGAAGCTGATACTACATTATGCGTCCCTTTGTAGCTTCGATAAAAAGTGGGACAAGTTGGATCAATAAAATCTGATATATGTCACTATTCAGACCAGGTAGAATACAATACAGCTGAGCAGCAGAAATAGTAGAACACAGCTGGGTGTCAATTGTTTAATTAAATTATAAAAGTAAATTGTTCTAGTATTGTGTTGTAGAAGTGAACTTGCTTAAATTAAAACCTAAAATAAAACCTGCAATGACTGTTTTTGGCCACTTGAGGGAAGGGTAAATAGAATTTAAACACTGCATTGATATATTATCACCTTGTTATGCTGATGTATTAGCAAATAGTTACATTAAACATGTAACTATTTGCTAACACATCAGCATAACAAGCATAACACATCCATCAAACTAAGAGCAACATAAGCATTGATTTGTCATGTCGAGTCATGTTAAGCTCTGTTTTTGGTCTCCACCACTTACTGAAGGATATATCTGAGCTTTTTGGCTGCTCCACTATGTTCACCAGCTGTCACTTTTCAATTTCAATTCAGTTCAATTTTGTTTATATAGTGCCAAATCATAACAAAAGTTGTCTCATGACCCTTTCCATATAGAGCAGGTCTAGGCCATAGTCTTGATAATATTATTTACAGAGATCCAACAATTCCCACCATGAACAAGCTTGGCGACAATAACAAGAAAAACCCTTAAACAGAACCCGGCTCATGGTGGGAAGCCATCTGCCACGACATGTTGAGTTTAGAGAGGAAAGAGACAAAGATGCACAGCAGCAGCAATAATAATAATAATTCTAACTATAATTGTAATAGAAATATGACTAATTATAGTAATAATAAAATGATATACCTGCTGTTTAATGCTGAGAAGGTAGCAGTCAAAACAGCCAAAAAGAAGCTGAGACTGACAGGAAGGTCGATGTGAGACTGAATAACAACAATAAATTCAATTAAAGTTAAACAAAGTTGTGGATCATAAAACCAAAACAACAAAGTGAAAGAGGCTAAAATGCTTTGTAGCAGAGGGGAACTGCCAAATGTGATGATCCATTTGAAAATAGTTATTTGTTCCACTGATAATAAAAACTATTGATTATAGAAAAGAAATTGTCATTTTTTGAATAACTAAGGTTGAATCCGAACATGTCCTGCAGCAACACCATGACATGCGCACACACTAAAACTAAAACTAGACTATTTCCTCTAAAGTGCTGTTCCCGTATCAGCCCACTGAATGGTTTACTTCCTCAAAACTTAATTTCACTTTCCAAAATGCTAATAGCATGGACGTGGAGTTGGATCTGGAGCCTGTGACAGCCAACAGGAGGAAATTAGAAAGTGGTGATTAAAGATGATGGTTGTTAAGGAGAGAGAAATGTCTCCCTCCGTCCCACTCTGCCTGTCTCTCTCTCTCTCTCTCTCTTTGCCTGTCTTACGCCCATTTCACTTTGCCTCTATCAATGGGAGCTTTCACTTTGCTTTGCATGATAAATATGATGGTTGCATGTGTGTGTGTGTGTGTGTGTGTGTGTGTGTGTCCGACAGAGTCCAACAGTCCACTCCAATGCATGAGTGGCTTGGAGCGTTGCCAGCATGTAAAACCTAGCAACAAGATTTGACTTGGCCCACTGAGAGAGGGAGAGAGAGAGAGAGAGAGAGAGAGCTGGCATAGACACAGTATGGGCATATGGATCTTTGTTTGTTCGTTTTGGACCATTTAGTCATTCTGTCACTCCAACTGGACTACTTAGCGAATTGGTGCTACTTCTGGTTCTGAATTGCACACACACACGCACACACACACACACACATACACAGTCACATTCGCACAGACACACATTTGCAAGCCAAGGCTTGACTCTGCTGCTTTACAGTCTGTTACTGTTCACATGACCTGAATGAAATGAAGAACCCTTTCCAATCAATCCTTTTAACCAACATGTGTGATCCCTGGCTCACGCCGATGTGGCCTTCAAGCTAACGGGGTCTACGCCAAGTCAAGTCAGTTTACAGCCTCTGGGGCTTTTCCTGACCATCAACACTGAATTGGCTACGGAGGTAAGAAGCTTCAGCATTGATTTCCATCCACTTGAATCTAATATAATATATGTTTGGCAAAAAAAAAGGTCTGTTTCTTTTTTTTTCACCTCCGTCTTCAGTGTCATTATGTTCTTACCTTGAATGGGAATCATACAATTTTTACATTTACTTTGCCAATTTGAGCCAAAATCTATAATGAAAAAGAACATATGAAGTCTGGATTTTGGGCCATTTAGTTAACAAAATGTGTATATAAACCAATTTAAAAACCCTTTTTCTTTAAAAATAGTAGACTTCTGAGTAGGCCACACCTCTGTGAGACCTCAACCTATATGACCAGCGCTTGACCACTTCCACAGACCACAGTTGAGAAATGTGAGAAATGTGATACCGAATGTCACCATTACCAAAACTATGGATATATCCCAAGTTACCTTAACTTTGGATTAAGGTTTTAGGTCTCGGACAGAATGGGTCATTTGTTGCTAGAAGCTCGCTTAACAAACTGATTGGTCAGGGGTGCTGAGATGAGAAAGTTTGCAGGATCTGGACATCTTTTGTCATTCACATTTCCAGTACACAGCTACATAAATGATAAAGAGAGAGGGAGAGAGAGAGATTTGTCTAAAACTGTGTAGTTTGGATTGTTTCTTATCCTTTGGTATTAGAATAGATCCATTCCACTGAACTGAACCACAGTTGAGCAAACTTCTTGGTGTGTCATTTAGTCAACATGGCAGCGTGTCAAACAATCCCCCAGGGTTCCTAGACCAGCTTCAAACCTCTGCAAGAATTAAACCATTTTTTAAATTAGCCCCGTTCAGAAATACTCTAAATCTGTCATGCTTTAACGTGGTGTCACATTCCCTGAGATTACCATCATTACAGTAATTAATGCTTTAATTTTGGGTATGTTTTGAAATGAAACCCAAAGTGCTGTGATTTTAATGTAATATGGGACTAATGTGGTGTGGAACATTTGGTAATCTGGCTCCCACATGCCTTGGATCTGTCGAATGGGTTTTCATCTGCTGTAATACGGTTCAAACACTGAGCTACTGGAGAAATAGACTTTGTGTCCAAGTATTGAAACATTTTTAAAGAATATTTTTTTCAGTTTTCTATTTTTCTTGAGGTGTACAGTTCAGAGTGTGACAGAGGTTGAAAAAATGAAATTGCATGACACAGTAAAACATGATGATTTGAAAAAAAATGCAGCCTGAACAACAGATGGAAAGTAACTAATTTATTTCAGTGCTTAAACTGGCTTCTCCAGTTTTGTCTGTAACCAATTTAACACCACAGAGGCAAAATGGAAGAGAAATAATGGGATAAAAAGAGTATGCAGATTTCATAACCTGTGACTTCTCTTTTTTCGAAATGAACCCCTTGAGTGAATAAAATGAATAAGCTTTTTTCTTGTCACCAACAGATGAATCGCTAACTAGGTTACAGTTTCACATAAATGACTTAATGGGCTGCACGTCCTGCAAGCCCCACCTGGCCTTTCTTTGGCCTTATATAAATCATTCAACCACTGTTAGTGATAATGAATATTGCCAGTCGTGAGGCTACGATAGAAATATAATATTAATCCAGAGCAGATGAATAACCCTCTGTCTCATTCCCTGATGTAAATGTAGTCTTTTGTCTGAGGGGGGTTGTATCTTGTTGTTAGGCTTTGTTTAGTTTTGATATGTTCCTCTCCCAGTTGTTCTGTATATTAACCACTGTAGGACCTCTCCTATTGGCTCAAAGTCTGTATAAATTCTCCTCTAAGAGGTATATGACAGCCCTATCCCAGATCTGATTAGACACTTTAGTTATAAAAGGCTTCCTTTCCACCTGAGACAGCAGGATCACCACCCTCTTGTCAACACAAAGGTTATCTCTCGGACACTTGGGACTGATTTCTTTCCTTGGACTGTAATGAATCAAGTTATAGAAGGCTTAAAGAACCAAAAAAGGATTCCTCCTGACTTTGTGTGTGCTTTCATATTTCTATTTTCACTTTACTGTCATGTTGTTCAGATCTGGTAACATTAATATTTATAGGGATGCAGCAACATCAAAGGCAGGAACCTCTGATAATCACAAAGGTTTAAATTATCTTCATATACACACACAAATGTGAAATGCTTCATAAATACAGAGAAATTATCTAAATATTTTATGCATATAAAGTATGCTCACAGTATGGGCAGGGAAATAAACCACTTATTCTTCAATGATATACCCTGGAATCAGCAGAGAAAAGATCTAAAAATTAAAAAATGATCTGTTAAGAGTAAACGAAGTTGGCTGCTTTGGGCAAATAAAACAAGATATATGGGCAAGAACATTAATTTGATTTTGTTTAGTCTGATATGATTTTTATTCATATATTCTGATGCACCGTGAGTTGCACTGAAGTGCATTCAGACAAAACAAAGCTGCAATGTCTAATTATTGTTTAATAATACATTAAATTAGATGATAACATATTGAGAAACACACTGACAGCAGACACACACACACCCTGAAAACCCCTGTGTGTGTTGATGTGTAAAGTCACATTAGTCCCATATAGCAGAGGTGTGAGGTATTAACTGAAGTCGTTAACAAGGTGACAACACAGACACACACACACAGACACCCACAGGGAGCAGCAGCTGTCTGTAAAGCATCCTTTATAGAGTGTGTGTGCGTGTGCGAGGATTGTTTATGTGAGTGCACACACCCCGAGAATAAATGTATGTGTGTGGCTTTATGTGTGTGTGTGTGTGTGTGTGTGTGTGTGTGTGTGTGTGGGAGGGGGGGGTCTAATAAACAACTGTTTACACCCATCAGGAATTTCCTGTACTTAACAAGAAAGGGTTGGTCAGGGGTCATCAAACACACTGTGTGTGTGTGTGTGTGTGTGTGTGTGTGTGTGTGTGTGAGTGTGTGTGTGTGTGTGTGTGTGTGTGTGTGTAGTATAGGAGGCAGTGGTGGAGTTCCAGTCTAGTAGCTCTGTTCTCTGGAAACAGCTTCCCTTGTATTAATCATACTGGACCAGCAGGTCCTTAGTTACGGAAGCCCTAAAAGGCCATACATACATACTTTATATTCCAGATCAAGTGTATCAACCTTTGTCAGAAATTATGGATCAAAGGGATTTTACAGTGGCATAATAGGTTTGCTCTGCCTGTATCATGAACTACATGCATTTGCCATACATTCTGTGATACGGGCGCACTTCATTTAATACACTAGACTATAATTTTGTTTTCTCAAGATCTCAAATTAATTATCTCGTTATCACGGGAAAACAGAGGAAAATTATCTCGTTATCATGAGAAAACGGGTGGAATAAAATGTATCTATGTATGGCCTTTTAGGGCTTCCGTACTTAGTTACCTATCTCTGTGGTAGTTTTTGTGTTTGAGTATGTTTTTCTCACGTCTCTTTGTGCAAATAACTGCATGTAAAAAATGTGTGTGTGTGAGAGAAGTAAAGCAAAAGAGATGGAAAGAGTGACAACACATTATGAGTATGTTCTCATTTCAAGACCATCTGTTGGTTTATATTGAACTGACCTTCATTTTCCCATATTGCTGTTGGTGTAGTGTCGTGTTAGTGTTTCTGTCTTCTCCATTCTTCAAGGTCATTGCAGTAATTACATGAGTATGTGAAACTGTACGTGTATGAATATATTTTTCTATTTCGAATGGTCTGCCTCTTATAGAAACTCTATATGTTGTCGCTGTTCTTTCAATAGCACTCACATCCACTAATGTATTACTTAATTTAATGTACAAATCACTGAAACATTTAAGATAGTGATGGTTAGATTCTACTTTTCTTTCATTGTCAATAAATATAAAGAAAAGTCCTGGCATGTTTGTAGCAAATTTGACCTTATACATCTCAATAACGGCAGACTTAACCGTTAACCTCATTGTAGCATCATTGTGGCATTAGATTTATTGTACATTATCAGTCTGTGTTATGTGTACCATTACCAAAAAAAGAAATTTTACCTGTCTGAAAATCAGATTAAACATTGTGTTAGCCAGTTATCGCAATCCCTGATTTCACTACAAGCTGATAACTGTAGTTTCATGCGATTCTGTTTCTACAACATTCATTTGTCAAGTTAAATAACAGGCGTCGTGCCCACTGAAAGTAAATGCTGTTTAGTTTTGAATTTCATCAACTGGAGCTGGATTTCATCACTTGTTATGTGTGCAGTTAGTTTGTGTACACAACAAACTAAATCTGATCAATCTTAAATGCCAGGAGAGCGACCTGGCTGGCACCCCATAACCAAATATGAAAAATTTCAAAAACACAGAATTAAAGTGTCACAACATGACGGGAAACTGTATTGCCAGTTCTGGAGGTGGCGCCCACAACAAGTCCATGAGCGACTGTATGCTGCTAAAGATGTTTACAGATTGTAGATTCAACCCTGAGTAGATTTTCATATTTATATTCTCACACTTCTCTGCTTCAGTGAATTCCAATTAGATGATTCAGACCATGGCAAGCTCTCTGTTGTTTCTCTCACTGCTTTTTTCTTTTTTTTATTGTTTTGGGTTGACTGAGTGGGACAAGGGAGGGCTGCCTCTGCTAACACTGGAGGAATTTACTGGATACACTGGGAGGTGTGTGTGTCCTGATTTTAAACTGTCCCCCTCCTTAGTGCCCTTGAACGACACAGCTCACTGATGCATCTCGCTCATTATCATCACACACACACACACACACACTAACGGCTGTCTGTGAGAAATGCTCAGGAAAGAGGCTCTGTATGCAGCAATGTAACCTCTTCAACCCCACTGACCAGCTGGTGGGTCAGTCATTAGAAACTTGTGTCATTTGAACAGACTTCAATTCACAAGCAATAAAACCCTACACATTTTCTATGTCAGGCTGAATTCCAGGAAAAACTCTCAACAAAACCATAGACAATAAAACTATTAAATATACATTTTTGGCATCACGGTTGGTACTGCCTCTTTAGGCCTCAAAACTGCCTCTTTCTGGTGGTCCAAATTGCCTGTGGTACTAACACTAACACTCCTGTGGTGCTCTGAGCTCACCAGTTTGGGCAGCCTGGCTAACAACTGAGCACCAGAGCACAAAGTTACATAGTGCAAGAACAGAGATATGTAAGATAGACACCGTTCACCCGATTACACATCAATGTAGCATCAAGATGATTCTAAATCTCCAGCCCAGTGGTTCTACACAGCCCTGACTGTGTAATTTGTAAACACTTTATTAACTTGTTATTCCAACCAGGATTCGTGTAACTTCAAATGACTTACGCACAGACATTCATTTTACTTATGCTGTTGTTGTGATGTTGCAGTAGAGTTGTGAGCATTGCTGTCACTATCAGAAACCGACTGTTCTTTATGCATGTTACCTGCAAAGCAACAACTTTAGTGAATATTTGCTAATCCTAATATTAGCTACATTTCTTGCTGTGTCATTGTTTGCACTATATCATGGTATTGGATTTCAATACCATGTTGTCCTGCCGGTATGGGGAAAAAAAGGTGTCTTATTGTGTGTTATTCTAAAGGGAACAAACACATTTTCTCATTTAATATGGAGGACTTGTTGGTTTCAACAATAACCTAAAGGAAGAATAAAAAATATGGGAAAAAAGGAAGGAAGGAAGAAAAGGAAATATTATTTTCTTTGTGATCACAATTTGAAACTGTCATTGTTAAAGAACTCACTTTCTGTTTTTTAAAAAAACTGCTTCTTTCTTCTGTTCTGTCTAGTTCTCACACATGGCCACGTGCATAAAAACACACTTGCACACACACACCCACACACATACACACACACTCATACAGACCTGATTAATGGTACCTAATTAGCAATGGTAATGACCAGGTGTCTGAGAACCAGCCAGTTTCTTCCAGCATGAAGGGGCCGAGGGGTGGGGAGGAGTGTGTGTGAGTGTGTGTGTGTTAAATGTAGTGTGGTGTTCATGGGGGCTCCCAGTTCCCAGAAAATCTATTCCCACTGACTGTCACTCCCTCTCTCCCTGTCTCACTCTCCCTCTGTCCAGAAAACACACGCACACACACACACACACACACACACACACACACAAAACCAAAGGCCAAGATCAATTAAGGTTTTGGGCAACAAGGATGGGAACTGTGTTGGATGGTGCTGATGGTGGTGGTGGGGTGACTGGAAGCTGTTGTTGGTGGTGCATATGTTTGTGTGTGTGAAGGTTGGAGTTCCACAAAATCATAGAAGGAAGTTATGTTAGGGGGAAAACTATTGACTTTTTTCAACATGTATAAGTTGTTGTATAAATGTCAAGACTTTAAATGACCAACTTGGTAAAGTTGAAAGCAATCAACGTAGATCCAAAATCAGATACTCCAAAAGGTAAGCAATATTATATATATATATTAGGGCTGTCAATCGATTTAAAAAAATTAACTAATTAATCGCAAAAATTTCTGTAATTAATCGCGATTAATCGCAATTAATCTATCAATAAATATATCAATAAATTAAATGCATTTTTCTGAGACTGAAGCTTATAATGAATATTTATTTATGTAAAATGATCAAATTAATGTAGAATAAACACAGAGAAAGTATATTTAAATTCATTCATTTTATTGGCTTAAGGTGCACATATTGCACTATATCCTGGTATTGGATTTCAATACCATGTCGTCCTGCCGGTATGGGGAAAAAAGGTGTCTATTGTGTGTTATTCTAAGGGAACAAAACTTTTCTCATTTAATATGAGGACTTGTGGTTTCAACAATAACCTAAAGGAAGAATAAAAAATTGGGAAAAAAGGAAGGAAGAGAAAAGGAAATATTATTTTCTTTTTGATCACATTTGAAACTGGCATTGTTAAGAACTCACTTTCTGTTTTTAAAAAAACTGCTTCTTCTTCTGTTCTGTCTAGTTCTCACACATGGCCACGTGCATAAAAACACACTTGCACACACACACCCACACACATACAACACACATCATACAGACCTGATTAATGGTACCTAATTAGCAATGGTAATGACCAGGTGTCTGAGAACCAGCCAGTTTCTTCCAGCATGAAGGGGCCGAGGGGTGGGGAGGAGTGTGTGTGAGTGTGTGTGTGTTAAATGTAGTGTGGTGTTCATGGGGGCTCCCAGTTCCAGAAATCTATTCCCACTGACTGTCACTCCCTCTCTCCCTGTCTCACTCTCCCTCTGTCCAGAAAACACACGCACACACACGCACACACACACACACACACACACACACACACACACACACCACACACACACACACACACACACACACACACACACACCACACACACACACACACACACAAAACCAAAGGCCAAGATCAATTAAGGGTTTGGGCAACAAGGTGGGACTGTGTTGGATGGTGCTGATGGTGGTGGTGGGGTGACTGGAAGCTGTTGTGGTGGTGCATATGTTTGTGTGTGTGAAGGTTGGAGTTCCACAAAATCATGAAGGAAGTTATGTTAGGGGGAAAACTTGACTTTTTTCAACATGTATAAGTCTTTGTATAAATGTCAGACTTTAATAGACCAACTTGGTAAAGTTGGAAGCAATCAACGTAGATCCAAAATCAGATACTCCAAAAGGTAAGCATTTCTTATATATATATATATTCTATATATATATATATATATATATATTAGACGAGACCTCCACGCACCTGGTGACTTTCACACCCACAGCAATTTTCCCTTAAATGTTTGAGGTGGGAAATTGGAAATACAGTTTTCCCTGAATATTGATCCTTGTTCCCATTCACACATGACCCTATACAGAAAATGTTCCTGAACATTTCAGGGATTGCCTGCATGTGTGAAAAGTGTTCTAGATTTAGATAATGAGAAGAATGCATTAACATAGGACACATACCTTTATGTTATTTGAGAAAAACAAGGTAATGTTTTATATTTTTGAGTAACTCTGATTCATATTTATTTTTCTTGTTGTGAAACTCTCCTCCAGTATTATTATACACACATACACATACACAAACCCTTCATCAGCACACACACATTTGCAGGCAGACACACACACAGACCTCCTGCTGTGTAGGATTTGGTGATAACCAGTGTTAGGTAGGCAGGTGAGAGGGTCATATGGCAGCAGTGGGAAAAGCTGTTATCAACCTACCCTGTTCCCACACACACACACACACACATTCACACACACATACATACACACACAAACACACACACACACACACACACACACACACACACACACACACACACACACACACACACGCACACACACAGGTTTATCACCCTCTCCCGTTCCCACACACTCACCTTACATCATTACCTGGCTGCAAGAGCCAATCAGCCAATCACACCCCAAGGCAGCGGTCAGGTGACTCGATCAGGAAACTTTAGGAGGGGGATGAGGTTACACACACCCCTGCTCTGATAACAGCTCTGTGTCTATCCCTCTCGCCCTCTCTCGCTCTCTTTCCTTTTCCCTGCTCTGCAATTTACAGATTCAGTTTCACCTTTGCTTTCATGCTAAGCTGTTGGATCCCAAAGCCTGATGAATCTGTGTGTGTGTGTGTGTGTGTGTGTGTGTGTGTGTTTGCTGTTCTCAGGTTAAACACTTTGACATGTTGGAACAACCAACAACAGAACCTTGTCTCTTGTTTACTTGAATATCCCAAATGAAGAAATGGACAAGTCTAATTATTATATGTGTTTGTGTTCGTTAATAGAACTTCACGTCATTTATGTTGATTTCCTGAACTTCAGGTTTTTCTGAGAATACATAAAAGAGCAATGTACAGTACAGCATGCTGCATAAAAGAATATGAGATTAACAAGATGCAGAAATGAACATTGTGGGGCAAATTAAGATATGCATTAAAATCAAAGCTACAGAGAATGAGTTAACAAATGTGAAATAAGTTTATGTTCAAGATTTATTTCCTGAAAAATGTGCAGTATAAAACAAAAACAAAACAAAGCAAAATAAAACAAAGCTGCTCACAGTCATAATCCAGTAGTCAGGGGCCTGTTAGCACTAGAGGGAGACAGAGAATGAGATTAAGAGAAGACAGACTTTGTAGTGGCCTTGTGAACTATATGCACATGCAGATTTGAATCTGATATTACATTTGAGATATTCTATGGAGATTTAGAAAGAGTGGGAGCGGGCATATAAACAAAAATGACATGTCATGACATCACATATTATGACATGACACAAAGTCATGTGTGACAGACACGACATCAAGAGATCAGTGACCTAAAATGACACAAAGCACTCATAAAAACAACATAATATGATAAGACAGTGCACCACAGAACAAAAATTACATCATAAAATAAAATTAAACAAAACAAAATAAAACATAATGTTGGCATGTTTGTTTATCTGCACCTCAGCAGTGCTTAGAAGGTGAACTGGCACCTCTCCAGCTACCAGTCCACCCTCCATACTTTGGTCCATGCCGGACTTGAAGCAGTCACTCTGCAGTTACCAAGCCACGTCCCTACAGACTGAACTACTGCTGCCGCTTTACAAGGCACAAGGTTTTACTACGTTTATGGTATTTTTTTGACTTTATTATTGCTTGATGGAAATGTTGATTACTTTATTTAGTGGTGGTGTATTCAACAGCACTAAACACATATTATAAACATTATAGGCATGGAAAAAAATCGACTTTATGGCAGAACAGTTGTATTGGACTGCATTAGTTTGTACAGGTGACCCTAATAAAGTGGTTATGCATAAATGTCTGACATCCATAAGAACAACATGAGGTTTTCTGAGGTGACAGTATAATGTAGAGCCCCCTATGTGGATTATACTAGAAAGGTTTTGAGTGTTTGTTGTTAATATTAAGTCATGACATAGGCCAATACATCCCCCATAGCAACATATCATGACACGTCACAGTGTCCTCCAACACTAAATAATAACAAAATTACATGATATATAACTAGCAAAGTTGTGACCCATGTTAAATGTCTTCACTTGATCACTAGGTTTGTTTAGGCTGCAAAAATTAGTTGCAAAAATCAGTTTGACCAAGAAATTTGGATAAAACCTAATTTTGATTTAAAATCTGTCATCATCTCAAGGTCAGTAACCTAATATCGATCCATATTCATGTTTCCTGGTCTGACTCTGGTCCGTGAAGGTGCAGTCTGCAGTGATGAGACATTTGTCAGAGAGGTGAAGGTTATGGTTCAGTGCTGTGATCTGTTGACAGTGAGTGACAAGACCCCTTTCCTGTCTCCTTATGTGTAACAGGACCCCTGCACCTGAGCCTAGCCCTGACCCTGTGACCTTTGATCCTTCCTGCCAGGTCATTCTCATGCCACCCTGACCTGCCATGAAACCAGAGAGCACCACGGGAGAGAGGAAGCAAGCCAGCATCAAACGGTTAACCCAAGTATTATTAAACTTTTTGGTTCATAACTGAAATTAGAGACTAACCCTAACCCTCTACCCAAAAGAGAACCGAACGGAAACTGAGTTTCTAAGTACAATGAAATACAAGCACCAAAAGTAAAGAAGCACAGATTTATTACTATCACTTTGTCATTTGCAGTGTGTAGTGATTTATATTATATTTAACAAAGCCAGAGGACGCTTGTTATTAACCTGAAAAATGATTTATTATTTTGCCAAAGATTTCTGCAAAGTTTTCATCCATCCATTGTTTTATACACATTTCTATAGTTCAGGATCATAGGGGAGTTTGACAATACATCCAGTGAATTAATGGATGCCATTTATTGCCCTCAACTTTACTACTGTAATATGAAACACAAATGACGATTAGAATTCTAGATTAGAATTTTGAAAGAAATCTCTAAAATGTGAAGCCATATATGGATTAAAGTAGAAATAAAAGTTCAATAATTAAATAAATAATTAACTTAGCAGCACCATGCCTCAACCACACCTCTAACAACTTGTCGAGCTACTTACCTGGCTTACCCTCCTGGTCCTGTTTGTCTTAGTCTTATCAACCGACCCACCCTCCCTTCTTCCTTTCCTTTCATCCCTTTCCCTTCATCCATTCACTTTCCTGCCTCATTCCTCTCTACCTCATTCTGCTCATTGAATCCATATGCATACTTCTGCCACATTTCCTTGTGGTATAGTCTGGAAGCCTGAAGAAATTCAGGTGGAAATACACCTGACACCCCAACTCCGAGGTCTGAAGCAGCACATTCTTCCAGATCAGACGAACAGATGACATCCCCCTCCACATCTATGTCCATTCCTCTACCCTTAACCTCAAACCTCACAAATTTCCATTAAGCCATTAAGTGAATGATATGGTCCTTGTGATGTGTACTTCACGTCCCTGCCAGAGCTGATCTAAAATTATTGTTATCAGAAGTATCAAATATATATACAAATCATTTCCAGTTTAGTGAAAAGACCAGGCTATTAGGCCAAAAGTGGGAAAACATGGATTGGTAGAGAACCACATTCAAGTATGTCGCCATTTTAGAGTCTTAAATTCACCTGAGCTGCATGTTGTTTCACTGACAGGGAAAACTAGTACACCTACAGGAAAAAAACTCCACTGAGAGGGAATCAGGGCGAAGGCTGCACCACTGATCTCAGTGCTCACCACTGATCCCTTCTACAATCCACAACCTTAGGGTTAGCCAGAGGAACAGAAATGCATTACGCTCCACTGTAACTTCAGTCAGCTTCACATCCTCATGCTCATGAGGACAGTTTGATTAAGACAAACAGATGCACAACGGTAATTTACTTTTGCTTTTAAGTCGCAACACTTGATGGAACTGACTAAACAGAACCTCCATGTTAGCTCCCGCCTTCCTGATAGAGAAACATGCCAGATAGCCAAGGACACCCACCCCCGGTCTGTATCAAAGCATCTGGATACACTGAATGCACGTTGTTACTTTGATGCTCACTGAAGCTGTGGAGTGAGATGGAAGATCAGCATCTTGGAATCGTCAAGGTTAGCTGTTAGAGCTGTCGAATCTGTCCTTGCTTGTGCGTGAGTGTGTGAAAGAACAGCACTCTATCAAGGCTTCTGTCTACCACTCAGATTCTTGTTTGAAAGTGTCCCTGCAGTTTAATTAGAGATGACAGAGCAGCGAAAGCTCGACTATCAACACAGGAAGGAAGGAATTTTTCTTCTGTCATTTGGGAGCAATGTGTATTGATTCTGTTACTGTTAGAGCTAAATGCCTAAATCTAAACCTTCATCTGAAAACTCTATAAAGCCTTAACTCTAAATTAAATGGTTAATCTGGGTACTGGCTTTCTGTGTCCACGTGGGACACAAATCTCCACAACGTGACTGTATAAAGCACTGTCCAGTCCTAGTTTGTCTGGGATTTGGTCCCACCAGGGTCTTAAAATTGGGGCAGGAACAAGACCAGACTATCACTGATATCACTAAGCTCTTCTCAAAACACATTTTTTTTTTATTTCACCTCTCCTTTCTGGCAAAGAGGAAGTTCAGGACGAGAAAGATCCTTCATTGTTTATTCTTGTCTCCTTCCACTGGTCAGCCCTGTTCCCATTTCACTCCCCTGGGGTTGGGTGGAGGAACTCTCCTCTCCTCTCCTCTGTTGATGTAGATGCTATAGATACATGTTTATTGAAAAAAAAAGCCTAAAACAATTGACAAACAAATGGGTTATTAAAAAGAAAGAATATGCATTTCATAATGGAGTACATCGGTTTTCTATATATAGAAGTGACTTAGTTCGATAACGTAAATATTGTAATAATGTAAATATTACTCCTGCCTTTGGCCTTGGTCCGGCCAGGATCATTGGGAGGCTGCTGAGCCTGGTTCTGTTGCACAATAGCAACAGCTACAACAGCAGTTGAGTTAGAGCAGCCAGAGGACATCAGAGGGGAAACCAGTGCATATTTCAAAGTTGTGTTTTTGTACAGTAATCAGTGAGGCCCAGCCCCCTGAAAGATTCTGCTCCTGGCTAATGAATCTTAGCTGTCACTAAAAATTGATTGGTAGGTGGATGTTGTGATAGAGTAGGTTGACATTGTTAATGGGGACACTGACATCTCTCCTTGAGATAGGGAGCAGTTGTATATCTGTTTTGAGAAAAGCAGGTGCCATTCTGACCATTACTATGATAGCCAAGGTTAGAGGAGATCTGTGTGACTCCATACACACAATAGATACAGTACAGCAGAGAAGCCTCTACAGATTGAAAAATATAATAATATATAAATATATTTCACATGGTCCAAAAGACAATAATCAACCTAAGACAATGGCCAACTGGCAAATACCTTATACCGCAGATGCATTGAGTATGTCGACTTTGAAACTTGGAGTATTTATGTCAATATCCTGAGGGCATGTATACTAGACTACTGAATAGACTGACCATTGATGAATAATATTCTTCACATCAATAATTACATTTTTAAATATGAATACAGAGACATAGAGTGTTTTGTTTTTTTGGCATGTGTTGGTAAATAGGTGCATGATATGACCCAGAAGGTGATCGAGAGGGATTAAAAAGGCCTTTTTTGTTTTCCAAGTTTAGCTAAATAACCAAAAGTCTAAACTTTGATGGATGTTAATAATGGACATTTTGGGTAGTGATATATGGTATAATAGCACCACTATTTTTCACTTTGTCTTCCAAGTTTGGCCAAGCTGTGTTTGTGTTTTTCAAATCTGTCTGATCATCTGACTGCTTATGTTGATCTAGCAACTACAATTCAGCAAATAATAATACAATGTTATTATGACTCATATGATTAAGAGGTCTCGTGTGTAGTAGGATTTAGTGACATCTAGTGACAGGGTTGCAAAATGCAACTAAATGAATACCCTTTGCCTCACCCTCCCTGTTTGGAGGAGCCACTAAATTGCTTGTTCTAAGGTCAGGAAAATGAAATGTTTCTTATTTTCAGGTGTTTATACACTAATGCAAAACATGTTTAATTTCTAAATCTGAACTTTAATTAAGTAAAATAACTCTTTAAGTACTATCCAAATGTGATGCTTTCCCTTCGACTGTCTTTTCAGGATGGTAGAGCAGCTTTATGTGTCATAAGAACTTCCCTTTGGGCAATGTGTTTTGTCATTGTACGTGCGTGTGCCACAAGGGGTTCCTGTCCCACTGACCTCAATGGAAAAATAACTTGATATTAACATAACTGCTTCCGTTTTCTCCTGCTCTCCTTCTCCCAGTCTTTCCACCCTCAGCTCTCTCTCTCTCTCTAGCTCTACCTGGTTTCCGCTGGTTCGATCCTACCTTTGTCTCTTTGTAACTAATATGACACATAAAAGGCCTCTGACAATAGAAATGGTGCTAACTCCGAATCAGGCTTCACCTGATACTGAGGCTTTACTCATGAGCCTCAGGGTGTGTACACAGAGTGGAGGAGGAGGGAGGAAGGAGGAGGAGGCAACCACAGCTTATTTATCTTTTTCATGTGGCTTTCTCTCTTTTTCAAGAAGCTATCAGGCTCCCTCCTCAGTAGCTGTGGGATTGTTATTCTGTTCAGGTGAATCTTTTGTCCGTCAGGAGGAAGAGTTTAATACTCAGACCCCTGGGGTTAATAATAGGTTTGACCTCACAGATAAACCCATGTGTGTCTTTGCCTCTGTGTGTATAAAAGTGTTTGTACATGTCTGTGTCTGCTGCTTCCTCTCCTCTTTAAGTTGATAGTCTGTGTAATAAGTTGTTTTATAGATAATACCAATTGTCTTTGACTGTAGCAGCGCTGCGATAAGCTGCCAAACACTCTGGGCGCTTGACTCTTTGTTCTTTTTGATGCGCCTTGGTACATGTTATTATTATCATTAAGGTTGGATATTGTTAAGTGGACACCTCTGTAGGCACAGGGTAAAAGAGATAGTGCTTTCTGTTCGTCAAATAAGAGCTACATTAATCCTCATGTTTTCAGTTAACAGATAGCTGCTGTGTTGAAGAAAAGACTGTCAGAGCAAAGGATAAAAGATACAAATGAGGGGAAACTTGTATCTTGCAGTCTCAAAAGACAGCGTCATAGACACAAACTGCATTCAACACTGCATTAACACACAAGCTACAATCCTATATACTGTACTGAAAATAGCTCCGAACAAATATTGTATTAAACTGGAGTAATGTTTTCTGCAGGTTAATTGGTGACTGTAAATTGCACATCAATGGTTGTTTGTCTCTATGTGTTAGCCCTGTGTTGAACTGGTGAACTGTACAGGATGTACCTCTTGTACAATGTCAGCTGGGATTGGCTCTAACCACACACAACCCTGCAGAGGTATATGTCTATGTGTGCTTTAGTTGCTTTATTTTAGTTTCATCCATCTATTTTCTGTAACCCCTTATCCTCATCAGAGTCACGAGGGGCTGGAGCCTATCCCAGCTGGGGGGCGAGAGGCTGGGTACAAGTCACCAGCTCATCACAGGACACATGGAGGCAAACAACCATTCACACTTACATTCACACCTACAGACAATTTAGACCAATTAACCTGATAAGTGCATGTCTTTTTGGACTGTGGGAGGAAGCTGGAGTACCCAGCACACGGAGAAATAGAAACAACCAAGGTTCGAACCAGGATCCTTCTTGCTGTGAGGCGACTAACCACTGCACCACCATGCCCTTTAGTTGTTACCTGATTATCATTTTGTTTGAGCTCATTGTTTTTTAAGAAGGAATATATATTAAACAAACAAATAAAGATGCAGATTTCACATGTAATGAAAAAATGTAATGCTTTAACTTACAGCCATTATAAATACAAATTTCAGTGTAAATCTTCACAAGTATAATAATTTTTATTTATCAATATATATACATATACTACTGCTCAAACCTTTAGAATCACCTGTTGTTTTAAAATGTTCTTCTTTCTTTTAATAATGGATACTTTAATATAGATAATAATATTACATAGACATAATTTACAAACCTTATTTACACTTTAATATTACATAGACATAATTTACAAACCTTATTTACACTTGTAGTAGTAGCTTTGGACTATGGACTTCCATTTAGCTGATGCTCTCTAAGTGTCTCATGACACCACCCCAAATACCTTTTGATTTTGAATTAGTTTTCCAGTCCAGACTTTTTTTGCTGGTTTTGCATTTGTTCTTTTCTTTTACATGAAGAATTTTGAAGAAAAAAAAAACGGCGGGGCATTGCATCTGCTTACTTGCCCCTAGTAATAATGTAGGAAAAATGACACTGTAAAATGAGGAAAAAATACACTCCATTGTGGAGATCAGAGAACAGTTGAGAACATTTTAAAGAAAATGGGGTCCTCTGGTGGTGAGGATCTTTCAGAACATACTTCCAGAAAAAAGAGAAGATGGAAAACACCAAACAAGCTATTTATAGTGCAGGTGAAGCAGGACATTTATTTTTTTCTTAAATCTGCAGAATATCAAGAATTCCACTCCACTCCACATTATGGTCTTGTTTCACACAAATATCCATATAACCACCATAAGATCCTAAACTGCTCTCAGCTTAGCCCTGTTTTTGAGAGGGGTCTCAATTTCTCAGCTTATACAGTACACACACACATGTCTGACAAGTAACCAAATAAAGTTTTTTGGTGTTTGTCATGACTTCAACTTTCAGGGAAACGTTAATGAGGTGCCAAGAAATAAGTCATGGTATTTTAAGTGTGTGTGAGTGTGTGTGTGTGTGTGTGTGCTTGTGTGTGGGTTAAGTTGACACTGAGGTGGAGCGCTGAATCCTGTCCAACAGTGATAAGGCTTTTGATGACAGGGCTACATTAACCTACCTGACACACACACACAAACACACACACGTAGTATGGTTGGGGAGGGACAGGGGAGTGTGAGAACATGCTTTAAGAAGCCTTGGCTCTCTGTGTGTGACACTAAATCCCATTCATAGCAACAAACACACTGACAGAGAGGCAGGCGTGAGATGGAGGCGCAGAGAGGAGGTTTATTACACACCAACATGACATACAGGAGGAGGAGGAGGGAGGAGACTGTGAATCTACCAAGACACACACTTGGCTGTCATCTTTGTACAGAGAAGGGGAAGAGACGATGGGAAAAGCTTGCAGCGAATGATACTGTGATACCCGCAGGAATGTGTCCAAATGTAATCCAAATACCCCTCCAAATGGGTCAGAAACACAGTAAAACCTGTTAATCTAAGACTATATTGCAGACAAAAATATCAAATATAACTTGGATTTACTATATGGAGAAATTATTAACCTTCTTTGTTACGGCTGTTTCAGATCAAATGCACATGGGTGGAGTTTATTTGAGGTGGAGTGCAAAATGAAGAGCAGCACATAATCCCACAAGGCAGCAACTTTAAAGACTCTCACAGGAGAGGTCTCTAACTGTCTCCATCTTCAAGCTGTGTTGCAGTTCATTCCAATAGTAAAGTATATAGTACTGGAAACCAGTTTTGACCAGTTCAGGATTGGTATGAGGAACTTTTCGATTGAACCTATTCTATGATCTGCTGTCATGCTATTTTCTCTAACCAAATAAGTATGTTAGATATTTTGACAAGTTAGATAGCAAGGCCTTATGAATGAAGACACGGGTATGCTGATCCCTTCTAGTCAGTGATGATTAGTGAAGAACATACAACCTTTTTATATAACTTACAATGGTGTGTGCAACAGCTATTATGTGTAATAAATCATATTACAATGTGGTAGATAGTGTCCAGTGGTTTAAAGGTAATGGCAGTATGATCTCTCCATAATCCAGTGTAGACCACAATGTGGGTTGTATAATGTTTTTCCATCTTAGAAAGGAGAAACTGCCAAGGGTTCCAATTTGAATATCATAATTTGTAATAACATGAGTTTTATAGGAAAGTTTTCAATCTAACTAACTTCCTGAACATCATTAATGCTGTCCTGTATCAATTCAACCTCCATTTGGAGTGTTAGTAGATTTGGGAACATCAATAGTTTAACTCACTTTTTGTTGTTTGGATTTCAGATCTAAACAACTTTGCTGTGGAGGTTATCGAGACATATATATAGCAGACTATAACCTGAAGGAAGCCTAATTTGCAGTGTGGCCAATGGCATACAAGGTGGTATCATCAGCATATAAATTATAGTGCTGAGCTGGAAAATAAATATTATTCATGGACAGAATAAATAGCAGGGGTCCTAATATTAATCTTTGAGGAACACTTATGTATATCAGCTATTTGGAGATTTAATTTGAAACCATTGTCAACAACGACAAAAGCATGCCAGAGAGATATGTTTTGAAACAGCTGTAAGAAGAATCAACAAAAACCACAGAAAGAGGCTTATTTAACAAAATGGTCAAAGCCTTCCTCCTGTCAGTGACAGATTCCCACTGGACGCACATTGTGGAGGTTGGAATACTGAGGAGGAGACAGAGAGATGACGAATAAAAAGAGCAAGATGGGTGGAGTAAAAAGAGATTATGAGATATGCGTGATTCTGATCATTCTCCATATGGTGCAGTAATGACAACCCTCCACCCCCAAACCGACCTGCTCCGCTCACCAACATGCCTCAGGGTTTCTCCCCATGTTTGAGTTTATGTGTGTGTGGGTGTGGACGCCCTGTACCTGTCTCATTTACCTCCTCACAGCTTGCAAGTGTGAGATAGCTGAAGGCCAAAAACAACACTGAAGTACTTTTTTCTTTTTCAGTTTTTTATTTTGATTAAAAATTGTAAATAAAACTACATCTGTGTATGTAAACTAAAAGTAAAATCACTTATAAAATAAAGAAATAGTGGGATTAATATTGTAATTAAAATTGCAGCAATAGTTGGATTGCAGTAATATATTGTATTTTTCAGTGAATTCAGACTGTCCCATTGTTGCTTTGTGTAAACTCAGTTAATGCTTAAATACTATAATAAATTCTGAAACCACAGCCGGAGAATGAAGGGAATTCAAGATGGTGCTGATGCTGAAATTGTTTTTTTTTTTTTTGCTCTGTTGTTGTTCTAAGAAAGAAACGATGATATCACTCTGTTGTTGCCAAATTGTAACATAGCTTATGCAGAAAATGTTAAGTGTTAAGTGCTATGCATGACTGTCTCCATCTATCTATATAATCAGAGACAGCCAGGCACCCAGCCAGCCAGACAGCTGTGAGAGGCGACAGTTGTCAGGCCAGCACCAGAAAAACCCCCTTTTGCATAATTGAACTGTAACCGTCTGTCCTGTCATCAGCAACATCAACATCCAGGTATCTCATCATTAGTCAGCTATAACTGTCTGAAATATTATCACTTGGTCAGTGTATTACATAGCCATCTGCTGTGAACACACATACGTTTAAATGATCTGTTTATAAAATGAGTATGTTAAAGTTGAACTTTAAGCATTTAGTGGTACAGAGGAATACTGAAATCATTCTGAATATGTTGCTGAAGTATTATGACATTTTTTTTTTAGCTTTTTTAGTTGATCAACCTGCCTGTTTGAGGGAAAATTAAGTAATTTGCTGTTATACCTAATTTATTAAACACATGCAAACATTTGAACAAAATCTTTTATTGACAAGCCCAAGCGTGTTTATAATACACACTATCTTCTTATTCAATGTCTCTCTCTTTTTCTAAGGTCAGCAAGTTACAACCAGGACTTCACAGTACAGTTGTGTCAACTAGCCATCTAATCACAAATTGGTGCATTGACTTTTCTATCGTCCAAAACATTAAAAAAACATTTTCTTAAAAATATCCTGTATGGATACTATCTAATCAATCCGTGGCTCCTCCAGTCTGCATGTCGAAGTGTCCTTGGGCAAGATACTGAACCCCAAATTGCTCCCGAAGGCTGTGTCATTGGTGAAGGGAAACGTGGGTTCGCCAGCAACTGCCCCAGCCGTGGAAAAGGAAAGAAGCTTTCCTAGTCTGATTTATGGCAGAGCAACCCTCAGAAAGGTGTATTACAGTAGGTACAGTCTATTTTCCATTTACAATTTTAATATTCTCTCAACCAATGATTTGAAAATTCCGAAAAATGGTAATATTACGTGATCATTTTCTAGCTGAAACGAGGTTAAGAGGGCCTGTAAATATAAGTAAATAAAACTGTACTAAATTGTAACTGTAAACATGAATTGATAGTATAACACAGGGCCATAATGGAGGACTCTGATGTGGGCAACAGGCTGTGACGACCGACAGACCAATTGCACAAAAACATGGCGTTACCCTTGTAGAAGGGTCAGACAAACCTGAAAATAATCCTGTGAAATAAATAAAATCATTACATTAGCTCACAAAACAACAACAACCAAATAAAGAGGAAGAAACAGATTCTTCTGACCTTGGATCAGGATATTACAGTGAGCAAATGAAAGAGAAATGAAGTATAGGGAACATGAAGGGTTTCATGACGATATGAGTTTTCTTTCAGATCATGATTTGTGATATTTCTCTGTTGTGCTCAATGAGAGAAATGAACAGATAGAGATAAAATACTCGCTCATCTAGATTTTTAAAAAGCGCGACAGAAGCCTGCTAAATATGTATCAGTTTGTCAGTGGAGTTTATATATTTTGTCTAATATAAGAATGATCAACGGTCTGTTCACCCTATTGAATTGATATTAAAATATTACTTTCCATAATGGTTTAAAGAACATGTTTTTACATGTATTTATTTAGTGAAGACATTGTAGTGTCTTGATTATAGGACGTTGTATATGTGAAAATAGTGAAAACATAAGGTCAGACAGGAGAGAAACAGAGGGAGAGAAGGAAGGAGAAGAGAGAGGTAAAGAGGGAATGAAGAGTGTAAAGAGGGAAGATAGAGTTGTGGAAAAGAAAGGTAAAAAAAGTAGAAGCAGGAGACCATCCTTCATGTATAAGATGGAGCTCTGCGACCACCAGAGACCTCCCCTGAGACTTACTGCTGCACGTGCACACACACACACACACACACACACACACACACACACACACACACATATAGGGAGGGTACCATGGGCTATAGGCTGAGGGCTGCCTGTCTACCTGCCTGGCACACAGTTACCTGAAACTGCTTCAAAGCTGAGGTGAACCTTCCCCCCTGCTTCCCTCTCCCAACACACACAGGCACGCACACACGCACACACACACACACACAAGCCTTAGGCTAGTAACGCTGTTCCTTCTGTGACAAAGTAAGATTGTCACTCAGTGTCAGGAAAACTTGAAAAAAAAACGAGGTTCACCTGAATAAGAACGTTCACGTCATCAGCCTTCATGCTTTACGCATGAGTCAATTCACAAGTACTAATTCATCACATTGTAACATGATTTGATCATGTAACAAGGAGTGACTATGATCATGGTCATTAAGGCCCCATTTACACTTGCTATTTATGAATTTACATGTATTTGGTTTAAATTTAAATGCATCTCAAACTGTTTTCCAAGAGTTTTTGAGCCTTTGTATATCATTTTCAGAGATCTGAGCACATGACACATTCATAGTCAAATAACCGCACAACTAACAAGAAAAACTTGTCTCAAGTCAGACAACCAACAATCAAGCGACACAATAGAGCTAATAGACGTCATAAAGAATCATAAGAGTTTCACTGCCTAAAAGAAATGCAGTGCTAAAGTGTAAATAGGATATCAAAGAAGATAAACTAATGCTTTTAAAAGTAACAATTAAAGTAGTGAGTGATATTTTAAAATGGACACATAGGGTTAGGGTTAGGGTTACCCTAACTATTTCATATATATTTTCTATATTTCAGATCATAAAGCAGTCACATTTGTCTGGTTAAGTAGCTCATTCCAGTGAGAAAAAAAAAATCTGCAGCAGGTGAGATGAAATAAAAGTTTATATTCCCACAGTAATTCGCTTCATTTATGAGTAATGAGGTAAACAGTCAAAGAACCAACTAATAGAAAGTAATTTTCATTTGATTGATGTGTGATCGTTCGGAAGTGAAACGTAACCGCATCGACTTTGTGCCAATAACAACATCAAAACACAGAGGAAGTCATGCATTCACGTTTTGATTTATTGCCCTATTTCTTTGTTAGATAATCTGTCAATTACAGGAAATATTTCTCTCCCTATGAGTTCTTCTTCCTCCCTGTCTCGTCATGCCAATTCTTTGATGTTAATTTGACGAGTAGGATTAGACCAAAAATGCACTTCCACCGCTCATCTTAATGAAATGGCCTTGTTAAAGTGGAAACTGAATCTATATTTGGTGTCTAGAAGGGTTGTGTGGTATGTTAGTGCTACTTATTATACATCGGATGAGAGACTGTCGGAATGGCAGAGAGAAAGAGAGAGAGCGACTACAGTGTCCTTTAATAATAGTTACTTGTAATTGAGTTAATCCAACCAGAGCTATAGCGGCTGTTATGATTTAGCCAGGATTAAAAGACATACCAAGGCTAATTGATCTCCGGTATCCATAGCAACGTAGTCCTATAAGGACATGTGAGGGAATACAACTGCTAGCACATAGATAAACATATACGCTACTTGGCCAAAAGTATGTGGACACCTATCACTATTTTCATTCCAAAACTATGGGCATTAATATCTTTCCACAAGAATTTAGAACCTGGCTGCAGAGATTTCCTCCCATTCAGCACTACAAGAGCACGAGGGAGGTCTGGGTAACATAATGTAGATCAATAAGGCCTGGCTCACAGTCAGGGATTTTGGTTCATCCCTAAGGTGTTGAAAAAATACAAATGACAAAATACTCTGTTCTTTGATCTTACTGCTCAATATGGAGACCGACATCAATCATTATTACAAAAACAAAACCATTTTCTGGTCTGACCTGATCACACAGTATATAGTATATAGTATATATCATACAGTAATCACAGCAACAAGGAGCACCACCGAAACCAAGCGTAAACAATGGTCTGGTTACCAGTCTCACTGAGGCTAGATACCTGGGTCTCCCCACCAGTCAGTCAGTCAGTCAGAACTGAAGCCTCTTGGATGAGAGGTAAAATGTCTTCACAGATCTACAACCAAGTCCAGTTGCCCCAGATTGGACTCTTCTCAAAAAAAGATGACCTAGACGACTGAGAGCCTTCACAGACTTCCTGTTACAGTTAAAGTTTGGTTGGGTTTATGCACATAATGACTTAGTTGGAGTTCAGGAAAGTTTATGGCTTGGTTGTAAGCTGGTCTCCAATGTCATAGTCTGACTTTGTTGGCCCATCCGACCACCCCAACCTCTTCCCTTTGCAAACTTTGAGGCTCCATATTATGGTCATACTATTTCCCTCTTTGCTCCCGAAAATCCCTGCTAAAGAGTTTTGTCACTTCAACATAAACTCATGTTGTTTTGGATGTTTTTTACTTGGGAGTAGTCCTTTTAAATTAACATGCTAAAACTGAAAAGTTTCCCTAACTTTTGTCACAAAGTTAGGCACACACAACCATTTCAAATCTTGAAAACAGACCCAAACAAAAAGTACACACACAGCATAGGACAAGAAGTATAAAGTGTGGTAAGCATGAAATAGTTAACTCTACCCAGTGTTCTCTCTTTCGCTCTCACTTGCTCTACCTGCTGTGATCTATGTCTCTCTGCCTCAGGGGAAACACAATCATCAGTCAGTGGATCCACCCATCCGTCCCTCCATCGTGCCCAGGGGCCCCCCGGGCCACTCCTAACCCCAGAACACTGCACCCTCCCTGGGATGAAACCTGGCCGCGCGCCCCCTCTCCCCTCCCTGGAGCCTTCGTGGAGCCGCTGGCTTCGACTCGTCTTACAGGGCGTCGATTCAGCCTGAAATCAAACCCTGGTGAGAGAACACAGGCCTGGATGGACAGACAGATAGATGGATCGACAGACAGTGAGGTGTATACGTGGGGAGCAGATGAACGGATGCATCCAGGCCAGGTTGAGGGAACAAGAAGAAGTCCACAGGGACACGCGCTGATGAATAGAGGCTGGAAGTGTGTCATTTTCCTGCGGGAGGTTGGGAATGTAATTTTGCAACCCTCCCAAACTTGATCAAGCCTGATTCTCCTACTGTATCCAGTTTTTGACCAAAAAACATGAAAACTATGAAACAGAGCTGTGGGAAGCAGAGAGTCTGGAACAGGAGACTCCTCTATTTACCAGCTGTTGTTTCAGTGAACACACTCACACACACACACACACACACACACACACACACACACACACACACACACACACACATCCAAGACCGATTCCAGGGAAAAGCTAGAGCTACTGTAAACAGGACATATGGGAGATAGGAACACACATAAAACTAAAATGTGAGCCCTTGCTGCATTTAAAAAAAATGGGAACATGTGTATATTATTGATATTATTTGATATATTTAATCCATATTAAATGTGCTTGGGAGAGAAAATGTGGCCAGTGTTGTGCGCGCGTACTGTAATATCATCTTCTGTCCTAGATTATTGTGAGGCACTGACACCAAAAACGGTTTGTGCTGCTCTCTCAGGGATCATCTCAAACTATGTAAAACTAACAGGTATACTGACAGAACTGTTACATTTTGGTACATAAATGTGGTTAGGAGAATAGGCCACAAGTAAAACGACAAAAATGAGAAAGAAAATCTGTAAACAATTCAATTTTTTGAGTTTTTCATGTGTGTGGCACTATCTAAATTACTATCAGGTGTTCAATATGTGAATACTCTATATTACTTACAGTATACTGTATGTATACATGATAACATACACTCACCGGCCATTTCATTAGGTACACTTTTACAATCTAATGTGATCCAATACAGCAGCTCTGACTGATACCGTTGAAGATACATTCATTTAACTATATGTTTATTATTGATGCTGTAGTTTGCAATGGTGTTGAATATTGAGAGGTTTTCCTGATTGTTGCATGAGAGGACCATAATATTGGAAACACATTTCAGTATAATGCACTCCAGTAAAGCAGCAGCACCACCCACCTCAATAATAAACATAAATTATAGTTATTACCTTTTTGGCAGTGTTGCCAAAAACTGCTATAACTTTCTCTTGGCAAAAAATTCATGACAGAGTTATATTGGATCACATGAGACTGTACAGGTGTACACATATTTTATTTTGTCCTCAGAGGGCAATTGGTCTCCCAGCAAGGGAGAGTACAATACATAAAAGAGCACTGACATAGACTACAGTAAGGTACAGTACAGTGAGCCTGAAGTCCAACAACAGTAGTTGGTATTAAAATACACTCAGCCAAGTGAGTAGCTTTAGGACACACTGTGTATTCAGAAGAGAAATGGCTGTGGCAGTGTGGAGCTCGTGCCTGTTACTCTGAATGAAGTGGAAACGTCCTTAACCTTAACCATCAGACTACAATATTATTTGTGCTTCGAGCATGGATCTTCATCTAATTACAGTTGTAGAATCATGACAATGACACACTTATGCTGAATGTCAATAGATCCTGACCCCACTATACAACCATACCACACATATAAAGACATCCTGCCACGCGTCAACAAATTACATACAATATGTGTGATTGTCAGCAGATAATTAACAGTCAAAGCACTTTTCATTTAGTTGCACGAAGATGAGTGCACGCTGAAAGTGATTATTACCTTTATGCCAGTGAAGCCACCACAGTGGTCGGTAGTATTGTCGTATTGACATCAGCCATAGCTTTTGGCTTCTGAGTGAAACCAGTAATGAGGAAATTCATTTACATCAGTGCTGTGAAATCCACTCAGTTGAATGTATAGTGTCAAAAATCACAAATTGTCAAGACTAGAAATATTATTATTTGTCAACTGAAATCAGCTTTTATAACTCTTGTTACTTTCTGTATTTATGGTTATTGCAGTGCACAATTTATGGGCCGCAACTTATTCTTTTAGTCGTCAAGTTTCAGGAGGAGCCAAATAATGAAGATTATTGCTGCTCTGTACTACTGAATCCTTCTCTTCTCTTCTCTTCTCTTCTCTTCTCTTCTCTTCTCTTCTCTTCTCTTCTCTTCTCTCTTTCCACTCTCTCCATTTCAAGCATCCTTCTACAAGTTAACATGGAGGGAAATAAACTTTGAAGCTCTGCAACCTCCAGGCACGAAGGAAAATGAGAGAGAGGGGGGGAAAGACAGCAAGAAATGCAGGTAGATGAAGAGAGAGTGAGGAAGAAACTTGTTACCGAATGTTTCCGTGCAACTGTCAAGAGAATTTTACGCAAACTTTTGAAAAGTCTCAGAAAGTAAAATGTGAATTTGACGCTCTACCATCGAAGCTGATGAGAAGAAATTGGGCACATAGATAGAAAACAGAAAGAAAGTTTATTTTTCCTGTTCCTAAATCAAACACTAAACAACTGTAGTCTCTCCATCTGTCTACGTAGCTTTAGCTGAAATCTTCCAGCTCGAGCCGCAGTATTGGGTTTCCTGACATTAGCGGCCCCCGTGGCGGCTCCGAGGCTGCTGCTCTTTGAAGCTTCAGCGGCGCTGCTCCGGCTCATTTGGTAACAGGTTGGGAATGGGCCGCTGGCGAAAAATGAGACCCCGGTCGTCTTGGAAACAGGTCCCCCACCCACCTTCACAACGTGGTTTGGAGGGAACGTACAGTGACATTTAGCCGGTTTCTCACTGGCGAGCCAACGACACATGGAGGGTCAACAGGTAAATCAACAAAGATTAAACTATGATGAGAATGTGCGCTAACGGATCCCAAAAGTGTATGTGTGCACTTTATCTGTGTATTTGTGTGAGTGTCTGGTTATAAATACCAAAACAAAAGTCTTTCACTCTCCGGTTCTCTGGTTCACACTTAAAAGAAACAAACTGATACATTTGATTAATTTAAAGAATAACTGAAGATTTTACTACACAGTGCAAAGTGGAAAAACAGCTCCTGGCTTTTAGTTGGAAGGTCGTCAAGATATCCTGTTACTCTCCTCACAAGGAAACCAGCCCAGAATCAGACCCCCAGGCCCATTTTGGGTCCCGACCCGTAGTTTAAGAAACCTGGTTTTGGACAATTGGTTTCGGTGTAATGAGTTTGTCTTCACAGTGATACCTGCTCATTACTGCGCCATGGCAGGGAGTTAAAAGGAGCTAAATGTTACAGTGTGTTTAACGCAACAGGCCTCTGCTAACTGACCAGCCAGGAGCAGCTATCAGTTTACTGCAGCTGTAAGCCTGAAGGCACCACAGCATCCTGGGAAGTGTAGTAAACATAATTTCTGTAAAGCAGTCAAAAAACATTTGGTCCTATCGCTTATTTGCCTAATTCAGTAATAAAACCTGTGGAATTACCAGTTTGACACAAATTAAAAACTAGTTTTATTATGACAAACACACACAACTGATTCCAATTCACCTTCAGAAATTGTTAAAAAAAAAAAAGAAAAGAAAACTATAGAATGTGGTGCCCTGGTAGCCCATTTGGTAGAGTAAGTATGGCCTGTACTGTATAAAGGCTTGCTCCTTGCTGCAGTGGCAGGGTTTGATTTTGACCTATGGCTCTTTGCTGTATGTCATCCCACCCCTCTTCTTCTCTCCCTGCTCCTGTCACTTTAAGTTACATACATGCTCTTTGCATTTTAGTTTACTTTCTTATTCAGTGTGAAAAGTATCTCTGGGAAACAGACCTTGTTTTTGGTAAACTTTGTCTTTTCTCAGTAAAAAAGAACAAATTATAGACACACTGGGGAAATAGTTCTTGAAAAAGAAATCAATCGATATTAAAGTGATGTGCACATTAAAAAAAAATCCAATATGTTTTGGTGACAAAGTGAAAGGATGAGCCTCATTTTTCAGACAGATTGTCATTCACTCTCTGAATCATTACCAATACAAAAACATGTCTTTATACTGGTTACTCCAAAGTACTTTAAAGTACAGTTTTTACATTATTTGGTATTTAAGGAAGCTACTCTGTTATTATGTGCCGCAATTTTTGTTGCGCTTGTCAGCAACTCATAGTGAAGTACTTTGTTCTCTAGTGTTTGGTGCTGCGGGACTTTGTCCTCCAGTACTTTACAAAAAATTAAGTTCCTCTGCAGTTTAAGCAGTTAATTATAACCATAACTAATTATCAGCTGGGTGTGTCATTTAGATGGATAAGACTGTAAGCAGGTCGTGGGCATAATCAGAAACATGTTTTTTTTTTTTTACTGCTGCAAACAGCTTTTCCCAGCAGTAATCAAGCTGAGAGCAACCTGATGCAAAGTAGTTTACATGTCAGTCTATATACTCCCCCTTTCCCTCTGTACCAGTCTTTATCCTTCATAGTCCTACTCTCCCTTTCTTTTTCACTTGTTTTACCTCATCCTGTACATCTTTCCCTCTCTGTCTCCCTCTCTGTGCTGCTGATTAAGAACACAACCTGTTGTTGTCGCCACTCTTTCCTGATTACCCACTGCTATTTTTTTTTTATCCCTTCATCTTCCTCCTCCTCATCTCCATCTCTTTTTGGCCTAGCTGCTCACTCAACCATACAGTGCGTGTGTGTGTGTGTGTGTGTGTGTGTGTGTGTGTGTGTGTGGCGGTGCGTGGCAGCCTAACGAGTTTGATAGCTGTCACCTGATCTCGGTGATGAGGGTTGCTGTAGTAGCGAGAGGAGCGGGAGCGAGAGGAGAGTTAGGTTTCTCCGCTGTAATTAGTTTTCCCAGCCTCTAATTATACCAGACGGAATTACAAGCCTGATTGACTGTCATTTAAGCATTTTAATTCATGGAATTACCCTTTTTCTCTTTAAAAAAAGAGGGAGAGTTGTTGTTTTGACAGGCAGGCGTGTTGGGATGGAATTGGCAGAGTGCAGACCATACCCATACATCCTGGCAGTTTTGACAGAGGTAAACATACTTTGTCAGAGTAAAGCAAAGAGACATACTGTAGAACAGTGAGTTAAAGTGAAGATCCTGAACTGGTAAACACACTGACACGGGTGAGGGTGGATTCATGACAGTCTAATTTATAATAAATAATAATAATTAAAAAAAAGAGTCAAAGAATGAAAAAAAACAACAAAAAAAACAACTTTAGAGAGTAGATCTAATTCGGCCTACTCTCCTCTCCTCCCCTCTCTTCTCCTCTCCTTTCCTCTTAACCCTGGAAGCTGTGTTGTTTTAACCCTCATCTTTAATTCATCCCGACTGAGCAGCCTGCACTCAGAGCAGATTAGAGAAGCCGAGAGGCGACACAGAGAGTCATTTGGTTTCTCTTCTGTTTGTAATCTTGTTTTTCCTCTTTCCTCATTCAACATGAGAGGTTTCAATAAGCCTCTGGACACTTTATACTGTACTCCTTCTCGCTCCTGTCAGCTTTTACTGGTTCGTGGTATGTGTGATGAACTATTGAGAATGATCAGAACCAAAATCATCTCTTCTGCTTTTCTCCTCTGGATGGAGAGTTTGGAGTACAAGCACAAGGTCTTACAGGGTGATTTTTTATTTCTGCCATCAAACTGTTAAATGTTCACCATGAGTCAGCAGAAGATGAATCTTCAGTGTAACAGTTGGTGGGTGATGATGTTTTAACCTGTAAGTTTTGGGTTGGATGAAGGTGTATTTTATTCGAGCGTGGCTGGTTTTAGCATACAATCACATGCTTTTATGTTTTATACATTTTGCGTATATTCACCCAGCTGCAAGACAAATTTCACCGTCGAAATAATAAAAGGTATCTTTGCTAGCTTTAATATTGCTGACATTATGGTCATTCTCAAATTATTATTAGTGCCTGTGTGAAGCTAGTACACACCTGGGATCATCGGATCAAGTTTTGTTTCTGTTCTGCTGAGAATTACCACGATGTCACTGAATTTTCATCCTCACCAGTAGCTGCAAAGTTTTACATTTTCACATGACTTTGTCCACCTTGGATCTGTTTATAACTTTCTCTTGGCAAATCTGGTCACACTCACACCCTGGACAGCCCAGTGAATGTCTCGGTCTAAAAGGTCAAAGGTTTCCATGAGTCACGTCATGTGATTATTCCTCCTACATCACTGCTTCTGCTCTGTGAAGCTTGATGAAGCTAGAATATTGGCTAATGGACTTTGCTCTTATACTGTACATCTGATATCCAACTAAAACACACACACACACCCACACACGTCTGTAATTGGATCCCGTTCCAAATATCAGGTGTGATTCCCGTCGACACACTGAAGTGATAAATGAGTCAGCGCCTTGTTTGTCTGCCTGTTTCCGCACTGAAACGTCTCTGTCACCGTCAAGAAACAAGGAGAAATGAAACTACACTTGAGTGCTTGAAACTGAACTTATTTTTAAAGGGTGAACATTACTGTGAGCCACTTTTTGTCCTTCAACTACTACTACTACTTTTTGTTTTTTGTTTTGTTAGTTTACCAGCAAAGATCACTTTTTGCAGATGGTCACACCACATCATTCTTAAGAAATAAAAGTGAAGCCACATTTAGTCAGTGTGAAGTTACTTTTCTTTGTTTCTCTCTTCTTCACCTTTCTGCCTTGACACGACAATGCTCTGCTTGTTTTGAGTGTGTGTGTCTTTTGCCTTTGCGGTGCTGCTCATGCCGCTGTAGTGACCTGAGAACTCGCTGATCTCATTAATAATCCGTCTGACTGAACTGAGCGCGCTCCACAGAGCTCTCACCCCCCCTTTCTCTTTCCTTTCCCCTTATTGTCTTTTGTTTCTGTCTTCTCCTCTTGTTTTCTTTTGTCCCTGTTTCTTCTGGTCTATTTCTTTCCTCTCCATCCTCACCATCCTGTCTTTCTTCTGTCTCTGCCTCTCCTCCTCCTCCTCTCTGTGCATTTCTTGCTGTCTCGCTCTCGTTTTCTGTCTGTCTCTCATTCGCTCTCCCTGCAGACTTCTGCCTCTGATAGAGCGGCAGCCCCTTAACCGATTAACTCTGCAATCCCTTAATAACAATCTCATTCCCTCTATCCCTCCCTCCCTCCCTCCCTCTGTCTCTCTCTGAAGCCCTCCCAGTTCATTTGACCACTTTATTTCAACCTCCCATTCATGGGGCTCAGATCACACAAGGGGCTGTAATGACAGCACATTTATTAATTAATTGCATGTGTAATTGCTAAAATTAAGTTTTGGAAACTTGGTAATGATGTGAGGAATTACAGGGATGGAAGGAGGGGACGAGCTTTGAAGACAAACCCCCCCTCAAGTTCTTTTGGGGATGGAAGATGTGGAGGGGGGAGGTGGGGGTGGTGGTGGATGGATGGATAGAAAGGAAGAGATAGAAAAAGAAAAGAGGAGAGGGAGGGGTGGGAGAGGAGTAATCCAGGAGGAGAGCCGCACTGTACGGCTGATCAGAGCTGCGAGTTTTGTCTCTCAGCTAATCTTCTCTTCTGAAGTGGTGTCATGGCCATCACTCCGCTCTTCCCGTCAGTCTGTTGGTCTGTCCGTTGCGCTGCAGCAAATTCCCCCATTGATTCAGACCGGGCCACTTTAATTAACTTCTTCCCTGAGATAATGGCTAGCTCAGAGGAATCTGCTCGTCGCGAAAAAACTCTGAGAAAAACTTTTCCCTACGCCTCAAGGATGGCTAAGACGGCCCCTTCAGCAGCGGCGTAATTTATTTCTTTTTATTGTCAAGACTTTGTCCGAAAAATGAGATTTGAACATGAGTAGTGAATTGTTTATTGTCTGGGGTATTCGGGAGCAGATGTGGGTTCTGGGTCTCTCTGTGCTGAGACGATAGGAACAGATTCCATTATGTGTTGAGTGTGTAATTTCACTGGATGGATGCTCGGATGGGAAAAACGTCCTTGGAGGGATAAATGGTTTATCAGGCACGTGAACTGTCGAGAAGGAGAGAGCGCGAGAGAGATGGAGAAAAAAAGGGAAAGTGGAAGAAAAGAGGTGTCAATAGTGCAGTTCATACTCAGACATATTCATACCAATGAAAGAGGTAATTTGGCAGAAAACAGAGTCCATATGTCCACGCAACTGGCTTCTTTCATTCAGCTTATTTGGCCACTGATCTTTTAAAGATTTTTTTTTGACAGAGACAGCTTGAAGAGTGACAGGAAATATGGGGATAGAGAAATGGGGAATGACATGCAGGAAAGAGCCACAGGTCGGATTCGAACCCTGGGCCGCGGCATCAAGGACTGCTCTACCGAGCTAAACAACACCCCTGGCCACAGATCTTTTCCTTGTCACTTATTTAATGGCAGTACGAAGGAGACGTTAATGGATGGACAAAAAAAACAAAACACCAACACCTAACCACACTAACCACTTGTTGCATGGAGTCAGTTAAAGCTTAGAGGACATGTTCCTGCTAACACAGGCCTGTGACATGCTTGTGTTTCCTCTCTTGTTTTCTCCTTTTCTTGGGATGTAAAAATGTCAAAGTGTGTGTGTTTGTGTGTGTGTGTGTGTGTGTGTGTGTGTGTGTGTGTGTAGACACTTCTGTGCAAATACTGAAATATTCTAAAAGGAGTAGCGACTGTGGTCAAAGTGTCATAGCCATGAGTGGTAAGTGTTGAATCAGTGCATTGTCAAAAAAGCACATTTTTATTGAGAGTAATCACAATCTGATGTTTTCATTCCATTTTTTCATGGACTTATCATCATGCAGGTCCATTGAAACAGTGGTAGGTGTAGCAGAAAAAGTATTTTCCTGCTTGGTTATTGGTGACCTCGTGAGCCACAGTGAAAGGACAGACATAGAAAGGGAACTTAGTAGGGTGTACCCTACCTCTCACCCAAAGTCAGCTGGGACAGGCTTCAGCCCTACCGTGACCCCGATGAGGATAAGTGGTTACAGATAATGGATGGATGGGTGAAGCTAAAAGGGTGCAACCCGTCAACTGTTCCACACCCTGCTGACCTGCAGATTACATTACATTACTTACATTACTCCATATATAGTTCTTGCTTGACTATGTCCCAGCTCCTACAATACCCACAATTGTAGTTGTAATTTGGTTGTACTATGCCACTCGTGACTAACATAACCTCTAAGCTGCTAGCCTCAAACAGAGATAAGAAATGGGCTACAGACTCACTTCTTTCTAATGAACTAATGCTGCCTCAAGTGACAAGAAAATTCATCAGATTTTGTCTTTATAAACTTTTTTTTTGTTTTTCAAAAGAATCAGTACTCCCCAAAACCTGTAAACAGACTTCAATGTATAAAATTGGTGGTACTCGCCTATTCATATTCCTACTCACCTCCTATTCAAAGGTGTGAGGGAGAAACAAAGTTTGCTGCATAAGGCCTGAAAAAATGCAAAAATCCCCATGTAGGCAGTGTTTGGTTTGTCTGTTCTTGGCCACTTTAGAAACATGACAGTGCAATATGAAGGACTCTGGAAGAGGATCCGCAGCATCTGTAGATATAAAAGGCTCACTCTAACATAACGAACAATTCTTGATATCAGGTATTAAAAACGAATGAAAACATACGTATATGTTTTATATGCGTTATGTATATTTTATGCCATTTCTGCCATATTCTATAAACAGAACACCTTAAATCTGACAAGTCATGAACCTAACATCTGTGTTCTTCCTTACTGGAATGAAATGTGTTTCACCCAGGAGGTTTTTAAAGTAGATCAATCTCTGACAACTGTAATGTGAAAAGTGATCACTTATAGAGATGAGCCTACAGACAACTCACCCAACATTTCAGTGTCTTTGAACTGATGATTTTGGATTTATGGACCATGACTTGACTTTTTTTCATCATCATTGTTTGTAAGAGAAAATGCTAAAAAACTCTGCCATGCTACCTTCCCAGCACCAAACTGCACACACAGATAAATAGGTGACAAACACAACTCCAAATTAATGCTAATGTTGCCCCAAGTCTGCTCATGTGCAAATACACCAAACACTGTTTGCGAACATGTCAACCAGATGAACTTAATCACGTGTTAACAATCAGGGTTTCAAAAAAAAATCAATGAAAGCAGGTTTAACTATTGCACAGCAATATCATCACACTTTGCAATAGGAGGTTCTTTTTTTTTTTTTTTACATTTATGTTATCTATCTGTATTCATCTCAGCAAGTTGTTTCTGGTTTGTTGCCTAAATTATCCAGCAGGCCATGAAATGACCTTTGAGACAGAGAGGTCTGTCCGAGGTTAATGATAGCCGCTCAGTGTCGTTTTACTAGTGAGAGCAGGTCTGAAAGGTCTGCAAGCCCAAAATGACTGAACATCTCCTCATCTCCTCTACCTGTCTGCTTCCACTGAGAGGCACAAAGAGGGGGCAGCTAATCCATGTTGGTGTAGAGGGAGGAAGGGGGGGAGGTAAACCCAGCCAGTCAGCCAGCCAGCCAGCCAGCCACTCCGATGTGAGGGCTTGTGATAGCGGAGACACTTGATCACATTTATCTGCAGTTTACACCTTCCTGTCTTGATCTCTGAGCTATACAGGGGATCGCCTTTCCTAGTCAAAGAAAGAAAGCAAGCAAGCAAGCGAGGATTGGGGGTGGGAGGTGGAGGGGTGGATGGATGGAGGGAGAGAAAAGAGGCCAGGGCCCTCTGTGTGAATGCTGGTTGGGATTGTAAAGCGAGCTGAGCGATGACAGCTAAATGCGCTAATTTTCTACTGGGACTCTGGCTTTGTCTCACAGGGAGGGCTCAGCCACAGAGCTGTGACATCGAGGGTCCGATGAACTTTTTTTTTTAAGATCTCAGCGATCCAGTTGCAAGTTTGGTGACCGAATTTAGGTACAAAATGTTTGCCAAAGGCTTTGCTGCCTGAATTTGAACAAATTGGATAAATCATATATAAGCATTTACGTGTTTATTGGTTCTTTCAATTGTTTGAAAATGCTGTATTAAAGATATATACATGCAAAACAAGGATAGAAAGCTGTGAGGAGTGAAACTCAAAAGAAAATCTCAGCAGAGTATCATAAGTTGGAAAAACCTTGACTCCACTGTGTGCTCACACCAAAACCAGGACAAATGTGAGTTAATAGAATGGGGGACAACATGGGAGAGGAAAGTGAGTCTCTATACTGTGTGTGTGTGTGTGTGTGTGTACAATGTTAAACAGTGATTACAGTCGTCTGCGTGAGGTTTCATTTTCTTGTGAAGATTTACATCTAACTGTTAATGTGTTTTGATTTCTAGTTTTTGGATTTTTTCATGTGAATCACGTGGAGGTTAAATATGATCTGACCACGATCTGTCTACAAAATACTTGATTTCCACCACAGCTTCATCAGAACATGCGTTTGTTTTTGCGTCATGAGCAGGAGCACAGCAGGTAAAACCAGCAACAGAACACTAAACTATGCTGATATACACTGTGCGTAGAGACAGACACTATAATGCAGAGAGACAGTTATCTATCTGCTGACTTCATGCTGAGCAGCAGCAACTTGAATTTTCCATATTCACAAATACAACAAATATTAACGTGAACCTATGATAATAAATACAATCAATCCTAAACTTCTAGGTAAGGAAAATGTCTTTTTAAGGACGTTATTTGGGTTCTAGGTAAGGAAAATGTCTTTTTAAGGACGTTATTTGGGTTTGTTATTGGGAAACTTTAATGGTTCCGTTTCTGTTTTTTTGTAATGTGTTCCCTGACATTTACGATCATCTAGCATAGTGCCTCCATGCCAGGAAAAATACGGAAGAGAAGAAGAGATCTGACAAACTGAAGTTATGTAAAGAGGAAGTTGGCGGATTTAAAAAGTTCTAGTATAACAAAATTAAGTGCTTTCTAAAAATACACAAATCGACACGTGTGGTTTTTTATTTTTATTTAGGGAACTACAACACTTGGTTAAGCCCAGGGACCAATCACCTCTATGGTTAAATGATTGTTGGTAAGAGGGGATGCAGACCCTGGTTTCTGGTGTTAAATTTGGGGGTCGAGAGTTGTAAATGTTTGTTATGTTTGGACATGAGGTAACTCTCATCACACTATGGTGAGGTGAGTTGGTCATTGGAGGCTGGGTGGAGGTACACACACACACACACACACACTCTCTAGCATGAAAGCCCTACAATGTAAAGGAGCAATAAGCAGTGATAATCCCCTAGGATTCTTCATGGGAACAGTCTCCTGTTGTTTAGTTGTAATTATCCTTTAATATGGACTCTGATGTCGTCTCTGCTTTCTCCCGCACTGTCTCACACACATACACACTCACACACATGCATACAGTACTGTACATACAAAGTTTCTCCCTCTCTACACACACACTCACACATGTACACACACAGCGTTGCTCTGTGCATCATTACACTCACTGTATTGCCTTACACAGGTAGAAACCTGAAGACTGTGTTAAGCTGTTTAAGACTCTTTTAGCTTCATTAAGACAGACAGAGCTCAGTCAGACAAAGTAGCTTTCACTGAGGCCCACAGTCTGTGGCATTCAGTCATGGATAATTTAACACAGACCAAATGTCAAGTGATTTTCAACTTTTACTTTGATTCTAATCCATTCTTTTCCTCCTCCGATACATTCTACTCTACTCTACTCTATTTTGGTCTCCTCTACAGTCGTAATACAAATGTGCTGACTGAGAAATGTTCTCTTGTCTGGCAGCCAACGTCAATCATCTTGCCTGTTTGTGGAAATCACACCTGAGCCAAAAAACGCTCTGCAAGTGGTTTCACATGTCTCTATTACGCCCGAGGAGAGACTGATTTAACTTCAGAGCCGCGCAGGCAAGCATCAGAAATTAAAAGTGCGGGAAATGATCTGACAGAAATGCTCCTCGTGACAAGACAGAAGTTGGTATTTTCTGTTGGTGCGGTTTCTTTAATGTGGTTTCAGAAGCAGAGCGGAGATGAAAGCCGTTTGGAGTCATCTTTAAAATATGATTTTCATGATCTAAGCATAAAATTTCCCCTGTTGCTCAAGTCAGAATGCATCCATGCCCTCATGCCATTATTCCATGTTGTATATATCCTTCCTTTTATGCTATTATTTTTTCCTTAGCCTTATTTTTTAGCCATGTTTTGTCAGTGGTTGGTCAAAATTCCCACCCTGTAGTGCATAATGTGAAACATACTGAACTTCCTGTGGAGGTGTCTTATCATTTTTTGACATTCTCAAAGAACTGTCACATTCACAGACTTTACCTGTCAGGTGGAAAACACCTGATCCCGAACTTCAAGAAATAAATTTAATAAACAGATGACCAGATCTATATGCTGCTTACTAGATCGATCAGCTGCTCCTCTGGCTACTGAAAAAAAAAAAAGAAAAGCAAAAATATTAAGGAACATTTTCTTCTACAGGACTGCCTCTGATTGAGCTTGGTTGTGACTGCAGTCTGCCACCAGGGGGCACTGCAACTTCATGGCCTTAGCATAGCGGGACAGAGGAACGCCTTTGGACAGAGTGTGGTGAGAGTTTATGACAAAGAGAGAAAGTGTGACAGAAAAGGGGACATGGGAAAAGTAGTTAGGAGGACAGAAATGTTGGGGAAGTGATATAAATATATGTGGAATGGACAGTGAAAGACAAAAAGAGAGAGGGGGAGCAGTGAGACAGAGCGAGTCTGACATGAAGAGTTTGAGGGCAAAGACAACACTTTCTCCAGTCACAGCTTCATGGTGGGACACTTTTCTGTTGTTGTCTGTCTAACTCTCTTGAAGTTCCATGGCCTCAATTCAAGTCTGACACATCACGCCATTATGAAATGTATTTTTCTACACAGAAAAAAATGTTTAGGTGGAGAAAGATGTCTCAGATTGTGACAAAAAAGCTAGGATTTCTATACATTCTGTTTGAATTATGTCTTCTACGTATGGACTCGATAAACTACTATTTGTCACAAAGTGGACTTGACCTGTAAGTCGCTCTCTCCGCCCTGACTTGCCAGACTTTCATTTATGACATCTCATTTTGAAGGAAAAACTGATAACAGCAGCAGCCATGACTCACAATGGGTGAAACAGCACAATAACCTGAAAAGGCTAGAATAAGTTAAAACTGCTGACAGTATAGAAGGTCAAGGGTCAGAGCCACTGAGCAAATGCCAATACTTTACTGTAGGACAAGATTATTAACTAAATTATTAACTAAAAAGTTAGAAATGTAAATGATATAAGTTACAAGTAGTTTTTTACAGTAAAAGGGAAAGGACAGGACAAGGCTGCTTGAATGTGCGTCAAGATGCCCGTACTTGCCTACTGTACTGCGAATGGCTCTACATCCAGAACATATCAACCCTGCCTACACCCTGCTACTGTCAGTCGACTCACTACTTCCTCACTACAAGCAATGCTCAACAAAACCACAACTATTTGCTGTCCTGTCTCCACAATGGATGGAATGAGCTTCCCATTGACATCAGGACAGCAGAAATGCCA